>NC_135817.1:70854757-71159180 GCF_964213995.1 Mustelus asterias
AACATTGCACAGTGGTTATCACCGCCAGGAACGCTTTTCATTGCAATTACCATTTCAGTCCATGTAAAGACGCTATAGAAAAGGAAGATTCATCTACTAAATTGCATTGCAACATAACTGATCTGATTGAAAGAGTGCAAAGATTTCATTAGATACACAATGGTATTGGACAAGACCACAGTTGACTTTCTGGTAATTAACAAGAAGCAAGTGACCAAAGTCTGAAAAATAGTCTTAAATAAGTGAGGTATATGTTCTGATAGAATCAACTGTACCTGATTCAACATCTGAAATAAGAACAGTAAAATCCAAACTCAACATCTGCTCCTGTGTAAGTTATAACTGTTTAAATTCTATGCCAACACACCAATTCTAGCCCTTTAAAATCAGAATTTAGGGGACTTTTCCGATGTCCCTTGATGTTTGCAGCACTATGCAACCCCATCCATCTCTCATTATGTTCAGAAAATAATGCAGTGATGGTGGTGTATGTGGGGGGGGGGGGGGGGGGGGGGGGTGAAGATGACACGGTGGCACAGTGGTTAGAACTGCTGTCTCACAGCACCAAGAACCCGGGTTTGATTCCTGGCTTGGGTCACTGCCTGTGTGGAGTCTGCACATTCTCCCAGTGTCTGCGTGGGTTTCCTCCGGGTGCTCCGGTTTCCTCCCACATTCTGAAAGACCTGCTGGTTAGATGCATTGACCCGATTGGGCACTGTAGTGTGGTGACTAGGGGAATTTCGCAGTAATTTCATTGCAGTGTTAAATGTAAGCCTTACTTGTGACTAATAAATAACCTCTTTTTTAATGGAAAAAATGAGACCTAGCGTGAAAATATTGCAGTAATCTGAGATGATATGGAGGAAGCGTATATCTAAATGGAGCAAGGACTTGGGCATAAAAAGCAGAATTCTACTGTAAAGAAATAATTAGCACTGTAGCCAATTCAGATGCTATTTTACTGCATATACACATTCGTGATACTGTTTCCACTTTAACGTGAACATTAACTGGTTATATCTAAGCACTAAGATATTAAGATAAAGAGAACAGATAACTGCGTACTGGTGGCACTTTGGAACAATCCTTATCTCTGAAGTTTATTTGTGAAACTCTGATTGCAGTGCTGGAGGAGGAAGGAAGTAATCACAGCCATATTACATCACTTATGCTCTAGTTTTGCTGCAACCCTTAACAAATGTAGTTTTAAAGGAAAATTTGAGCCCAACACATCTTGTGCATTTCTGCTACGTGTATGCTACGTTCAACGTCAGAACTTCAAAGAGATTCCAGCAGTTTGCAGGAGAATCGAACTGAATTAACGGACAGCCAATTGCTCCTGGTGCCTTTTTCTTCCTTGGTGAAGATAAAACACCTGGCACTGGAATTCAAAAGTGTAAGTAGCATTTACGTTGTGAATGATTTTTGTGCTTGTCTACTTGAGAGCTAGGAATATGTTGCCACTAGTCTATCTTGGTTGTGGCCCCTGCCAGTTTCAGAGTAAATATCAAAGAAATGAGTTATTCCCACCTTTTGCTGGTCATTGGAATGTCACATTTTGTACAGCAAGTCAGATTTTCTGACCATTGATTGTGGATGGTCCATTATTCACAATTTAGCAAGACGTGTTTTAACTTCGAAATCAGTATATGTGCTTGATAACTCTTCAAAGAAAGACGATGAGGATGATTCCAGGCCTCCCACGGAGTGCACGGTAGGACAGTGGTTAGCACTGCTGCTTCAGAGCACCAGGGACTGGGGTTCGATTCCTGGCTTAGGTCACTGTCTGTGTAGAGTTTGCACATTCTCCTTGTGTCTGCGTGGATTTCTTCTGGGTAAGACAAACCTCTAATAGATCCGGTGCTCCGGTTTCCACCCAAGTGCTGGTTAGGTGCATTGACCCGAACAGACATCGGACTGTGGCGACTAGGGGATTTTCACAGTAACTTCATTGCAGTGTTAATATAAGCCTTACTTGTGACTAATGAATAAACTTTACTCAAAAATTTTCAGTTATTAGAGGTAACTTGCGCAGTTGAATTTTATTGAAAGTTTTCGTCTTTTTCATTCACTGAGAATGAAGTTGGAGCAGATTCAGTTGTGGCTATCAAACAGGGAAATGGATAAGCACCCGAATAGCCAGCGCAGGGGAGTGGAACAAGCTAAGTTCTTCTTGCAGCGGCTGGCGCTAGCTCAATGGACAGGCAGGAGATTGATGCAGCCAGAACCACAGATGTGGAAACAAAAACAAAACAAGATGATCTCTGTTGCTAGGATGCTAACTGGTAGGAAACTTTGGCTCATCTACATTTACCTTTGGACAAGAAAATGAACCAAGAACATGCAAATGATAGAAAGTACAAGAGCGAGACAAAACCATGTATGTGAAAGGGACAAAGGTGTTACCTTCGGACACCCGCTATGCTATCAGAGAAAGTTTTGCTAATTCCACAGAACAGTATTACACACCACTTTCAAACAAATGAAGAAGTCTGTAACTTGATATTGTGAGTACAGTATGAATCTGATTAATGCAACCTAGTTACAATCTGCCAGTGTGTGTCTATCTGTTCTGTAACCATAACATATCAAGGTTTATTTGGTGAAAGGTCACAAGTTGTCTTGCGTTTCTCTGCTGCATGGGCAATGAAATAACAACTCTGGTACACCTTATCCTATGTTCTATTCAGATTTATTAACAGCAAAAATCAACTCGTAGCAAGATGTCAAAGCAGCAAGTTCTGTAAAACTACAAAAGAAAGTTCACAACTCCCAGTTGCAAAGTATTAAAATGTCATGTTCTAGCAACCGTCTTGAGAACCTGAACTAGCATTAGTAATATGGTTATAACTTTGCTGACCCAGTGATCTCTGAGTTTCATAGGGCGATTGAGAGATAAAATATTGAGTTAAATAGATGGTTTCCAGACCTCACAATAGATGTTAGAGATTAATCCATTTGGACCTAAACCTGTGCTGCTTATTTTCGGAACAAAGCCAGCAGTCTATCTACACAGCCTCACGGAGGAAATTCCCCACAGAGTATCTTCCCAGAATATTCTGTCCATACATAGAGGTCCATGGGCGACATTTAACCCTGGGATAAACGTGCATTTTGTCGCAGCAAATAAACTGAAGCAACTTAAACATCATGAGTACCTCCAAAGCTTTTACATCTGAAGACATAAATGACTACCACCTTGCAGAGGGCAGATTTCTAATCCACCATAGCGAGAATGACTATCTTTTGGAATCAGTAAAGTGAAATCCCCTCGTGAAGGTGAAGTGGCTGAGCAGAACCCAGGATAGAATCTGATGTACATGATCTTTGGAAATAATATTAATAAATGTTATTAATTAATAAATATTAGTTAATAATAAACAATAAATGTCTTTTTCTTATCCCATGTTTCCTTATGTTCTGATCATGAGCTATCAATTACAACTGCAGAAGAGTTGCTGCTGTGTGATGTTCAAAGTTTTTAACTTTCTGCATTGCGGCCTTAATACTTATTATGGGATGTTTGGTGCCCCAATTTCTCACCTATAAGAAAGTGTGCTGAGATGGCTCCCAACTCATCTTCCACTCAACACCAACAATTCATATTAATATAGCATCTTTACTATAATATAGCATCCCAAGGTGCTTCATTCACAGGAATATAAATATCTCTAGAGCCAGCAGAGAGAGTGTCATTATCTCATTAGACTAGGCAGCTTGTTTTAAGGAAAATAACAGTAATGTAATGTACGGATGCAAGCTGTTTCTTTACATTTCTTGCAGGCTAGGAAATCTCACTGTGATCCTTTGCAAATGCCTAATTTGGTACCTTTGGCAGTTATCATGCTTTTATTCTCGTGTTACTTTGTACCCTAATGCACTATGAATGATAAGGTTACAATACCTTTGCAAGATATTATTTAGTCATTTATAGTGTCTTGAATTGTGGGGAGGCAAAGATGGCTTAGTTGTATAACACTGCTGGGGAGCTGGGATTCGAACCCAGCTCCCCAGAATATGATTATAGTTACTTCGCTAGACTATTAATCCAGAAACTCAGCTAATAATCTGGGGAGCTGGGTTCGAATCCCGCCATGGTTGATGGTGGAATTTGAATTCAATAGAAAAAAAATCTGGAATTAAGAATCTACTAATGACCATGAAGCCACCGTTGATTGTTGGAAAAACCCATCTCATTCACGAATGTCCTTTAGGGAAGGAAATCTGCCATCCTTACCTGGTCTGGTCAAATGTGAATCCAGACCCAAAGCAATGTCTTAAATGCCCTCAGAATTCATGAACCAGATAGATTTTTACAACAATGGTCCCTGAATTACTTGTCCAGTGACATTATCACTAGGCCACCGTATCTCAGTATGGTATGTGCACAAATTACGTTAATAAATTCACGCATATAATTTTTACTCATAATTTCCTCAAAATCATGCTTTTAGAGATGGATCCCGACAACATTGGCTCTACATTTGTATATCTATCTGATGACTTTGTTGTGGGAAAAATGCCACTTTGTGAGTCAGGCTTGAAGGTTTCAACAATACAGTTTTATTTAACGAAGCTTCGTGGAAAAAAGGCACTCGCACTCTGCAATGCTTCTAGACACCTTCTCTCAATGAGACAATAGGAGCGGTCCATCTTTATAACCTTTACACAATAGATGGACCGGACATCTAGCCATTATCACATCATTGTAATCAAGTAGGTGATCGATCGTTAAACACATCGTTATAGACAAATACAGACAGATACAGACATAAGCATGTTAACATCGTATTGTTCTATGAATGGATACATTCCCTACGTCAGTGACTATCAATGACTTTAGTTTCAGTCTATTCATACAGTAGTTTACAGTAATTGGTTTCCCTGCAGTTATGTATTCCCGATCCCACCTGTAGTTAATCTCATTATCTATCCCTATTGTCCTTATCTTTAAGCCCTGGCTAGCTTCCTGTAGGATTTGATTCCTGCATGTTTAACTTTGGATAGCTGTCTGTCCTTTATGTTTTAATCTCAGGTGGCTGTTTGTACTGAAAGTCAGTGTCTGTTTAATGTCTCTTTCCCAGGTGACTGTTTGTGTGCCCATCTGTATATTTTTCCTCCTTCAGGTCCCCACTTTTGGTCGGATTATGAGTTTCACTAATCCTTAGACCAACAATACAATTTTTAGATGTATAATTCTTTGTTCTTCTTCTTTCCTTCTTCGTTTCTTCTGATGTCTTTGGGGCTCTTCATCAGGGTTTCTTCTTCGATGTATACACTGGCTCCTGGCACAATTCATGTCACCATCACCTTGCAACAGACTTTTAGGCATCCAACAATGAGACAACAGACAATTACAATTGAAATGAGTATGACCAATCCATGTAATAAGTAAGATTCCCAGGACCCCCCCACTAGCCATTCCAGCCAGTTACTTCCTTTCTTGGGTCCCTGTCTGAAGCTATCAAGTTGTTCTCTGATGCTATTGATGACCTGTGTAATGTTATAGGACTCGTCTGTGACATGGGTTATGCATTTATTGCCTATAATTGTACACACTCCCCTTGTTGTGCTAACTGATAGTCCACTGCGTATTGTGTCTGTTATGCATATAATCTCAGTTCAGCCATTTCTTGGTTGACAGCCTCCAGTGCTTTTGAAGTGCTGTTTCCCAGGACTGTTAGTCCACAAACAATATGATTCCTATTCTTTGCACTAATCACTCCTGCTGCCCCCTCCAGAGATAAGGCTCCAAGGAACCCATATCCCAGTGAGGATCCCATTGTGCCCGGGGCTTCCCAGTCAGCGCAGAATTCTTTGCTGATAGCCTGAGTTACTATTCTCCTCCGAATATGCCCCTTTTGAGGGCACGGAACAGTCAGTGGTCTGATTGTTCCTACTGCAAAACGGTTTGGGAGGTTTGGTGTTTCTGTCATGTAAGTACCATTGAAGAGGAATACATATCCCTTCTTAGCCCAGTAACATTTAGTGTCCCGATTATGAGTTTGTTTATATTGCCAATTGTTTGGTTTACTTGACACCCCGTTTGATCCCACCACCTGGTAAATATCAAATGGGTATGTCCATTTGTCTGAGCTTACGTGAGTTCCATTGCATTGTCCACAAATAAGCTGTCTTCCCGCAGATATATTCAGACATTTCTGTTCATCACAAGTGCAAGTAAACTGTCCCTTATTAACCCGACAATGTTGACAGACACACTGCGTCTGTACGCAGGAATCATTCTTAGGGACCAAGGCATAGGCACATCCCCATCCCTGCCCCGTAAAACGAAGCGGATAGCTTGCATTATCTGAACAAGCTTTTCCTCCCACCTGTTGGAACCCCCTGCACACAGGATCTGTGGGGTTTACA
Organism: Mustelus asterias; assembly: GCF_964213995.1. Taxonomy (NCBI): domain Eukaryota; kingdom Metazoa; phylum Chordata; class Chondrichthyes; order Carcharhiniformes; family Triakidae; genus Mustelus; species Mustelus asterias. The sequence continues at coordinate 70,861,133 of NC_135817.1, forward strand.
AGTCCCACACATCTCCCCTGTATATCTCTTTTATATTTGCCAATTTGTCCCTTACAGGGTGCATCTGATGTATCTACTGATTATAAGTCATGAGGGGTCCACCCAGGGGTGGCGACAAATAGGGCTTCTACCGATTGTGCTAACAGGTAACATACAGTTCGATTCCTGTGTAAATGTATGTGAGCTTTGTAAAACAAGTTATCCTCCAATCCAGTCAAATTTACAGTCACGACAACGCAAAGTAGTACAGTTACATACGCGATTACATACATATTCGCAACAATCAAATATCAAACCTAACACTATAATTCTTATAATCTTTACAAGTTATATTATCTATCAACCCACGCGCGCCAGCCGTTCTTGCTTGCAGTCTTTGCCTGCGTTGAGGAAAGCATTTTCGTTAGTTCATCAATTTAATTACTTATTTGTCCCCTTGTATATTTTTAGCTGTGTCCAATGCTTCCAGACCCCTTTCCCTCTTATGTCTAGACAGGCACAGGTGTCTCCACTAATTATAACCTCATATGGCCCATTCCATTTTGGTGCAAACCCTTGTTTTTCAGGTAATGTTTTTACTAGGACGCGACTTCCCGCTGTTGGAATGTCAGGGAGCACTTCAAGCTCTCTCTCTGCGTCTTTTATTTCCTGATTGTCCTTTACCAATTTGCGCATCCTTTTTAGTTGGGTGCTTAGTTCCAGAACATATCTCCTGATTTTATCTTTTAGTGGACCTACATCGGTCCAACCTGTTATGATGCTTTCGGGTAATTGCATCACCCGTCCTGTCATTAGCTCATAAGGGGTTAATCCGGTTGTCCGGTTTGTGGTAGCCCTTAATCTCATTAGTATAGTGGGCAATACCTCTGTCCACATTTTTCCCGATGTTTGTATGGCTTTAGCTAATGCATTTTACATTTAACTACATATCCCCCTTCCATAGAAAGCGTAGTGTGAATTAAATAACACTTTGTACTGGCCTTTTTTAGCTGCAGCTGGACATCCATTCATTTGTATGTAATCTTATCAAAAGACATCGCTTTCCTCATTAAAATCACATGCCATACAGTTCCGATCTTTATATGATGTACTCTTACATTATCTCTAATTTGATCATTTGTTTGCGTGCAAGCGCCGCACCACAGTACTTCACAAAATAATTATGTCTTTATCAATACACAATATATAGTCTATAAATATATCATACAAAGTTGGTTAAGGCTTTTCAGGATTTGATTTTATGCTCGGGTCTATCTGGCAATGCTATACTGTATAATAAAAATAATCAAGCGGCAGTTGTATCATACCACTTTACACATCGTAACCGTGATATCCAAACCCCTTTAATTCAAGCCGTTTCCATTTTTAAACTGAGCTCCAGATCAAAACCCCCGCAGTGCTTCTAGACAGCTACCTTCTCTCAATGAGACAATAGGAGCGGTCCATCTATTGTGTAAAGGGTATAAAGATGGACCGCTCCTATTGTCTCATTGAGAGAAGGTAGCTGCCTAGAAGCACTGCGGAGTGCCAGTGCTTTTTCTCCACGAAGCTTCGTTAAATAAAACTGTATTGTTGAAACCTTCAAGCCTGACTCACAAAGTGGCATTTTTCCCACAACAACTTGACCATTTAATTTCTTGAAGACAAACAAAGAACAAAGAACAAAGAACAATACAGCACAGGAACAGGCCCTTCGGCCCTCCAAGCCCGCGCCGCTCCCCGGTCCAGGATTGAATCCTGAATCCAGGATCCCCGCCCAATTTTCCAGCCTAGACATTTAAACATTTTTGCTGTCACACAAATGGAATCAATAGTCTCTTCAGAATTCAGTAGGATCTTCAGAATTGGACACAATAAAATGTAGAGTACTGCACTGGGCACGTGACAAACTTTTTACTGGCAATTGTTTGATTTTCTTACTATATAATCTATTTATCAGTTGTAAATCATGTGTTGATTAGAGATGTCTTTAGCAGAGTACAAGAAGGGTATGTCAAACTTGGTCTGACGTGTGGGACTCGAGACCCACAGCAATGTGGTTAACACTTAAATGCTCTCAGAATTGGCCTCGCAAGCTACTCAGTTGCGGCAATGAGGGATGGGTGACAAGTTCTGGCTTTGCCTGTTACACCCACAGCCCATGAGGGAATACATTTAAAAACAACACAGACTGGTTTCAAACAGATGTGAGACAAGGCATTTGTGTTAAATTATACCAGTGGATTAAATCCACTGGATTTTAACAGAAATGTTAAACATTTAAAATAGCTTAATCTTTTCCATCTCCATGTATTTAACTGGTTTCCTGTACTTAAGTGTTAAATAGATCACATCTTAGTATGTGTTATTTATTTCACTGTATCGTCATGCCTGATTGCCGTGTATTCCCATAAATGACATATTTATCCAAATCAATCCAAATCTTGGCAAAAAGGTAATACAGAAGACAAAAACAGATGTACCCTCACAGTCCACAGCAATTATGTTAGAAACCATTGCAGCATTATTCCATAAACAGACCCTTTCATTAGAGAAGGAATCCACAGGCCCAGGTTCATGATCTGGGGACATTGGGTTCGAATCCCACCGTGGCAGCCAGTGGAATTGAAAAACATCTGGAACCATCCACCTATTTCACTCATGTGGGGAAATTTTCCCACCGTAGGAATCTTAGCGAACGGGAGGGCGGGGGTGGGGGGAGGGGGGGGAGGTTGTGGCGGGTGGACCATGAAAAGATCTGTTGATCTCAGACGGGATTTTCCAGTTTTTGGTCGAACGAGGCCAGAAAATCCCTGCCCATGTCTCTTCAGGAAAATAAATCTGCCATCCTTACTTGGTCTGGCCTACATGTGAATCCAGACTCAGAGTAATGTAACTCTTAAATGCCCTTTGAAATGGCCTAGCAAGCCACTCGGCTACAAAGTCTGAAAGGAATGAATCCAAACAGGCACTGGAAATGACAAACGGCAAACCCAGCCCTGTTGACCCTGAAAAGTCCTTACTATCATCTGGGGCTTATGTCAAAATTGGGAATGCTGTCATGCAGCAGCTTGACATAGTCATGCACGCAGAATCATACCCTTGAGGCAATGGCCCAGACACCATCACCATCCCCGGGTATGTACTGTCCTGCTGACAGGACATCCCATGTTAACCCCCCCCTCCTCCCCAAGCTCCTCTGCCCCACCTTTTTAACTGATGAACCAATGCTCTTCCAGGTTGAACACCTTTGGAGAAAGCACTGAGAGTGACAAGGACTCAGAATGTACTTTGGGTGGGAGACTTCAATGACCATCGCTGAGAGTAGCTGACCAAACACCAAAGGATATAGCTGCTAGGTGGTGAGGGAGCGAAAAGTGGGAAAAACCTATTTGACTTTGTTCCTACTAATGTCAAGATGCATCTGTCCATGACGGCATTGGTAAGAATGACCGTCCTTGTGGAGACAAAGTCCTGTCTTCACATTGAGGATTCCCTCCATCGTGTCGCGTGGCACGATCACCATGCTAAATGAGATAGATTGTGATCAGATTTGGCAAATCAAGACTGGGCATTCTTAAAGTTTATTTATTAGTGTCACATGTATCTTACATTAACACTGCAATGAAGTTACTGTGAAAATCCCCTAGTCGCCACACTCTAGTGTCTATTCAGATACACTAAGGGAGAATTTAGCATGGCAAATGCACCTAACCAACATGTCTTTTGGACTGTGGAAGGAAACCAGAGCACCCGGAGGAAATCTACTTAGACACGAGGAGAACGTGCAGACTCCGCACAGTGATTCAAGCCAGGAATCGAACCTGGGTCCCTGGCGCTGTGAGGCAGCAGTGCTAACCATTGTGTCACCGTGCTGCCCATGAGGCGCTGTGAACAATCAGCAGCTGCAGAATTGTACTCAACCACAATCTGTAACCATATGACCCGGCATATCCCCCACTCTACCGTTACCACAAAGCCAGGGAATCAACCCTGGTTCAATGAAGTGTACAGGAGGACATGCCAGGAGCAATACCAGGCTCACCTAAAAATAAGGTGCTAACCTGGTGATGCTACAACACGGGACTACCTGTGTGCCAAGAAACATAAACAGCAAGTGATAGACAGAGCTAAGCAATTCCACAACCAACGGTTCAGATCTACGTTCTGCGCTTCTGCCAGATCCAGTCAAGAATAATAGTGGACAATTAAACAACTAACAGGAAGAGGAAGCTCCCAATGATCCCATCCTCAATGATGGGGCAACCCATGTGACATAGAAGAAGCATTTGCAACCATCTTCAGCCAGAAGTGCCGAGTGGATCATCCACTTCAGCCTCTGCCGTAGGTCCTTATTATCACACATCCAGCCAATTTTATTCACTCTACATGATATCAGAAAATGACTGAAGGCATTGGCTCTGACAACATGCTGGCAATGGCATTAAAGACATGTGCTCCAAAATTACCCATGTTCCTGGCATGATCTTCCAGTACAGTTACAACACTGACATCTACCCAACAATGTGGAATAGTGCCCAAGTATGTCCTGTCCACAAAAAGCGGGACAAATCCAACCTGACCAATTACCGCCCCATCAGTCTGTTCTCAATCATCAGTAAAGTGATGGAAAGGGTCATCGGTTGTGCTATCAAGCGGCACTTACTCAGCAATAACCTGCTCATGGCGCTCAGTTTCCGGCAGGGCCACTCGGCTCCTGACCTCATTACAGACTCGATCCAAACATTGTCAAAAGAGCTGAATGCCAGAGGTGAGGTGAGAGTGTCTGCCCTCGATATCAAGGCAGCATTTAACTGGATGTAGCATCAAGCAGCCCGTGCAAAACTGGAGTCAATGGAAATCAGGAGAAAAACCCTCCACTGGTTGGAGTCATAACTAACATAAAGGAAGATGGTTGTGGTTGTTAAATGTCAGTCATCTTAGTCCCAGGACATCACTGTATGAATTCCTCAGGGTAGTGTCCTAGGTTCAACCATCTTCAGCAGCTTCATCAATGACCTTCCATCCATCATAAGGTCAGAAGTGGGAATGTTTGCTGATGATGGCACAATGTTCAACACCATTCAAAATTCCTCAGATACGGAAATAGTTCTTGTTCACATGTAGCAAGATCTGGACAATATCCAGGCTTGGGCTGACAAGTGACAAGTGACATTCACACCACACATGTGTCAGGCAATGACCATCACCAATAAGAAAATCCAAACATCTTTCTTTGACATTCAAGAGCATTGCCATTGCTGAATCCCCACCACCATTGCCCAGGAACTGAACTGGGCTAGCCATATAAATATTGTGGCCACAAGGGCAGGTCAGAGGTTAGGAATCCAATGGCATAAAATCTTTTCTCCTGACACCCCAAAGTCTGTCCACCATCTACAAGGCAAGAGTCAGGAGTATGATAGACTATAATCCACTTGTCAGAATGAGTGCAGCTCTAACCATACTCAAGGAACTTAATACAAACCAGGGCAAAGCTTAACTGGCACTGCATTCACCCGTTCAACATTAATTCCATTCATCTCCGACCCACAGTGGCAGCAGTGGGTGCCAGGCTGATTGGGAACTAGTTCTCAGTTGACCATGGCATATGCGCTATGTGTGCTTTCTGCAAACTGCGGAATTGGCATATACATGGTGCGTGCTTTCTGCATATACTTTTTTTGTGGAAAAGGTAAGCGAAAACTTTATGTGATGATATATTAGAAACTAAATTATATACTTACTGTTCTGTGTTTTTGGTGAAGACAGGGTTAAGGAGAATCCCAAGGCTTTTTATGCGTATATAAGGAGGAAGAAGCAGCTAGGGAAAGATCCACTCAAGGTCAGTGGAGGGAATTTGTGTGTGGAGGCAGATGAGGTGGGTCAGGTCCTTAATGAGTACTTTGCATCAGTATTCACAAAGGAGAAGGATGTGGTGGATGGTGAGTGTGGAAAGGAATATGTTGACATTCTAGGACATGTTGAGATAAAAAGGGAGGAAGTATTGGAGGTTTTGAGAAACATGAATGTGGACAAGTCCCCAGGGCCTGTTAGTCTATCCCAGAATACTGAGAGAGGTGAGTAAAGAAATTGCTGAGGCCTTGGCCAAAATCTTGGTATCCTCTTTAGCCATGGGTGAGGTACCAGCGGATTGTAGCTAACATTGTTCCTCTGCTTAAGAAGGGCAGAAGAGACAATCCGGGAAATTACTGTGAGCCTTACATCAATAGTGGGGAAATTATTGGAGAAGATTCTTAGGATCAGGATATACTCACACCTGGAAGAGAATAAGCTTATTAGCGATAGGCAGCATGGTTTTGTGAAGGGGAGGTCGTGTCTCACAAAATTGATTGAGTTCTTTAAGGAAGTGATAAGAAAAATTGACCAGGGCAGGGCAGTGGATGTTATATACATGGACTTTAGTAAAGCCTTCAATAAGGTTCCTCATGGCAGGCTGATGCAGAAGGTGAAGTCATATGGGATCCGAGGTGAGCTGGTAAGATGGACACAAAACTGGCTTGGGCATAGAAAGCAGAGAGTAGCAGTGGAAGGGTACTTTTCTAACTGGAGGCCTGTGACAAGCAGTGCTCCACAAGGATCAGTGCTGGGACCTCTGTTGTTTGTAATATATATAAATGGTTTGAAGGAAAATGTATGTTGTCTGATTTGTAAATATGTAGATGGTACAAAATTTGGGAGGGTAGCAGATAGTGAGGAGAGTTGTCAGAGGATACAGCAGGATATAAATCAGCTGGAGACTGAAAGATGGCAGATGGAATTTAACCCCGACAAATGTGAGGTGATGCGATTTGGAAGGCTTATTGCAGAAGGAAAGTATGCAGTAAATGGTAGAGCCCTTAGAAATATTAGCTACAGAGGGATCTAGACGTGCAGATCCACATTTCCCTGAAGCTGACCACTCAGGTGGACAAGGTGGTGAAGAAGGCGTATGGTATGCTGGCCTTCATCGGTCTGGGCATTGAGTAAAGGAATTGGAGAATCATGTTGCAGCTGTATAAGACTTTGGTTAGGCTGCATTTGGAGTATTGTGTACAATTCTGGTTGCCACACTACTGGAAGGATGTTGATGCATTGGAAAGGGTGCAGAAGAGATTTAACAGGATGTTTCCTGGTTTGGAGGATATGGACTATGAAGGAAATTTGAACAAACTTGGATTGTTTTCACTGGAGCGTCAGAGGATGAGGGGAGACCTGATAGAGGTTTACAAGCTTATGACAGTCTTGGATAGAGTGGATGGTCAGTTTTTTTCCACGGGTTGAAGGGTGAAGTATTTGGGGGCATAAGTTGAAAGTGAGAGGGGGTAAGTTTAAAAGAGATGTAAGGGACAAGTTTTTCACGCAGAGGGTGGTGAGTGCCTGGAACGCGCTGCCGGAAGAGATGGTAGAAGCAGATTCTATAACAACGTTCAAGAGGCATCTGGATAGATGCATGAATAGGCAGAGAATAGAGGGATATGGACCATGTAGAGGCAAGAAGATTTTACATTAGACAGGTAATTGTGACGGTCCAGACTTGGTGGGCCGAAGGGCCTGTTCCTGTACTGTACTGCCTTTTGTTCTTTGTAGCTGCAAGAATCCTGCATTAGATGCTCCCTGTGTGTTGTAAGCAGAATGCAGTTAGTACTTATTTAGAATGCCTTCACCTGTTAACTGGGTTGGTAGTGGGTTAGACATTAGCTTTGCAGATTTTAGAATCATAGAATCTCAGAATCTCTACAGTGCAGAAGGAGGCCATTCAGCCCATCGAGCCTGCAATGACAACAATCCCACCCAGTCCGATCCCCATAACTCCACGTATTTACCCTGCTAATCCCCCCAACACTGAGGGACAATTTAGCATGGCCAATCAACCTGCACATCTTTGGAGTGTGGGAGGAAACCGGAGCACCCGGAGGAAACCCATGCAGACACAGGGAGAATGTGCAAACTCCACATTGAGAGGCACCCAAGGCCGGAGTTGAACTCAGGTCCCTAGCGCTGTGAGACAGTAGTTCTAACCACTGTGTCACCATGCCGCCCTTTTGCCCAGGTTGATGAAATGTAACTCCCACCCATCCTTGTGGACTATAAAAGCCTTATGCAATGTGAGTAGTCTTTCCTACATTATTGTAAGACTTGATCCTTCGGTTTCAACCCAGTTTCCAGTGGGTAAGGATCCACAGTGCCAAACCTTCCTCACTTACTTGCCTTCATGTTAAAAATAAAAGACATCCTGGACCCACAGAATAAGTGCCAGTTGAATATGGCACAACATTAAACCTTTGCTACCTAGGATACAGAAACATATGTGATGTCACAGCATTTGTTATCCTGAGGCCTGGATGAATAATCTGGAAGATAAATCCCATCATGCAGCTGGAGAATTTATATCCCATGAATTTAATTAGGTTAAAATTCTGGAACCATTAACCACGAGATTGTTGTAAAAACCAACCTGCTTTACTAGTGCCCTTTAGGGGATGAAATCTTTGTATGATTGTGTGTAAGCGTGTTCCTGGTGCAGCTTGCTACTTTTTATTCATAGACAGGCAGTATTAGGCCTACACTGTGCAACATCGAATGCCCTGTGGGGGAGGGTAGCAAGACCACGCAGGTAGATCGTGACTGTCGAAAAGGTAGATCTCAAGTTACTAAAGTCTGGGCACGCCTGCTCTACAAGGTGCACTGCAGCAACTCACCAAGGCTCCTTCGACCGCTGTCCTTCCAAACCTGTGACCTCTGCCACCTAGAAGGACAAGAGCAGCAGATACAGATTCCACCACCTGCAAATTTCCCTCCAAGCCACGCAGCATCCTGATTTGGATCTATACCGTATACCTTCATAATTGCTTAGCCCAAATCCTGGAAATCCCTTCCTAACAGCACTGTGGGTGTACCTGTATCATCAGAGTTCAAGAAGACAGCTCACCACCACCTTCTCAAGGGCAATTAGAAGTGGGCAATAAATGCAGGCCTAGCCTGAGGTCACGTATCAACCAACTCAAGAACAGCTTCTTCTCTGCTGCCATCAGACTTTTGAATGGACCTACCTTGCATTAAGTTGATCTTTCTCTACACCCTAGCTATGACTATAGCACTACATTCTGCACTCTCTCGTTTCCTTCTCTATGAACGGTATGCTTTGTCTGTATAGCGAGCAAGAAGCAATACTTTTCACTGTATACCAATACATGTGACAATAATGAGTCAAATCAAATCAAATCAAAAGCCAGAGATGCACACACCTAGTGAAAGAATTTTAAAAACATTTCTTTGCAATATAATGAAAAAATGAGAAGGTGCATACATGGCACTGTGAACTAGAACTTAGCATATCAGCATGATGGATATTATTCTTCCTAAATGTGTTTATTGAGTTAAAAACTTAATTAAAGGTCTCGGTTTACAACAAAAGGGGAAGTTTGTGGATTACTAGGAGACAGCTCGGTGGGGCAGTCACATAAATCAAGCCCTATCTGCTCGGAAAGATGGGCTAGTTTAAAAATAGTTGCTTAGTTTCCTGGTTGGGTGCTGCAATTCATTTACGACATGATGATCAACAGATAAGAAAGAAAGATAGTGATAAAATCTGCAGTTAATTTTAGCCACATCAATTGAGGTACCAGTGAGGGAGGGAATGCTGCTTTTATTGGCCTTGATTGCAAGGGGGCTGGAGTATGAAAGTTAAAGGTAAAGTTGCCATAGTGACCATAGGCTGCTCTTCCTTTGAGGTGATTTAACCTGAGGATCATCGTACTGCAGGCAAGGGGCAAGGTTCAGAAGGCAGGATTTCATGAATAACCTCAGCTGGTACAGGAATTGAACCCACGCATCGGCCTGCATCAGGTACAGCAACTTCCAGCGAACTGAGCTACACTATGGATCCCCAGGGCTGGTGAATCTGGGGTCTTGGACAAGGAAGGGCTCTCGAAGAAGTTTGTAAGAGAATTGGGCCACCTACTCCTGCTCGCCTTCCCACACCAAACATTTTAAGGCACGGACAGCGTATTACCAGAGTCAATTGGCTTGATAACAAGTCTACCTGAACCTTGGCTATTTATTCCAATATGGTGAACAGGTTGCCAATTTTGGTGGTGGAAAGGTGGTGGGGAGAACACCTGACTTATTTACATGCCCCCCCCCACCACACCTCTACCCCTGCTGCCATCCCCTCCGCCACCTCTACCCCTGCCCCGATCTCCTCCCCCTCCTCTACCCCTGCCCCTATCCCCTCCCCCACCTCTACCCCTGCCCCTATCCCCTCCCCCACCGTCTCCCCTGTCAAAAACACACCTGGCGGTGACAGGTAAAATGTAGCCTAATGTTTTCCCTTGTCGGGAAATATTGAAATATGGGGCACAGTTTAAGCATAAAGGTTGTCCTGTTTAAGTAGGAGCTGAGGAGGAATTTCTTCTCCCCCGTGGTTTATAATGTTTGGAATTCTCCTCCCCCTGTGGGCAGTGGAGGCTGGGTCTTGGAATATATTCAAAGCTGAGCTCGACAGATTTCTGTCCGACAAGGGAGTTAAGGCATTATGGGGGAATGGGCAAGAAAATAGAGTTTAGGCCACAATCAGGTCGGCTATGATATAATTGAATGGTGGAGCAGACTTGAAGGACCAAGTGGCCTATGTCTGCTCCTATCACATTCCTATGTTCTGATTTTTTTTGGAAGTGCTGACCTTTGATGAGACATTAAATCAAGAGTCCATCTCAAATGGATTTAAAAGAGGCCTCCACATTATGCAAAATAACAGCAGCAAGTCCTTCTGGGATAAGAACAGGAAATGCTGAAAGTACTCAGCAGGTCAGGCAGAATCTAAGGGGAGTAATTGCTTCATGTTAATGAAGCGGCACGGTGGCACAGCGGTTAGCACTGCTGCCTCACAACGCCAGGGACCCAGGTTCAATTCCAGCCTCGGGTGACTGCCTGTGTAGAGTTTGCACGTTCTCCCTGTGTCTGCGTGGCTTTCCTCCGGGTGCTCCTGTTTCCACCTGCACTCCCAAAAGGTGTGCGGGTTAGGTGGGTTGGCCGTGCTAAATTGCCCCTTAGTGTCCAAAGGTGTGTAGTTAGGGAGAATTAGCCATGGTAAATGCCCAGGGGAGGGCCTGGGTAAAGATGCTCTATTGGAGATCCTATGCAGACTCAATGGGCCGAATAGCCCGTTGCACTGTAGGGAATTCTGGGATTCTACCCTATGATGTTTCATCAAAACTGGGGAAAATATAAGTTGCAGTAGGTTTTAACGAAGTGAAAAGGGGAGGGTTAGAAAAAGGACTGAAGGAGAAGATCCATGATAGAGTGGAAGGAGGGAGAGATTAAATGACAAAAAGGTTCAGTGATGTCAGGCCAAAGGGAGTGGGAGGGAGAAGCAAAGAAACAAAAAGATGTGTTTACGTGTCCTGATGAAAGAACACTAATCGGAATCCTTAACCCTGTCTCTTTCGCCACAGATGCTGTCAGGCATGCTGAGCATTTCCAGCGTTTTCCGTTTTTATTTCAGATTCCAGGCACCTTTGGTATTTTGCTTTAACATTCTATGTCTAGAGGAGGTGTGAATGGCAGAATGATGAATAGCTGCTGTCCAAGTAAGAAAACAAAGGAAAAACAAGAGATTAATTTTAAAACCAGCAAAGGAAAGAAGCAGAGGTTACAACCTAAAATTGTTGAGTTCCGAAGGCTGTCGAGTGCCTTATTGAAAGCTGAGGTACCTTTCCTTGGGCTTCATTGGAACATTGCGGGAGGCTGAAGAAAGAGGAGTAAGAGTGGGAGCAAGATGTAGAATTGAAATTCACAGGAGACCAGGCCATGGGAAAGATCTTGAGGGGACTTAACTGGCCAATATGTACCACAAACTACTGTGAATGCTGGAATCTGAAACAGAGCTCTGATGAAGGGTCTATTCTCCCTCCACAGATGCTGTCAGACCTTGCTGAGGTTTCACAGCATTTTCTGTTTTTGTTTCGGATTCCAGCATCCGCAGCAATTTGCGTTTATCCCAGCAATATCTCCATCCTCATTGGACCAAAAATGTCCTGGTCAAGGGGGTTTGATGGATCACATTCCAGAACTTCCTCCTCCTGCTTATCCTTTATCTTAACATTATCCCAATCAATCCTTGGGTAATTAAAGTTCCTCATTATTACCACTCTTGCACACCTCTGTGATTTCCCTGCGGATTTGCTCCTCTATCCCTCTCCCACTATCCGGAGACCTGTGGAGTAATTCTGACCATGGGATCATCCCCTTTTCACTTCTCAACACTAACCAAATGGATTCTGTCTTTGCCCCTGGAGGACATCCTCTCTTTCTAACCCTACCATATCTTCACTAATCAGCCCTGCCCCACACCTCCCATCTTTCCTTCCCAATCTTTTCTGAGGACTTTATATGCTTGAATAAAAAGTGTCCAGCTCTCACCACTTTTACAGAGCGAGACTGCGGATAGTTGGGAACCTGTCTCGGGGGCAGGGAATTCAGATGGTGTTCGTAAAGCAGAAGTGGAAATGAATAGGGTTGGGAAGCATTTTCTGATCAGGGCCAGTGTGATCTCCTGGACTCGTTTCGATCGCCTCAGGGGGTCGGAGAGGAATTTCCCAGATTTTTTTTTCCCCATATTGGCCCTGGGGTTTTCACTCTGGGTTTTCGCCGCTCCCTGGAGATCACATGGTCTGGAATGGGGGGGTGGGGGTGAGTTAATAGGTTGTGATGAACAAAGCATCGTAGCTGTGAGGGACAGCTCGGTGGATAGGATATTAGGATGTAGATAGGCTGGAAAATTGGGCGGGGATCCTGGATTCAGGATTCAATCCTGGACCGGGGAGCGGCGCGGGCTTGGAGGGCCGAAGGGCCTGTTCCTGTGCTGTATTGTTCTTTGTTCTTTGAGCCAAGTTTCATTATTGCACTAAAGCATAGTCACATGACTACTTCTTCTTGATTTCACCAGTGTTATTCATCACTTGTTTGGCTACATCTACTCTAAACTAACTCATAATGGTTCACAATCCCTTTAAGTAGCACTAGTGTGTGACTCTCCCTGCCATTTAACAGTTGCTGGATAGTAAGAGGCTGGGGCATGGCATTCGAAAATGGCAATGCTGGCATCAAGTCAGCTTTGCACAACGATTGACGATTTGTTATCGTCATTGTGGGTCTTAGATTTTGTTCATGGTCTGGATTTGTAGATAATGCTGGAGGCAAAGCCTTTGATAAACTTTACCGGAGCACCCGGAGGAAACCCATGCAGACATGGGGAGAACGTGCAAACTCCACACAGACAGTGACCCGAGGCTGGAATTGAACCTGGGTCCTGGGAACTGTGAGGCAGCAGTGCTAATCCACTGTGCCATATATGGCTTTGCCCAGTGTCACCCTCATCCTGGCTTCAAATTGTAGAAACAAATCATGGAGAGCTGATGAAACTATGGTCAGGAAACTAAGACCACAGAACTTAGCATGTGGCATGCTAACTGACCTAAATTATCTCCTAGTTTAGCAAGATTCCCATTTTAAAATTCTCACCCTTGTTTTTAGGTCCCTCCACTGCCTTGTCCTTCCATCCCCCTGTAACCCCCTTCCAGCCAAACTATCCTCTGAGATCTCTCTGCTCACCCCAGTTACGGCCTCATCTTTTCAAAATCTGTCATTGGCAGCCATCCCTGTTCATTAAGATCTGGAATTCTCTACCTAATTCCCTTTGTCTCTCCGCCTCCCCGAAATCTACCTCTTTGACCAAGCTTCTGCTCAGCTTATCCTGATCCACATATCTCCTTATATGTCTGAAGCACTTTGGGGCATTTCTGTATGTTCAAGGTGCTGTATAAATTCAAGTTGCCGTCAATTGTGGCATTTCAGGGAGTAAGTGATTTGTGTAATTCACATTCAAAAAGCACTTTCCTCTACATGCGTTAGCACTCTCAGGCGAGTTGCCAACGAGGCTGGTACAGGTATCAGCTTTTGTCTGATTTAACTGGGTCACTGCACCGCAAGTGGCATAAATAACGTGGGGTTTTTTTTAGAAGAGGAAGTTCTGGACAATCAGGAACTACATGTGAAATGTGAATGTGCAGCACTATATCTTTACAATGGACGTTATGAAGAAGAAAAGAATGATTTGCTTTTATATAGCACTGTTCACACCCTCAGGACATCCTGAAGCACTTTTTTTTCTCTTTATTCATTTTAAGTTTATTTATTAGTGTCACAAGTAGACTTACATTAACACTGCAATGATGTTACTGTGAAAATCCCCTAGTTGCCACACTCCAGCACCTGTTCGGGTACACTGAAGGAGAATTTAGCATGGCTAATGCACCTAACCAGCGCGTCTTTCGGACTGTGGGAGGAAACCGGAGCACCCGGAGGAAACCCACGCAGACACGGGGAAAACGTGCAGACTCCGCACAGACAGTGACCCAAGCCGGGAATCGAACCCAGGTCCCTGGCGCTGTGAGGCAGCAGTGCTAACCACTGTGCCACCGTGCTACTCACAGTGGAGCAGGAGCGTCGCTGGCTGAGCCAGCATTTATTGCCTGTCCCATTTGAGAGTCAACCACATTGCTGTGGATCTGGAGTCTCATGTAGGCCAGACCAGGTAAGGATGGCAGATTTCCTTCCCCAAAGTAGATTAGTGAACCAGATGGTTTTTTACAACAATCGACAATTGTTTCATGGTCACCGTTTTAATTCCAGATTTTTATTGAACTCAAAAGATCACCATCTGCCATGATGGGAATTGAACCCAGATTTCTAGATTACAAGTTCAGGGACAAAGCCACTACGCCACTGCAGCCGATGAAATACTTTTGAAATGGAGTCACTGTTATAATGTAGGAAATGTAACAATGTTACAATGTTTTAACAATATCACATCTTCCCATGAAGGCTCAGTGAAATTATCAGATGACCAGGGCATTCCCAGGTTTGATCCCCAGCCCGTACTGTGCCAAATGACTGTGGTCAGGAGCATTACAATTACCCTCAGTTGGGAAGAGGAAAGTCAACCAGATCTCTAACTCCTGTTTATTATCCGGTGAATTCTGCTAAAAATGTACAAGGTAATGTTGAATAAGAACAGCCTTACTAACATCTGGGGGCTTGTACCAAAATTGGGAGAGCTGTCCCACAGACAAGTCAAGCAACCGCCTGACATTGTCATACTGTAAAAATGCTCACTAGTTTGGGGAAAACACAACTTATTTATTTGCAGGTTAAAACTATACAGAGGCTGGCAGCCCCATGGCTGCAATCAGCTCCCAAGAGTATAGAAGCCTGTCTTTACCCCAATCTGCTTCCCGATTGGTTCCCCAAGTCACGTGACCCTTACTTCATGAGACAATCACTACATACCTCCCCCTCTAAATCTTTTTATACAAATGTCAATGCACAATTTACACAGTCCAAGATAATTAAACATTTAGTACATGAATTTAGTCAATTATAAGTCAAATCTTTCAGGGGGTTTCCGAATCCTTGTGGAGTGGTGTAGCTCTTCCGTCTGGGGCAACTCCACAAGATTGCTGTCAACCCAAACCATAATGACAAGCGCCTTCTCAGACACCAGCATTTCAGTTGTATCTGTTTCCATGGAGTTGTCAATTGTGCCTGTAATAGAATGGCCAGGTACTTCAGTGTTACTACAGTCAGTAACATTTCCTGATGGCAATATACTTCCTGATGCCGTAACTGGCTGCTATGCCGTTCTCTTTTTGTCAAATGATCTATACGTTTTCAGATGATTTTGCCTTCTATGTCCACTTGATAAGACAGGGGTCCAGTTTTAGACACAACAATTCCAGGGACCCAACTCGACCCACTACTCAAAATCCCTCACACACACGGCGTCATCCATGATAAACCACTGTGTTGACTGACATGAATGATGACTTGCTTTCTGACTGCTTTGGCTGGGCTCTATCCTCCCCGGCAACTTTTGAAACATGAGGCGTCCTGAGACATCGGTTCATTAACAACTCAGCTGGCGGGATTCCCATTGTTGCATGTGGAGTGGTCCGGTAGCCAAGAAGGAAGCGTGAAATTCTGGTCTCCAGAGTTTCTCCTGACTGTTCCTTTAGGCCAGACTTCAAAATTTGGTTGGCTTGCTCAGCCAGTCCATCGGGGAGTGGTGAACTTTCGGAATTCAGCACTTGTGAATACTGTTCTGTTGTCGGACACTATTACTTCAGGTATTCCGTGGGTGGAAAAAAACTGGCATAATCTTTCAATGGTAGTCTGTGAGGTAATCTCCCTCCACTTAGAGTATGCATTCCATGTATTGTGTCCAGTCTTCCGTAGAGTAGTCAAATGGATCTATCAGTCCAAAGAGGGAAATCTTGCTAAGTACTCTTTTCTTTTCACATCTCCACTCAACTAAATGTAAACTGAATACTCACAGTCTCCAAATGTAAAGATGCTCATTCACCAGTTTAGGGAAAACACGACTCATTTATTTACAGGTTAAAACTATCAAGAGTTGCCTTGGGAGTCCTCAACATTGATTGCAGAAGTCTCAGGTCAAACATGGGGTAAAGATATCGCCTGTTGATTACCATATACTGCAACCCTTTCCTCCACCAATTGATGAATCAGTACTCCTCTGCGTTGGACACTACTTAGAGGAAGCACTGATGGTGGTAAGAGCAGAGAATGTACTCTGGGGGATTTCAATGTCTATCACCAAGAGTGGCTCAGTAGTACCACTACTGACCTGAGCTGATTGAGTCCTAAAGGACATAGCTGCTAGACTGGGTCTGCGGTAAGTGGTGAGGGAACCAGCAAGAGGCAAAAACATACTTGACTTCATTGTGGCCAAACTGTCTTCATGTTGAGGATACCCTCCATTGTGTTGTGTGGCACTGCCACTGTGCTAAATGGAGTCAATTTCGAATAGATCTAGCAACCTGATTTGATTTGATTTGATTTGATTTTGATTTGATTTATTATTACCGCATGTATTAGCATACAGTGAAAAGTATTGTTTCTTGCGCGTATACAGACAAAGCATGCTGTACATAGAGAAGGAAAGGAGTGCAGAATGTAGTGTTACAGTCATAGCTAGGGTGTAGAGAAAGATCAACTTAATGCAAGGTAGATCCATTCAGAAGTCTGATGGCTGCAGGGAAGAAAATGTTCTTTTGTCGGTTGGTACATTACCTCAGACACTTGTATCTTTTTCCCGAAGGAAGAAGGTGGAAGAGAGAATGTCTGGGGTCCGTAGGCTCCTTAATTATGCTGGCTGCTTTGCCAAGGCAGGAGAAGTGTAGACAGAGTCAATGGATGGGAGGCACTGTGGGCCATCAGCAGCAGCACAATTCTACTCAACCATAATCTGTAACCTCATAGCCTAGCATATCCTCCACTCTACCATTACCACAAAGCCAAGGATCAACACTGGCTCAATGTAGAGTTCATGAGGATGAAAGAGCTCCAGAGGTGAGGTAAGCGTGACTGCCCTTGACATCAAGAAAGCATTTGACTGAGTGTGGCATCAAGGAGCCTGAGCAAAGCTGCAGTCAATAGGAATCAGGGGGAAAGCTGGTTGGAGTCACACCTGGCACAAAGGAAGATGGTTGTGGTGTTTGGAGGTCAATCATCTCAATTCCAAGACACCACTGCAGGAATTCCTCAGGGAAGAGTCCTAGGCACAACCACCTTCAGCTGCTTCATCAACGACCTTCTTTCCATCATAAGGTCAGAAGTGGGGGTGTTCCATGATGACTGCATAATGTTCAGTACCATTCGTGGCTCCTCAGATACTAAAGCAGTCCATGTCCATAATTCAGCAAGACCTGGACAATATCCAGGCTTGGGCTGAGAAGTGGCAAGTAACATTCGCACCACACAAATGCCAGATAATGACCATTTCCAACAAGAGAGAATCTAACCATCACTCTTTGACATTCAATGGCATTACCATTGTTGAATACCCCTACTGTGGTATACTTTCAACATCCTGGGCGTTACCATTGACCAGAAACTGAACTGGACTAACCATATAAATACTGTGGCTACCAGAGCAGGTCTGACATTAGGAATCCGGCAGTGACTAACTTACCCCAGACTCCCCAAAGCCTGTCCACCCACAAGACCCAAATCAGGAGTGTGATGGAATACTCTGTCCTTCCCTGGATGGGTGCAACTCCAATAACACGCAAGAAACTTGACACCATCTAGGACAAAGCAGCCCACTTTATTGACACCCGATCTGCAAACATTCATTCTCTCCACCACCAATGCACTGTGGCAGCTGTGGGTACCATCTACAAGATGCACAGCAGCCTCTAACCAAACTTGTCCTGTGGCAGCACTTCCCAAATCCACAATCACTCCCATCTAGAAGGACAAGGGCAGCAGACACGTGGAACCACCACCACCAGGAGATTCTCCTCCAAGTAACTCACCATCCTGACTTGGAAATATTTTGCTGTTCCTTCAGTGTCGCTGGGTCAAAATCCTGGAATTGTTCCCTAACAGCATGTGTATTGTACCTGTTAATTCTCAAATACTTTCAACCAGTTTGCTTACTCTAAGGTTTTATCCTGGTGTCCTTATTTGCAAGATGGACAAAGGACAAGCACAAGTAAAGGTTCAACAAGTTTATTAATAATAACACTATTAACCCTTAAATTACCCACATAAAACAAGACGATACCACAGATTCAAGTATACTACCCGTAAAGATGGTTTGGTTAAAACTGCAGGCTCGATTCTCTGAGTCCCTCTGGTCCATCGTCACGAAGGTGAGTCTCGATGGCAGCTTCTTCCTTCCTTCCTTCTCTGGTCAGTCTTCCAAATGGTCAAGGTCGTCTCCTTCATCGAACCTTCGCTCCTGGTGTGTCTGAAAGGTGTTCCTTTATCCCCCTGGCTGCTTGCCTTTCCAGAAACTTCTCTGGCTTCCGGCCAATAAGGTCCCAGGAGGGGGTTCCAATACCCAGTGGGTTTCTTGATGTCTGCCTGACAGGACACCAGGGTCCGCCCCCAGGTGTCCCATCTCCATGCTGTTGCTCACATGTAACTGCAGGAACTCTCGGTGACAGAAAGTCTGGCCCGATCTGGGCTTCTAACAATAGGCCGGTGCATTTCAATGAGGTGCAATGATCTCCTGCTAAGTATCAGTAGAGTGCAACGACCTTTGATGGGTGGTTGATGGGTCAGGCGCAGACACGCTTGTGTATTTGTACAATTGGCCTGCGCGAGGTTTGACTGTGTTTGATTTTAATATGCCCAATTCTTTAATTTAGGATATCCAATTTTATCAGCCTTAAAACTAGGCCCTGTTTATATCACCACACGTGGGTGTACCTGCACCTTAGGCACTGCAACGGTCCGAGAAGGCAGCTAACCACCACCTTCTCAAGGGCAACAAGGGATAGACAATAAAACTTGGTTTAGCCAGCAATGCCCATGTCCCGTAAAATGAATAAAGAGAAAAATGTATTTTTTGGGGTCAGTGGGTATTTTGAACAAGTCCTGTTCGGAACATCAAATGTTGATGATCACTGAAACACTCTTTGAAAAGCCCTGATTGGCCCCGGGAATTTTATTTGATAACTGATTAACGGTTCAAGAGACCAACTCACCAACTACCTTCTCAAGGGCCATTAGCGATGAGCAATAAATGCTGGTCTAGCCAGCGACACCCAGATCCCATGATGAATAATAATAAAAAAACATAAAGTAAACTACAGCAAGAGGTGAGGAAGCAAATGAGCGAGAAAAAGAAGTATCATTCTTTTACCGCCTTGCTCAATAGGTGCAGTTCTTCAATGGCATTACATAAGATACCTTAGTACACTAAATGCCATTATTGTGTGTCACACACAGTGAAAACATTTCAAACCTCATGTTTTATAGTGTGAGAAAACTACTTACTGGAAATAAACATGCGATTATTCGTCAAGTATAAGAGTTATATCATGTTTGCTGGCTTTCAATTTAGCATTCTTTAATTTCATACATAAATAATCTCATGACCTTTTTTGGTTAATGATATCGTGACAACTCAAAGCAGGCAGCCGAGCATGACGTTTTATTTGTTTATTAGGGCTTTAAAAGATAAATTGCTTTCATTAGAATTGTGGATAAGCTGAAAGGTCACCATCGTTTTGGTTAGTGTTCAGTTGTGTTTGTCTGACCACTGCGAAACATGCCGGAAACTGTTTGTACTCAAACATTTTCACTTCTAATTTCCATTTACTGTTCTTAAAGGTCACACAGAAAGTTGTAGATATTTTCAAATAACATCCTCCCTGTATTATTGATAAGTGATAAATTATACCTCTCTGTTACATTCCACACGTATCAAATTATTCGAGTCTGTCACATCTTTTTAAACCCTTTCTTTCCTAAAGCCGTATTTTATCCCACATCCCTGCCACCAGTGCACCTCAGGAATTATACA
The DNA here is from genome assembly GCF_964213995.1 of Mustelus asterias. Lineage (NCBI taxonomy): Eukaryota > Metazoa > Chordata > Chondrichthyes > Carcharhiniformes > Triakidae > Mustelus > Mustelus asterias. Next base: position 70,881,513 of record NC_135817.1, read on the forward strand.
GCGTGTGAATCTTATTTTAATGATCTCCTAGTTTCCCTCTGATTTTCTCCCTCACAACAATGACAGTTCTTGCAGGCACAGTTTCACCAAGGTTCACTGCTCCTCCAACCCACCCGCTCCTCCACCCACCCACCCGCTCCTCCACCCACCCACTCGCTCCTCCACCCACCCACTCGCTCCTCCACCCACCCACTCGCTCCTCCAATCACCCACCCGCTCTTCTAACCACTCACCCACTCTTCTAACCACCCACCCGCTCCTCCACCCACCCACCCGCTCCTCCACCCACCCACTCGCTCCTCCACCCACCCACTCGCTCCTCCAATCACCCACCCGCTCTTCTAACCACTCACCCACTCTTCTAACCACCCACCCGCTCCTCCACCCACCCACCCGCTCCTCCACCCACCCACTCGCTCCTCCACCCACCATCCGCTCCTCCACCCACCATCCGCTCCTCCAAACACCACCCACTCCTCCACCCACCCACCCACTCCTCCACCCACCCACCCACTCATCCACCCACCCACCCGCTCCTCCACCCACCCACCCACTCCTCCACCCACCCACCCACTCCTCCACCCACCCACCCGCTCCTCCACCCACCCACTCGCTCCTCCACCCACCTACCCACTCCTCCACCCACCATCCGCTCCTCCACCCACCCACCCACTCGCTCCTCCACCCACCCACTCGCTCCTCCACCCACCCACCCGCTCCTCCACCCACCCGCTACTCCACCCACCCACCCGCTCCTCCACCCACCCACTCGCTCCTCCACCCATCCGCTCCTCCACACACCCGCTCCTCCAACCACCCACCCGCTCCTCCACCCATCCGCTGCTCCCAACATTACCCACTCCTCTAATCACCACCCGCTCTCCAACCATCACCCGCTCCTCCAAATCACCACCCGCTCCTCGAACCACCACCCGCTCCTCCAAACACCACCCCCTTCTCCACCCATCACCCGCTGCTCCACCCACCCGCTCCTCCAAACACCACCCACTCCTCTAACCACCACCCCCTCCTCCAACCATCACCCGCTCCTCCACCCACCCGCTCCTCCAAACCACCACCACTCCTCTAACCACCACCCGCTCCTCTATCCACCACCCGCTCCTCTAACCACCACCCGCTCCTCTAAACGCCACCCGCTCCTCTATCCACCACCCGCTCCTCTAACCACCACCCGCTCCTCTAAACGCCACCCGCTCCTCTATCCACCACCCGCTCCTCTAACCACCACCCGCTCCTCTAACCACCACCCGCTCCTCTAAACGCCACCCGCTCCTCTATCCACCACCCGCTCCTCTAACCACCACCCGCTCCTCTAACCACCACCCGCTCCTCTAACCACCACCCGCTCCTCCACCCTCCACCCGCTCCTCCACCCTCCACCCGCTCCTCTATCCACCACTCGCTCCTCTATCCACCACCCGCTCCTCTAACCACCACCCGCTCCTTCATCCACCACCCACTCCTCCATCCTCCACTTGCTCCTCCATCCACCACCCGCTCCTCTATCCACCACCCGCTCCTCCATCCACCACCCGCTCCTCCAACCACCACCCGCTCCTCTAACCACCACCTGCTCCTCTATCCACCACCCGCTCCTCTAACCACTACCCGCTCCTTCATCCACCACCCACTCCTCCATCCTCCACCCGCTCCTCCATCCACCACCCGCTCCTCTAACCACCACCCGCTCCTCCAACCACCACCCGCTCCTCCAACCACCACCCACTCCTCTAACCACCACCCGCTCCTCCATCCACCACCCGCTCCTCCACCCACCACCCGCTCCTCTAACCACCACCCGCTCCTCTAACCACCACCCGCTCCTCCAACCACCACCCGCTCCTCTATCCACCACCCGCTCCTCTAACCACCACCCGCTCCTTCATCCACCACCCACTCCTCCACCCACCACCCGCTCCTCCAACCACCACCCGCTCCTCTAACCACCACCCGCTCCTCCAACCACCACCCGCTCCTCTAACCACCACCCGCTCCTCCACCCACCACCCGCTCCTCTATCCACCACCCGCTCCTCTATCCACCACCCGCTCCTCTAACCACCACCCGCTCCTCTAACCACCACCCGCTCCTCCATCCACCACCCGCTCCTCTAACCACCACCCCCTCCTCCAACTACCACCCGCTCCTCCAACAACCACCTGCTCCTCCACTCACCACCAGCTCCTCCACCCTCCACCCGCTCCTCCAACCAGCACCCGCTCCTCCAAACACCCACCCGCTCCTCCACCCACCACCCACTCCTCCACTCATCACCCACTCCTCCAAATACCACCCAACTCCTCCAAACACCACCTGCTCCTCCACCCACCCATTCCTCCACCCACCACCCGCTCCTCCAACCATCACCCGCTCCACCAAACACCACCTGCCCCACCACCACCTGCCCCACCTGTGACAGAGACTGTAGGTCATGTGTTAGACTCCTCAGTCACCTGAGAACTCGCTTTCAGTGTGGAAGCAAGTCATCCTCGACTCCGAGGGACTGCTTAAGAAGAACAGAAGAAGATTAAGTTATCATCCTTCATGTATGAGCTTGATCTGGCTACTGGGAATCCATGAGCAGGTTTAGGGAAATAGAGTGGCCTGAGCAATGCCTCATCAATGACTGAGAGGTGTCAGAGAGATAGAGACATAAAAAATAGGAGCAGGAGTCCACAGCCTGATGTGGTAGAGAATTCACAGGACCCTGGTGAGAGCACGCCTGGAGTACGGTGTGCAGTTTTGGTCTCTTTATCTAAGAAAGGACACACTTGCCATAGAGGGAGTGCAGTGAAGATTCACCAGACTGATTCCTGGGATGGCAGGATTTTCATATGAGGAGAGATTGGGTCGACTGGGCTTGTATTCACTGGAGTTTAGACAAATGTGAGGGGATTTTGATGAAAGATATAAAATTCTAACAGGGCTGGACAGACTGGATGCAGGGATGATGTTCCCTGTGGCTGGGGGATCTAGTACAGAGGTCACAATCTCAGCACATGGAGTAGGCCATTTGGGACTGAGATGAGGAGAAATTTCTTCATGCAGAAGGTGGTGAAAGTGTGGAATTCTCCTTCACATAATGTTGTGGAGGCCAAATGACTGAATGTATGTAAGAAAGAAATAGATTTCTAGACACTAAAGACAGCAAGTGGTTTGGGGAGCGAGCAGGAGTATGATGTTGAGTTAGAGGATCAGCCATGGTCACACTGAATGGCAGGCCAGGCTCGATGGACTGAATAGCCTACTCCTGCTCCTATTTTTTATGTTTCCATGAGCAACTGCTGGGATCATGACCCGAGGAATTTTGGGATCTGTGTCCTTTGTATCCATGCTAACTTGGTAGGTTGCCTATTGTACTAGGCACTAATAGCTCCTTCCCACCCCAAACGCTGAAATACTATGCTCAGTGGAATCTAAAATTGCATAAATTACTTCAGTGTCTGCGCAAAAACAAAATGATCTATTCCTGAAACTTTTGTTTCCTTTTTGTAACGAGGCAAGATGTGCTCAATTAATTTCTTAACCTCATACTGTGATTAAGTGTTGTCCAACCGAAAGGAGTAACTGTGTTGGCAAATAGCTGGGTGGGGGCAGGGGAAGTGTGCATCAAGACATCTTAGGTGGACATGGCCACAATAATCCAGGTGCAGGAGAATCCGATGTCTATGTAACCTCAAAGCCCTGCATGATAATGCTGTAGCCGCCAAAAATCAGACCACAATCAGTCACTGGCTCAAACCTTTGAGGGCTTTAGTTAGGGTGTCAGCATGTAGGCCTACCTTGAGAGAAGCTACCCTATTAAACCCTTCAGCAGCCATGTTACTGGGTGCAGGATCCCCAGCTGAAAGCTTGGTAGGTTGCACCAGATAGGTTGTCTGAACAACTGTTTTCTACCTGTCTTCACAATCGAAGACACTGGGAGCACTCAAGAACAGCAGAAAATCACTGGACCAAGGGGACGGCAGAGCTTAAAATAATCCCTGTCACTGGGGAAAATCAGGAAAACTAATGGGACCAAAGGCTGACAAATCACCTGGACCTAATGGCCTGCATAATAGGGTCTGTAACCTTCCAAAATTCCAAAGATTCTGAAAGATCCCAACGGATTGGAAAACTGCAAACGTAATGCCCCTACTTAAGAAAGGAAGGAGACAGAAGGCAAGAAACTATAGGCCAGTTAGCCTAACATTTGTCATTAAGGAAATGCTGGAATTCATTATTAAGGATTTAAATATATAGAACATAGAACATAGAACATTACAGCACAGAACAGGCCCTTCGGCCCACGATGTTGTGCCGACCTTCATCTGAAACCAAGATCAAGCTATCCCACTCCCTACCATCCTGGTGTGCTCCATGTGCCTATCCAATAACCGCTTAAATGTTCCTAAAGTGTCTGACTCCACTATCACTGCAGGCAGTCCATTCCACACCCCAACCACTCTCTGCGTGAAGAACCTACCTCTGATATCCTTCCTATATCTCCCACCATGAACCCTATAGTTATGCCCCCTTGTAATAGCTCCATCCACCCGAGGAAATAGTCTTTGAACGTTCACTCTATCTATCCCCTTCATCATTTTATAAACCTCTATTAAGTCTCCCCTCAATCTCCTCCGCTCCAGAGAGAACAGCCCCAGCTCCCTCAACCTTTCCTCATAAGACCGACACTCCAAACCAGGCAGCATCCTGGTAAATCTCCTCTGCACTCTTTCCAGCGCTTCCACATCCTTCTTATAGTGAGGTGACCAGAACTGCACGCAATATTCCAAATGCGGTCTCACCAAGGCCCTGTACAGTTGTAGCATAACCCCACGGCTCTTAAACTCCAACCCCCTGTTAATAAAAGCTAACACACTATATGCCTTCTTCACAGCTCTATCCACTTGAGTGGCAACCTTTAGAGATCTGTGGATATGGACCCCAAGATCTCTCTGTTCCTCCACAGTCTTCAGAACCCTACCTTTGACCCTGTAATCCACATTTAAATTAGTCCTACCAAAATGAATCACCTCACATTTATCAGGGTTAAACTCCATTTGCCATTTTTCAGCCCAGCTTTGCATCCTATCTATGTCTCTTTGCAGCCTACAACAGCCCTCCACCTCATCCACTACTCCACCAATCTTGGTGTCATCAGCAAATTTACTGATCCACCCTTCAGCCCCCTCCTCTAAGTCATTAATAAAAATCACAAAGAGCAGAGGACCAAGCACCGATCCCTGCGGCACTCCGCTAGCAACCTGCCTCCAGTCCGAAAATTTTCCATCCACCACCACCCTCTGTCTTCGATCAGATAGCCAGTTACCTATCCAATCGGCCAACTTTCCCTCTATCCCACACCTCCTTACTTTCATCATAAGCCGACCATGGGGGACCTTATCAAACGCCTTACTAAAATCCATGTATATGACATCAACCGCCCTACCTTCATCAACACACCTAGTTACCTCCTCAAAAAATTCTATCAAATTTGTGAGGCACGATTTGCCCTTCACAAATCCGTGCTGACTATCCCGGATTAATCCGCATCTTTCTAAATGGTCGTAAATCCCATCCCTAAGGACCTTTTCCATCAATTTACCAACCACCGAAGTCAGACTAACCGGTCTATAATTACCAGGGTCATTTCTATTCCCTTTCTTAAACAGAGGAACAACATTCGCCACTCTCCAGTCCTCTGGCACCAACCCCGTGGACAGCGAGGACCCAAAGATCAAAGCCAAAGGCTCTGCAATCTCATCCCTCGCCTCCCAAAGAATCCTAGGATACATTTCATCAGGCCCAGGGGACTTATCGACCTTCAGTTTATTCAAAACTGCCAATACATCCTCCCTCCGAACATCTATTTCCTCCAGCCTATTAGCCTGTAACACCTTCTCTTCCTGAAAAACATGGCCCCTCTCCTTGGTGAACACTGAAGAAAAGTATTCATTCATCACCTCGCCTATCTCTACTGATTCCATACACAAGTTCCCACCACTGTCCTTGACCGGCCCTAACCTCACCCTGGTCATTCTTTTATTCCTCACATAAGAGTAAAAAGCCTTGGGGTTTTCCTTGATCCGACCCGCCAAGGACTTCTCATGTCCCCTCCTAGCTCTCCTCAGCCCCTTTTTCAGCTCATTCCTTGCTAACTTGTAACCCTCAATCGAGCCATCTGAACCTTGTTTCCTCATCCCTACATAAGCTTCCCTCTTCCTTTTCACAAGACATTCCACCTCTTTTGTGAACCACGGTTCCCTCACTCGGCCATTTCCTCCCTGCCTGACAGGGACATACCTATCAACGACACCCAGTATTTGTTCCTTGAAAAAGTTCCACTTTTCATCAGTGCCTTTCCCTGACAGTTTCTGTTCCCATCTTATGCCCCCTAATTCTTGCCTAATCGCATCATAATTACCTCTCCCCCAATTGTAAGCCTTGCCCTGCCGTCCGGCCCTATCCCTCTCCATTGCAATAACAAAAGACACCGAATTGTGGTCACTATCTCCAAAGTTCTCTCCCACAACCAAATCTAACACTTGGCCCGGTTCATTTCCCAGTACCAAATCCAATGTGGCCTCACCCCTTGTCGGCCTATCCACATATTGTGTCAGGGAACCCTCCTGCACACACTGCACAAAAAGTGCCCCATCCAAACTATTCGATCTACAAAGGTTCCAATCAATATTTGGAAAGTTAAAGTCCCCCATGACAACTACCCTGTGACCCCCACACGTATCCATAATCTGCTTAGCAATTTCTTCCTCCACATCTCTATTACTATTTGGGGGCCTATAGTAAACTCCTAGGAACGTGACCGCTCCTTTCCTGTTTCTAACTGCAGCCCATATTACCTCAGTGTGCATATCCCCCTCAAAGTGCTTTTCCGCAGCCGTTAAACTATCCTTGATTAACAATGCTACTCCTCCACCTCTTTTACCAGCTTCCCTACACTTACTGAAACATCTATACCCCGGAACGTCCAACAACCATTCCTGTCCTTGTTCTACCCACGTCTCCGTAATGGCCACAACATCGTAGTCCCAAGTAGCAATCCACGCCCCAAGTTCATCCACCTTGTTCCGGATGCTCCTTGCATTGAAGTAGACACACTTCAACCCATCTTCCTGTCTACCGGAACCCACCCTTGACCTTGATACCTTCCCCAATATCTCACCACCCTCAACACTGACTTCCGGACTACAACTCCTTTTCCCACTCCCCTGACAAATTAGTTTAAATCCCCCTGAAGAGCCGTAGCAAATTTCCCTCCGAGGATATTGGTGCCCCTCTGGTTCAGGTGCACCCCGTCCTGTTTGTAGAGGTCCCACCTTCCCCAGAACGTGTTCCAATTATCCACGTATCTGAAACCCTCCCTCCTGCACCATCCCTGCAACCACATGTTTAAGTGCACTCTCTCCCTGTTCCTCAACTCGCTATCACGTGGCACCGGTAGCGTACCAGAGATGACCACATGTTTTGTCTTTGCTCTCAGCTTCCAGCCCAGCTCCCGAAATTCCTGTTTTAAATCCCCGTCCCTTCTCTTACCTATGTCGTTGGTACCAATGTGTACCACGACTTGTGACCGTTTCCCCTCCCCCTTAAGAATCCAGAAAACACGGTCCGAGACGTCACGGACCCTGGCATCCGCTCGGCAACAAACCATCCTCGAGTCTCTTTTGCTGCCACAGAACCTCCTATCTATCCCTCTAACTAACGAGTCCCCAATAACTATTGCCCTCCCGCTCTCCTCCTTACCCTCCTGAGCCACAGGGACGGACTCAGTGCCGGAGATCCTCTCACTGCGGCTCACCACTGGTATGTCGTCCCCCTCAACCGTATCCAAAGCGGAATACTTATTGCTAAGGGGAACGACCACAGGGGATCCCTGCACCGACTGCTTCTTCCCAGCCCCTCTCACCGTCACCCATCTATTTTCATTCCTCGGAGTAACTGTATCCCTGAAGCTTCTGTCTATGGCCATCTCTGCGTCCCTAATGATCCTAAGTTCCTCCAACTCCAGCTCCAGTTCCCTTACACGGTTTTGGAGGAGCTGCAGATGGATGCACTTCTCACAGGTATAATCAGCAGGGACACTGTCGTCGTCCCTCAAAATATCTTGAAAACTATTGATTTTAAATAAATAAAGAATAAATATGAATATTTGCACATTCATATTTAAATGAATGTGCAAATATGTTATTTTTATTATTTCTTCACATGTACCTTTTTAACACAGTGGAAACATGTTACCCAGGACCTGAGCTTTTATGTTCCAAACGTAAAAGCATCAATTGTCATGATTTCATTTTTGTAGTTGATATACTGAGAAAAGGCACTGCCTTCTTTAGAAAGCTATGGGGCAGCACGGTGGCACAGTGGTTAGCACTGCCGCTTCATAGCGTCAGGGACTCAGGTTTGATTCCCGGCTTGGGTCACTGTCTGTGTGGAGTTTGCACGTTCTCCCCGTGTCTGTATGGGTTTCCTCCCACATTCCGAAAGACGTGCTGGTTAGGCGCAATGACCTGAGCAGACGCTGGGCTGTGACGACTAGGGGAATTTCACAGTAACTTCATTGCAGTGTTAATGTAAGCCTTACTTGTGACTAATAAATGAACATTTTACTCTTCTCACTTCACTAACTCGCACTAACTTTCTCAGTAGCTTTTTTCACTGAGGCATATCTAGAGTTGGGGCAGCAGCTCTGGGACCTGGTATTAGTGCAAAGCTGTCACCGTTAAACGTAGACTGTATGAGAGAAGAACCGTGTTGTAGTCTTTTAAGAGCTGCTGCAGGTTTCCTGTCTACTTGTGAAAATACAAATGTTAAAATGCAACAAAAGTGTTAACAAGCTGGCCTTGCCAAATACGTGTAGTGAGGTTTCAAGACCGTTTGCTTCATGTTTGGGAGTCTGCCCTTTTAGCAGGAAAAACCGTCAGGTGTGACTTTGAACGCTGCTTGTGATTGACAATAAGGAGACTTTTCTCAGGTTGGAGGGCAGTAACAAGTGGAGTCTCACAGGGATCAGTGCTGGGACAGCTTTTCACAAGATATATTAATGATTTGGAGAAAGGAGCAGAATGCACTGTGGCCAGGTTTGCGGATGATACAAAGGCATGAGGGAAGACGAGTTGTAAGGAGGATATAAATAGTTTACAGAGCGAGATCGACAGGTTAATTGAATGCGCAGAAATTTAGCAAATGGAATTCAATGTGGGAAAATGTGAGATTGTTCATTTTGGAAGAAGGAATGAGAAGGCAGATTATTATTTCAATGGAGAGAGACTGCAGAAAGCTGTAGCACAAAGGGACTTGGGGGTTCGTGTTCATGAAACCCAGAAAGCTAGCACACAGGTGCAGCAAGTTATTAGGAAGGCTAATTAATGGAAAGCTGGCTTTTACTTCAAGGTGGCTGGAGTCTAAAAGTAAACAGGTACTATTGAAGCCATATTTAGAATACTGTGTAAAGTTTTGATCTCCTTATTTAAGGAAAGATGTACTATCATTTGAGGCATATAAACATATAAGATTCTTAGGGGGTCAAACAGGGTAAATGTTGGGAGGATGTTTCCACAAACAGGGAGGTCCAGAGGGCATGGTCGCAGAATAAGGGGATGCTCATTTCAGTCAGATTTGAGGAAGAATCTTTTCTCTCAATGAGTGGTGAATCTTTGGAATTCTTTACCCCAGGAAGCTGTGGAAACCGAGTCCTTGAACATTTTCAAGGCTGAAATCAGTAGGTTTTTAATCAGTAGGAGTATGGAGAGAAAGCAGGATGGTGGACTGAGTAAGGGTTAGATCAGCCATGATCTTATTAAATAATTGAGCAGGCTTAAGGGGATGAATGGCCTACTCCTGTTCCTATTTCTTATGGTCTTATAAGTAAAGTCTATTCATATCAGACTAACAGATGAAGCTTTCTTTGCTAGCGCTTCACATTACCTCACAAACTTCATTTAACACTGGTATATTTTCTGTATGTGATGACCAAATGAGGGTTGAACTGAACAAGTAATGTTATTTTTATTCATTTAATTCCTTTGTGGTCATGGTCAAACTGATTGCTTACCAATACAGTTAGGTTGCTGTTGTTCTTGTGGTATGTGTGGCATTTGCTCATGAAAGCTGTGGAGAAAGATATCCAGCAAAGAGACATTGACTGACCTTCAAAATAAGTTGACATTTTATGAGGATAAATGTGCACTTCTTTGTTAAAGTGCTATCCAGAATCAGAATAAACTCATCAGCCATTTTATATTCTTCCTCCGGTTGGTATGGCAGATGGAGTGGTTGAAAAACCGGGTGTCAAACAGCAGTGCCACGCCCATTGCCTACCCACCCCCACAGATATTTTATTTACCATGGCAGGGCTGGCTATATCCTGAGTCCAAGCATCCAGGCAAAACATTCTGGCTGCACCAGAGGGTTGCACTCAGTTGTTATAGGTAGGTCCCTCTAAGATTTTTCCCCCTCCCCTGCACCCCCCCCCCCCCCTGCACCCCCCCCCCCCCCCCACTGCAATTCCCTTTCCCACTTGCCTTTTACATCCCAAATCCCATCTCCTTCGCAGGGGACGCCAGCCTGGATTTACCTGCATCCTGATTCCATGGCTCCACTTCTTTGGTAATTGGCTGCAGTCCCAGCAATGGCCACCAGCTCCAGTGGTGCTATTGAGTTAAGAGAGCTGCTGGCCATTTGATTGGCTGCAGCATTCTGAGGCAGAACCTGCCTCAAACCAATTAACATCATGAAACCCAGTGAATTCTCCTGACATCAGGTCAAACATGGACAAATTCCTGCTCATTGTCACCCAACACTCTCCCTTAGATGAGGAATCCCTTCTCCTCCACATTGCACACCTCTTGGAAGAAGCACTGAGAGTAGCAGGGACATAGTCTGGCCTGCTGGTCTTTGTCTGGTTCGTTGGTCTAGGGGTATGATTCTCGCTTAGGGTGTGAGAGGTCCCTGGTTCAAATCATGGATGAGCCCCATTTTTGTGGGATGGCACAGTGGTTAGCACTGCTACCTCACAGCGCCAGGGATCCGGGTTCAATTCCAGCCTCTGGTCACTGTCTGTGCAGAGTTTGCATGTTCTCCCTGTTTCTGTGTGGGTTTCCTTCAGGTGCTCTGGTTTCCTCTCACACTCCAGAGATTAGGCGGATTGATCCTAGTGTCAGGGGGATTAGCTGGGTAAATATGTGGGGTTACGGGAATAGGGCCTGGGTTGGATTGTGGTCGGTGCAGACTCGATGGGCCAAATGGCCTTCCTTTGCACTGTAGGGATTCTATGATAGAATGTACTCTGAGTGGGGAAACATCAATTTTCACCACCAGTAAGTGGCTTGGTAGCAGCATGACTAACCAAACCAGGAAATTCCTGAAGGGCATTTCTGCAGACTGGGCCCGTAGCAGATGGTGAGTAAATTAATGAAAGGGAATTACTTACTTGCCTTTGTCCTCACTCATCTACCTGTCTCAGGTGTGTGTGTCCATGGAAGTATTGGTAGCAGAGATCATTACTTGGACAAAGTTCCACCCTCAGATTGAGGACTCCATTACGTTGTGTAGCACTGCCACTGTGCTAAATAGGATAGACTCAGAACAGGTTTCGTAACTCAGAAACTGGGCATTCTGAGACATTGTGGGCCATTAGCAGCAGAATTGCATTCAGCCACAATCTGTAACCTCATGACCGAGCATATCCCTCATTCTCCCAATGCCATCAAGCCGGTGAATCAACTCTGGTTCAATGGAGGATATGCCAGGAACAATTCCTGACATATTTAAAAATCAGCCGCAAATCTGGCAAAGCTACAATAAGCATGCTAACAAAAGCAGAATGCAGCTTGCGCGTTCTCCCCGTGTCTGTGTGGGTTTCCTCCGAGTGCTCTGGTTTCCTCCCACAGTAAGAGTTTTAACAACACCAGGTTAAAGTCCAACAGGTTTATTTGGTAGCAAATACCATCAGATACCATTCCTCCCACAGTCCAGAGTGCTAAATTTCCACTTAGTATGCAAAGAAGTGTAGGTTAGGTGGATTTACCATGGTGAACGCTCAAGGATGCGGAGATGGGGCAGAAGGGAGGGCCTGGGGTGGGATGTTCTTTCAGAGAGTCGGTGGAAACTCGATGGGCTGAATAACCTCTTTCTGCGCTGTAGGGATTCTATGGTTCTATTGCTATATGCTGACCTAGCCTAGTGACACCCACAACCCATGAATGTATAAAATAATAAATGATTAGCATTCCAGGGTATCTGCCCTGTGATTTTGTTGAACTCTAATTGATACTCATTTTCTATATAGTTCAGCCGCCATTTTGCATTTCTCTGATTATGCAGTATGCATTTCTCTGGAATGTTTGCTTGCTCTCCCTATTTCATCACCAGCGGGTGATTTTTCAGCTGACATGCCTATTCCCCGGAATTCTTGACCAAACACATTTTCTTTGCTACCTCCTTTCCTGTTTTCTAAAGGACTCTTTTGAACTATATTTTTAACCTCATCTCCTTTCCCTGCACACACCCGTCGCCAAACAAGTTCCTCTTTTAAACGGTACAGTGGTACAGTGGTTAGCGCTGCTGCCTCAAAGGCTGCTGCCTCAAAGCGCCAGAGACCCAGGTACGATTCCCGGCTTGGGTCAATGTCTGTGCGGAGTCTGTACATTCTCCCTGTGTCTGCGTGGGTTTCCTCCGGGTGCTCCGGTTTCCTCCCACAGTCCAAAGATGTGCAGGTTAGGTGCATTGGCCACGCTAAATTGCCCCTTAGTGTACCCGAACAGGCGCCAGAGTGTGACGACTAGGGAATTTTACAGTAACTTCATTACAGCCTGAATGTAAGCCTACTTGCGACTAATAAATGAACTTTTTGTTTTAAATTCTTTTCCCTGCGCACCTCTCTGTCTTTGAGATATTGGCTGGGATTCTCCAGTCCTGCTGTTCATAAGTTCATAAGACATGGGAGCAGAATTAGGTCATTCGGCCCATCGAGTCCGCTCTGCCATTCGATCATGGCTGATATGCTCCTCATCCCCATTTTTCTGCCTTCTCCCCATAACCTTTCAACCCATTACCAATTAAACATCTGTCTAACTCCTTCTTAAATTTACTCACTGTCCCAGCATCCACCGCACTTCGGGATAGCGAATTCCACAGATTCACAATCCTTTGGGAGAAGTAGTTTCTCCCCGACTCTGTTTTAAATTTGCTACCCCTTATCCTAAGACTATGACCTCTCGTCCTAGAATGCCTCACTAGCGGAAGTGTCCACTCCACATCTACTTTATCCATACCTTTTATCATCTTGAATACCTCAATTTGATCTCCCCTCATTCTTCTAACTGCCAGAGAGTATAGGCCTAAACTGTTCAATCACCAGATCCCAAGTTTCTTTAAGTGTGCACTACATCTGGTTCTGTAGGTGTCAGAACATTAAGAGTGGCCTGTGCTGTCCTTTTCATCTCTGCCCTGAGCTCAAACTGCTTATGGAAGCACCACTGTACTCAAGAAAATACCCAAGGCAGACTTGAAACTTTTAACACTGGGTTTTTTTTCCCCAAGTGAAGTTTTATTGCGGTAAAGACATGGTTACAGACATTAACAATGATACATTGCTCAAAAGCAAAATCTGAACTAGGTAGGGATTTCCCTGTTTAATTACACAACTTCTATACCAAGAAAAACTGTACAAACTATCCCTCGTTATATTAGAAGGGTCTCATCAATTATTAGTAGACAATGTAGCAATTGAGGTCAGATTTGTTCAGTAGAGTTCTTCTTCTGTAGAAGCTGCTGTGAATGGAGTTTTGGTTGAGTGCCACATTCTCCGTCCTCGCTGGTAGCTGTAGTGGGGCTTTCAGGACCGGAGAATTCCAGCCATTATGTTACATGAGAAACGCTTTATAAATGATTGTTGTTGTTGCTTATGCATGTGACATTGTTATCTGATCAAGAGGATGCAAGTTGCATGTAGTTAAGTGAGTGATAGGACATTTGCAAAAAAAAGAGATATAAATGTTATGAGTGTGAATTTAGTTCGTTAAAATTTCATAAATAATTATAACCTTTCCTGTAAAATACTTACCTGTACTCAAATTCTGAGACTGCTCAGGCATGTTTCACATAGATCATCTCTTTGTCAGTTAACAACTCTTCTTTGACCATGTTTGAGAACTGTGGTGGGCCACCACTGTATGTTTCGTTTATTTATTAGCCACAAGTAAGGCTTACATTAACACACTGCAATGAAGTTACTGTGAAATTCCCCTAGTCGCCACCTGTTTGGGTCAATGCACCTAGCTGGCACGTCTTTCAGAATGTGGGAGGAAACCAGAGCATCCGGAGGAAACCCACGCAGAGACAGGGAGAACCATGCAAACTCCACACAGACAGTGACCAAGCTGGGAATCAAACCCACCCCTGGCGCTGTAAGGCAGCAGTGCTAACCACTGTGCTACCATGCCGCCCTGACTGATTGTTTTATTAGACCATAGAACATAGAACAGTACAGCACAGAACAGGCCCTTCGGCCCACGATGTTGTGCCGAGCTTTATCTGAAACCAAGATCAAGCTATCCCACTCCCTATCATCCTGGTGTGCTCCATGTGCCTATCCAATAACCGCTTAAATGTTCCTAAAGTGTCTGACTCCACTATCACTGCAGGCAGTCCATTCCACACCCCAACCACTCTCTGCGTAAAGAACCTACCTCTGATATCCTTCCTATATCTCCCACCATGAACCCTATAGTTATGCCCCCTTGTAATAGCTCCATCCACCCGAGGAAATAGTCTTTGAACGTTCACTCTATCTATCCCCTTCATCATTTTATAAACCTCTATTAAGTCTCCCCTCAGCCTCCTCCGCTCCAGAGTGAACAGCCCTAGCTCCCTCAACCTTTCCTCATAAGACCTACCCTCCAAACCAGGCAGCATCCTGGTAAATCTCCTCTGCACTCTTTCCAGCGCTTCCACATCCTTCTTATAGTGAGGGGACCAGAACTGCACACAATATTCCAAATGTGGTCTCACCAAGGTCATGTACAGTTGCAGCATAACCCCACAGCTCTTAAACTCCAACCCCCTGTTAATAAAAGCTAACACACTATAGGCCTTCTTCACAGCTCTATCCACTTGAGTGGCAACCTTTAGAGATCTGTGGATATAGACCCCAAGATCTCTCTGTTCCTCCACAGTCTTCAGAACCCTACCTTTGACCCTGTAATCCACATTTAAATTAGTCCTACCAAAATGAATCACCTCACATTTATCAGGGTTAAACTCCATTTGCCATTTTTCAGCCCAGCTTTGCACCCTATCTATGTCTCTTTGCAGCCTACAACAGCCCTCCACCTCATCCACTACTCCACCAATCTTGGTGTCATCAGCAAATTTACTGATCCACCCTTCAGCCCCCTCCTCTAAGTCATTAATAAAAATCACAAAGAGCAGAGGACCAAGCACTGATCCCTGTGGCACTCCGCTAGCAACCTGCCTCCAATCCGAAAATTTTCCATCCACCACCACCCTCTGTCTTCAATCAGACAGCCAGTTACCTATCCAATCGGCGAACTTTCCCTCTATCCCACACCTCCTGACTTTCATCATAAGCCGACCATGGGGGACCTTATCAAACACCTTATTGCTCAACATTTAGATGACACAAGGATATGGTTATTGATTAGCAGAGATTGTACGAGTCTTATATGTAGATTTTGTGCAAATTGACAATTGATTTACCGTTAAGCATTATCTTAGGGTTTTTCCTGCTTGATGCATTTGAATACTTGAGAAAACAAGAGTGCCTAAAATACTGATACATTCTAAATAATCCAAAAGCAGCATTCTCTGCTTCCAATGGAAGCGCATGTATATTTAATCTTTCAAAAAGGTAGAGTTAGAATTTATTTTGCTGACACAATAGGGATGATTTTAATCAAATTTGGTTAAATTCGACTGGGTGAGTGAGCAACAGAACTGGGTGGGATGCTGGTTTTAAATCTGGTCCAATGTTACTTCCCATTGGCTTCCATATTTTGGCAGCTGGGTTAAGTCACTGTCCCCCTGAATGTCGCCCGAGAGCTAAATCCTCAAATTTTTGACAGCTCTATAAATAAAATCAAGAGATAAGGGAAAGTTGATCATCGTGAATCTGTTTGTTGTCTCGCTTTAAAATAACAATTACATTGTAGTAATATTAAAGCAAAGTCCTGCGGATGCTGGGAATATGGAATAAAAACAGAATGCTGGAAAAAAATCAGCAGGTCTGGTGGCATCTGTGGAGAGAGAAACAGAGTTAATGTTTTGAGTCCAGTGTGAAGAAGAGTCATACAGAATCGAGGCATAAACTCTGTTTGATTTGATTTGATTTGATTAGGTGGGGATGTGATCGGCGCAACTTGTGGGCCGAAGGGCCTGTTTGTGCTGTGGCTTTCTATGTTCTATGATTTGAATTATTATTGTCACATGTATTAACACACAGTGAAAAGTATTGTTTCTTGCGCGCTATACAGACAAAGCATACCGTTCATAGATGACGGGACTGGGGGCATTCTGGCCAAGTTTGCCGAAGATACAAAGATAGGTGGAGGGGCAGGTAGTATTGAGGAGGTGGGGAGGCTGCAGAAAGATTTAGACAGTTTAGGAGAGTGGTCCAAGAAGTGGCTGATGAAATTCAACGTGGGCAAGTGCGAGGTCTTGCACTTTGGAAAAAAGAATAGAGGCATGGACTATTTTCTAAACGGTGACAAAATTCATAATGCTAAAGTGCAAAGGGACTTGGGAGTCCTAGTCCAGGATTCTCTAAAGGTAAACTTGCAGGTTGAGTCCGTAATTAAGAAAGCAAATGTAATGTTGTCATTTATCTCAAGAGGCTTGGAATACAAAAGCAGGGATGTACTTCTGAGGCTTTATAAAGCACTGGTTAGGCCCCATTTGGAGTACTGTGAGCAATTTTGGGCCCCACACCTCAGGAAGGACATACTGGCACTGGAGCGGGTCCAGCGGAGATTCACACGGATGATCCCGGGAATGGTAGGCCTGACATACGATGAACGTCTGAGGATCGTGGGATTGTATTCATTGGAGTTTAGGAGGTTGAGGGGAGATCTAATAGAAACTTACAAGATAATGAACGGCTTAGATAGGATGGACGTAGGGAAGTTGTTTCCATTAGCAGGGGAGACTAGGACGCGGGGGCACAGCCTTAGAATAAAAGGGAGTCACTTTAGAACAGAGATGAGGAGAAATTTCTTCAGCCAGAGAGTGGTAGGTCTGTGGAATTCATTGCCACAGAGGGCTGTGGAGGCCGAGACGTTAAGCGTCTTCAAGACAGAAATTGATAAATTCTTGATTTCTCGAGGAATTAAGGGCTATGGGGAGAGAGCGGGTAAATGGAGTTGAAATCAACCATGATTGAATGGTGGAGTGGACTCGATGGGCCGAATGGCCTTACTTCTGCTCCTATGTCTTATGGTCTTATAGAGAAGGAAACGAGAGAGTGCAGATTGTAGTGTTACAGTTATAGCTAGGGTGTAGAGAAAGATCAACTTAATGCAAGGTAGGTCCATTCAAAAGTCTGACAGCAGCAGGGAAGAAGCTGTTCTTGAGTCGGTTGGTACGTGACCTCAGACTTTTGTATCGTTTTTCCAATGGAAGAAGGTGGAAGAGAGAATGTCTGGGGTGCGTGAGGTCCTTAATTATGCTGGCTGCTTTTCTGAGGCAGCCAGAGTCAATGAATGGGAGGCTGGTTTGTGTGATGGATTCAGGACCTTTTGTAGTTTCTTGCGGTCTTGGACAGAGCAGGAGCCATACCAAGCTGTGAGGCAACGAGAAAGAATGCTTTCTATGGTGCATCTGTAAAAGTTGATGGGAGTCGTAGCTGTCATGCCAAATTTCTTTAATCTTCTGAGAAAGTAGAGGCGTTGGTGGGCTTTCTTAACTATAGTCTCGGCAATGGGGGGGACCAGGACAGGCTGTTGGTGATCTGGACACCCAAAAACTTGAAGCGCTCTATCCTTTCTACTTTGTCCCCTTTGATGTAGACATTCTCTACAGATGCCACCATACCTGCTGAGCACTTCCTGTTTTTATTTTATATTAAATTGTTGTGCCCCGCTTTTCCCTCTGCAGTTCAAGGGAAAAGATATCTGCATTCTTCTGGATCTTAGGGTTAGGGTTAGGATTATGGTTAGGATTGGCGTTAGGGTTCGGGTTAGGAGATAGAGAGACACCAAGGTGATTTTAGGACTCAGCCAAACTACGTCGGCCATGTAAGTTGTTTAAAGAAATATTAAGCTGATTTCCCGTTTAGGTGCTCTCGGCGAAGCGCAGTGATCTTGATGAACAAATTGCAGCCTCAGATTTTCTAATTGTTAACGAAAATGGATGGAGAATTGAGTACTTTTGCTCTATAATTCCTCAACCAGCACTGCACATTGTCTGGAGCAACTGACTAGGAAGTCCAATCTATAGTTACCGTAATCTAACATGCATGTGCAACATTACAGAACGATTGATGATTTGAAATTTAACAAGTTTATGGATCAAATAGACAGGCGGGGAAGGAAAAATAGATAATTTGCTGCTTTCTCTCTCAGTAAATTCAAAATAAATGGCCAATTATAAATTCATTCAGGTCAGCAAATGCAGATGCCACAAAGCAAGGGCCGCAAAACCAGTAGCTTTTCTTTGCAGAGAATAATTATTCAGAATCTTAAGAATTTGTATGAAAATTCACTTGTAAAGATATAAATTATGAACCGGAGTAGGCCATTCGGCCCCTTCAGCCTGCTCTGCCATCCATTAAGATCATGGCTGATCTGACTGTGGCCTCAACTCCACATTCCACCCACCCCCTGTACCCTAGTCTGACTTGTCAATCAAGATTCTATCTCACTCAGCCTTACAAATATTCCATGACACTGCCTCCACCCCTCCCTGGGGAAGAGAGCGCCACAGAAAGCTCCTAGTAAAATGATAATGTCCATTGTAACCGGCATCCGGTTACAAATGTTGCCTGAAATATGCAAACTGGGTTGTTAATAGCAAGAGCCTCAATGAGATAACACAGTTGTATGCACCCTATAGGTGATCCCACCATGACTATTAACAAGCCAGAGAATACAGATTTTATTTTATTAGTATCAAGAAATGCTGTTAACTTGACAGGAAAATATTTCATTAATTATTTATAGCGCTGTGCGGATGGTAGCACTGATTTTGGTGACTGCCTCAGCCCTCATTAACCTATTCTACGCATCGCACCAGGTGGAAACAAAGACTGTAAATGCATATTTGAGGAAAGATTCAATACTTGCAACCCAGATAAACGTCACAAAATCTTTCCAATCTTGTAGAAGTAGAAGAAAGCGTTTTTCTGCCTAGGTACGCATGTTATTCAATAAAATCATTTCACATAAGGGGTGTAATTCTATTTTATGAGTATCCTCACAGGGAAGAAATTATCAAATGACTCCTAAGCAACAAAATGGAATGATTGAACAGCATAGGTTGTCACTGCCGGTGAGAAACGTCGATGCCCTCCAGTATCTCTGTGTGACACAACCTTTAAGAGGCCAGAGGACAAAGACTGAGTGGTTCATAACTGTACCTGTGGTTTCGTGATCAGCAAGTCTGAATACTCTGCTGATTGCTGCTTCTCACTACAATATATTTTAATATCTACCATGCAACAGAACCTTATCATGACATTATAGCCCATCAAAAAGAGCAGGAGTAAGCAATTTGGTCCCTCAAGCCAATTCTGCCATTTGGAAATATTGCCTGCATTATGCCAGTGACTACAACTCAAAAATATTTAATTAGTTGTAAAGTGATTTGGGACATCATGGAAGATGCTGTATAAATGTAGGTTCTGTCTTTCTTTCATTACATCTGCATGCAGTGAGCAGATTGACAACAGCAATGGCGAAATTGGAGGCCCAATGCTGAGTCTTTAAGGATAATTAATCACAGAGCATTCAACAGATCATGGAATCATAGAATCCCTGCAGTACAAAAGTGTCCATTCGGCCCATCAGGTCCACACTGACTCTCCAACTGAGCATCTCACTCAGGCCTCTCCCCCACCCCATCCCCATAACCCCACACATTTCCCATGACTAATCCACCCAACCTACACATTTTGGGACACTAAGGGGCAATTGAGCGTGGCCAATCTACCTAAGCTGCATATTTTTGGAGTGTGGGAGGAAACCGGAGCACCCGGAGAAAGCCCACGCAGACATGGGGACAATGTACAAATACCACACAATCACCCAAGGCTGGAATTGAACCTAGATTCCTGGAAGCTCGAGGACTCCCTGCCCCCCCCCCCTCACCCTATCACACCCCCACCAAAACCTCGAGATCAGGTCCTCCTCATGGACTTGCCTTCCTCTGTTCAAATCTATGATGAGCAGTTAGTCTGAAATCACAATGCTTTAGACGCAATGGGCGTGATCTTACCGCCCGTTTGCACCTCACTCCCACTGCAGCGAGGTCGGAGAATTTGGCAGCTAGCCAAATCTTCGTTCACTGCGGCAGGATGGGAAATTCCCACTGGCATGAACAGTAGTGAGAATGTGGCCAGTGGTTTAGTATGCTGTATGTACCATATAAATACAGCAGCATACCTAAAAATAATTTGATTTTGATTTGATTTGATCTATTATTGTCACATGGATTAACATACAGTGAAAAGTATTGTTTCTTGCGCGCTATACAGACAAAACATACAGTTCATAGAGAAGGAAAGGAGACAGTGCAGAATGTAGTGTTACAGTCATAGCTAGAGTGTAGAGGAAGGTCAACTTAATGCAAGGTAGGTTCATTCAAAAGTCTGACAGCAGCAGGGAAGAAGCTGTTCTTGAGTCGGTTGGTACGTGAACTCAGACTTTTGTATCTTTTTCCTGAAGGAAGAAGGTGGAAGAGAGAATGTCCGGGGTGCGTGGGGTCCTTAATTATGCTTAATTAAAATGGTCAAACTATCGGTGTGCAGAGTTTCGAGCTTTTTCACAAAGTGCACCGTTTAGTTTAGATGCTATCCTGTGTCCTAGGCAAGTGAGCTACATTAACCACAGGCACAGATCTGACTTTAATTAGATATTTCTAAAAATATTTCTGAATATTGTACATTTAGTATTACCATCACATGGGTGTTGCAATATATGCAGGCTGGGCAGTCTGGTGTAAAGATCTGCATTCTGATAACTGCAACAAACATCCTGTGTGGGCAGGAAAACGGGGACCTTCAGTTTTACCAGCCGTCAGCTACATCTCTTCATATCTCATCCGCATCTCGTTTACTTGGGCCACGGTGACATGGGCAACACCTAAGTGACACTTCACATCTCCTCGGGTTAAGGTGCTAAATTGGGGGAAGGCGAACCACAACCGGATTAGGCAGGGTTTGGAGGCTGTTGTTTGAGAGAGGCTGCTTGAAGGTAAATCCTCATTTGGCACGTGGGAGTCTTTCAAGGAGCAGTTGATAGGCGTTCAGGACAGCCATGTGCCAATGAGAAGGAAGGTCAGGGAAGGCAGGATTCAGGAACCATGGGTGACCACGGAAATTGTTCGTCTAGTCAAAAAGGAAAAGGATGCAGACATGAAGTCTAGGCAATTAAAAACAGATGAAGCATTTGAAGAATACAGGAGAAGTAGAAAAGAGCTCAAACAGGGAGTTAGGAAGGCAAGAGCGGGTTCACGAAATGTCCTTGGCAGACAGGGTTA
The DNA here is from genome assembly GCF_964213995.1 of Mustelus asterias. Taxonomy (NCBI): domain Eukaryota; kingdom Metazoa; phylum Chordata; class Chondrichthyes; order Carcharhiniformes; family Triakidae; genus Mustelus; species Mustelus asterias. Next base: position 70,903,248 of record NC_135817.1, read on the forward strand.
AGGAGAATCCCAAGGCATTTTATACATATATTAGGAGCAAGAGGGTGGCTAGAGAAAGAGTTGGTTCACTTCAGGACAAAGGAAGGAAATTATGTGCAGAACCAAAGGAAATGGGTGAGTTTCTTAATGAGCACTTTGCATTGGTATTCACAAAGGAGGGGGACATGTTGATTGACGGTGTCTTGGAGAGGTATGTAAACCCTTTAGAACAAGTCATCATTATGAGGGAGGAAGTGTTAGGTGAATTAAAAAGCATTAAGGTAGACAAGTATCCAGGGCCAGATGGCATCTATCCCAGATTACTGAGGGAGACAAGAGATGAAATTGCTGGGCCTCTAACAGAAATTTTTGTTTCTTCGTTGACCACTGGTGAGGTACCAGGGGTTTGGAGGATAGCCAATGTTGTCCTGTTATTTAAGAAGGGTAGCAAGGATAACGCGGGTAATTATAGGCCAGTGAGTTTGATGTCAGCGATAGTGAAATTGTTTGAGAAGATTCTAAGGAATAGAATCTATACACATTTGGAACCAAATGGTCTTGTTAGCGACAGACAGCATTTGTTTTGTACGTGGGAGGTCATGTTTCATTAATTTGATTGAGTTTTTTGAGGAGGTGACAAAAATGATTGACGAGGGAAGGGCTGTGGATGTTGTCTACAAGGACTTTAGTAAGGCATTTGACAAGGTCCCGCATGGCAGGCTGGTGCAAAAGATTAAATCTCACGGGATCAGGGGTGAACTAGCTAGATGGATTCAGAACTGGCTTGGCCATAGAAGACAGAGGGTAGCAGTGGAAGGGTGTTTTTCTAAATGGAGGTCTGTAACTAGTGGTGTTCCAAAGGAATCAGTGCTGAGACCTCTGCTTTTTGTAATATATATATAAATGACTTGGAAGAAAACATAGCTGGTTTGATTAGCAAGTTTGCGAATGATACTAAGATTGGCGGAGTTGCAGATAGTGATGAAGATTGTCAGAGAATACAGCAGGATATAGATAGACTGGAAAATTGGGCGGAGAAATGGCAGATGGAATTTAATCCGGACAAATGCAAGGTGATGCATTTTGGTAGATCCAATTTAGGTAGGAGCAATAAAATAAATGGCAGAACAATCAAGAGCATAGACAAAGAGAGAGATCTGGGAGTACAGGTCCACAGATCCTTATAAGTGGCAGCACTGGTGGAAAAAGTGGTGAAGAAAGCATATGGCGTGCTTGCTTCATCGGATGGAGCATCGAGTATAAAAGTTGGCAAATTATGTTACAGTTGTATAAAACCTTTGTTTGGCCAGATTTGAAATACTGGGAGCAATTTTACCATTTTGATTCCAAGTGCTGAATCTGGGTGTGATTCAGATCTGACTTGGAAACTTGTTCCCAGGTGCCTCCATACGCACTCAGCCTGAAAAAAAAATTGTGAGTCTGAATCGTGCTGTGGGCGAGGCTTATCGCGCCTGAAACGTTGCAGCTCCAATCGGAACCTTCAACTGCGCATGCGCAGTGAAAATAAATTTGAAAAACGCTCCCCTGTCACATCGTTCCCGGGCCGCAAAAAGCGGATAAAGCAGCCCGGGAGCGATGGCCCCCACAGACATCACCCCACCCCCACAACATAACTATCCCCCTTATCCATGCCCCCCCCCACAACCCAGACCGATCGCGACCCCCTGCCCCTTCCTGTCCACCGATCGCCCGCAGAGTGGCAGTGGTCCCCCTTCCCCCCCACCGATCACCCACAGAGTGGCAGCAGACCCCCCTGCCCCCGCCTCCCCCCCCCCCCCCCCCACCAGTGATCCATCTGGCCTCTCTACTCCCCACCCCCCCCCCCCACTAAAGAGCGATCTGTCCCTTGTTCTCCCCTCCCCCCCCCCACTAGAGAATGATCTGGCCCTCTCTCCCCCCCGACTAGAGAATAATCGGGCCTCCCTCACCCCCCCCACCTCCCAACCAGAGAGCTATCTGGCCTCCCTCCCCTGCGCCCCTCCAGAGAATGATCAGGCCACCCTCCCTCCCCCCCCCTACCAGAGATAAACCTGACCTGCCTCCTCCTCCCTCCCCCGCACCAGAGAATGATCCGGCACGCCTCCTTCCTCCCCCCCCCTCCCCCCCAACCGATCTGAGTCAGAGAGCCGCTGGAAGCTCTGAACTTACCTCTTCAGAAGCTGGAGCGCCCGAAACAGACCTTTGCCGAGCATGTCTGTTTTGTACTGAATCTGGACGGGCGAACACGATGGTAAAGGGGGAAATGCTGGTAAGATTGGGCGTCCAGCTCATTAAGTCAATTTAAATGCATGCAAATGCATTTAAATTGACGTCACGCCTGTTTCAAGCGTGGTTACGATCATGGCCATTTTCAGACCTTGGTAAAGTGGGAATCTGCGCGGACATGGACGCGGATTGCGCTATTCACCTCACGCTCGACTTTATGAAGTTTTTTTGCCCAAAAACGGGCACAGCCCAATGGTAAAATCAGTCCCACTGTGTCCAATTCTGGTCACCACACCACTAGAAGGATGTGGAGGCTTTGGAGAGAGGATGTTGCCTGGTATGGAGGGTATTAGCTATGAGGAGAGATTGAATAAACTGGGATTGTTCTCCCTGGAAAGAAGTAGGCTGAGGGGCGACCTGATAGAAGTTTATAAAATTATGAGAGGTATAGATAGGGTGAACAGTTGGAAGCTTTTTCCCAGGGCAGAAATTACAACTACAAGGGGGCACAAGTTCAAGATAAGGGGGGAAAGGTTCAGTGGAGATGTGCGGAGAAGGTTTTTACACAGAGGGTGGTGGGGGTCTAGAATGCACTGCCAAGTGAGGTGGTTGAGGCAGTCACATTAGCCACATTTAAGTCTTATCTTGATAGGCATATGAACAAACGGGGAATAGAGGGATATAAGCGGTTGGCCTAGATAGATAAACATGATCGGCACAGGCTTGGAGGGCCAAAGGGCCTGTTCCTGTGCTGTCCTGTTCTTTGTTCTTTGTTTGTTCTCTATATTAATGATTTGGAGAAAGGAACAGAGTGCACTATGGCCAGGTTTGCGGATGATACAAAGATATGCGAGAAAGCAGGTTGTAAGGAGGATATAAATAGTTTACAGAGAGATATGGACAGGTTAATTGAGTGGGCAGAAATTTGGCAAACGGAATTCAATGTGGGAAAATGTGAGATTGTTCATTTTGGAAGAAGGAATGAGAAGGTGGATTATTATTTAAATAGAGAGAGAGCACAAAGGAAGTTGGGGATCCTTGTTCGTGAAACCCAGGAAGCTAACATACAGGTACAGAAGGTAATAGGAAAGGTGTATGGAATACTGGTTTTTATTTCAAGGGGGCTGGAGTATAAAAATAAAGAGGTGTCGCTGCAACTGTCCAAAGTAATAGTGAGGCCACATTTAGAATATTGAGTACAGTTTTAGTCCCCTTATTTAAGGAAAGATATATTATAATTGGAGGCATATAAAGATATTAGATTCTTAGGGGGTTAAACAGGATAAATGTTGGGAGGATGTTTCTGCTCATGGGAGAGTGTAGGATCACAGGGCATAATTGCAGAATAAGGGGATGCTCACTTCAGTCAGATTTGAGGAAGAATTTATTCTCTCAAAGAGTGGTGAATCTTTGCAATTCTTTGTCCCAAGAAGCTGTGGAAACCGAGTCCTTGAACATTTTCAAAGCTAAGATTGATAGGTTTTTAATCAGTAGGAGCATTAAGATTGATACAAAGGCAGGAAAATGGACTTAGTGAGTGTTAGATCAGCCATGATCTAATAAACTAGTGCAGCAGGCTTGAAAGGCTGAATGGCCTATTCCTGTTTGTAATTTGTATGGTCTTATGGACTGTATTCGCTCGTACTTTACCAGAGATTGGACTTCAAAATAAAGACAAAGGGCGGAATTTTCCCGTCCCACCCGCCACGGGAATTGTAGCAAAGGACCTCGGGTGGGAATTTCTGGCCTTGGGGCAATGGCGGTCGGAAAATCCCACCCAAAATACTTTGGGAGTCTTGCAGTAAGGTCTTTTTTGAGTGAATCTCTGCTTATAGTTAAGCAACTGAAGTGAGTGAACACACCGTGAATCCTTGAGTTCATAATATCTAAGCCAGTTTTGTAAGTGTATCCATCCAGGATCCTTGCCCATGGCCAGCCTTCAGAAATTATTGTTGTACAACTGTAATATTCCCACATTAAAATTGACGGATGGGAAATGGTGGGTGGTACACTTCAATTTCCTGATGTACGCAGTCGAGGTTTCCCATTGGTGGTGCAGGTTCGTGAAACTAAAGATTTTCTCTTCATCATGAATCCCAAATAATTGAAAATTATTTTAAAATCTGAAACTTGGTTTTAATTTTGAAAAATGTTTAAAGCACAGTTCAGAGTTAAAATTGTGTTTCATTGTGATCTAATAATGAAATTACATCGATATGGTAATTTTCATGTCCTCTGGATATCCAAAAGTCTTTTAAAACCAATTATTTGTTTTAAGAAGAGCAGTCATCAATGTTATGCAGTATAACATGGTCCCATGAATAGTGAGTGAGTGAGTGAAGGAGTTAGTCAAGGGAGGAATTTGGTCGTGACACTGGGGGAAATCCCTTGGGTTATTTTCATGTCAACTTGAGGAGACTTTTTCTGAAGTACTTCTTCTGAAAGATGGCATCTCACTCAGTATTGCACTGAAATATCAATCTATGTCCTCAAATATTGAAGTTGGGTTTGAAGCCACAATCTTTTGCCTCAGAAATGTGAAAGATACGAACATCCGTTAGCTGATGGGTAAATTCTGAGATGCTTTGTTGCCAGTGAGACATTTCACACGGCTAACTCATAATTTGTTCCTCTTGAGAGGCCAGACAAAACCTTTGGAGTTTTAAATCGGCCTTTGTTCAAGCTATAGCAGGGATGTCTGGCTCCACGTGGTGGCATACCAACTTCCTGAGTGATACATTGCAGCAGTAATTGTATCTTTGCTTATCTTACAAGTAATTTGCAAATACCAATCACAAGTGTACATTTGTTCTGAAGTCAATAATATCCAATTACAGCAAATAGCTCTAGTTACTTAATTTATGTCAGGTGAATATAATTAACTGGTTACAGCCTCGAAACACTTGTACAATTGTAGTATTCAATTACTAATGGCTGCACCATCTAAACATCCACACCTGCAGACCTTGGCTGTTATGACTATTCTCCTTGTGGTTTGTCAAAGTTCCCATTCTCTTGTCCCTTGTTCGTCTTGTTAATGCAGCCCATCTGTAACTGTGGGAACTTCACAGAGACCACATCACAGCAACTTCCCAGGAGAATTCTGCTGTACTCATTTCACAGGGGGACTTTACTGTATTCAAGGATTTTAACCCCTTCACACAGAGTTGACAGGAATCACAAAATCATGGGCGTCTTGCTTGCAATCTTCAATCATATGAAGAGGAGAAGGCCATGGTGCCCTTCAAGCCAGTTCTGCATGAATACATCTTTTATCCTCTTCCAATCAGATCTTAAAATGAGGGTCCAACTACCTGCTTGGGGGTTTAAAAGATCCCATGGCACTATTTTGAAGCAGATAGGGTGAATTATTGCCATTGTACTGACCAATATTTATCCCTCAATCAACATCACAGAGATTTTTTCCTTTATCCGTTCATGGGATGAGGGCATCACTGGCAGCTCCAGCATTTGTTACCCATCCTTAATTGCCCTTGAACTGAGTGGCTTATTAGTCCACATTTCAGAGGGCTGTTAAGATTCAACCATTGCTGTGGATCTGAAGACGGTGTAGGCCAGAACAGGTAAAGACGGCAGATTTCCTTCCCTATATTCATGAACCAGATGGATTTTTACAACAATCTATGATAGTTATCATGGTCAACAGCATTAAGGCTGGCTTTTTTTAATATTCCAGATTTAGTACATAATTTGGCTGCCATGGTGGGATTTGAGCCTGCAGCCCCAGAGCAGTAGCCTTGGTCTCCAAATTACTAGTCCAGTGACCTCACCATTATGTCGCTATCTCCCCAAAAGTAACAATTACTTTATCATGATCACATAGCTGTTTGTGGATGTTTGCTGGACAGGTATTGGCTGCTACATTTCCTACATTACAACAGTAACTATGCTATGAAAGTTACTTCGTTGACTATAAAGCACTTTGAGACGTCCACTGGTCCTGTCAAGCATTATACAAATAGAAGTCTTTTTATTTTCTTTTACTTTAGACCTGCAGACCATCAGAAGAGGCTGAGTAAATTGGGTCTGTATACTCTGTTTAGAAGAATGAGAGGTGATCTTGTTGAAACAATCACGATTCTGAAGATAGAAACGTAGAAACCCGACAGTGCAGAAGGAGGCCATTCAGCCCATCGAGCCTGCACCAACCACAATGCCACCCAGGCCCTATCCCCGTAACCCCACATATTTGCCCTGCTAATCCCTCTAACCTACGTATCCCAGAACACGAAGGGGAAACTTATCATGGCCAATCCACCCAGCCCACACATCTTTGGACTGGGGGAGGAAACCGGAACACCCGGAGAAAACCCCCGCAGACACAGGGAGAATGTGCAAACTTCACACAGACAGTGACCCAAGCCGGGAATTGAGCTCGGGTTCCTGGAACTGTGAGGCAGCAGTGCTAACCACTGTGCCACCGTGCCGCCCCAGAGTAGATATTGAGATGTTAGGCAGGGTTTTATGACCTTGCTCATCCCGAAACCATAAAATCCCACCCGAGGTCAACGGACCTTCCCATTGTCCGCCCCTCACTGGTTCAGATTCCCATGGCGGGCAGGATGGTAAAATTCCAGCCATTGTCTCCCTGGTTGGGGAATCTGGATCAAGGGGCCAGGAAAGTAAAGTTTATTTATTCGTCACAATTAAGGCTTACATTAACACTGCAATGAAGTTACTGTGAAATTCCCCTAGTCGCCACACTCCGATGCCTGTTCGGGTCAATGCACCTAACCAGCATGTCTCTCAGACTGTGGGAGGAAACCGGAGCACCCGGAGGAAACCCACGCAGACACGGGGAGGACGTGCAAACTCCACACAGACAGTGACCCAAGCTGGGAATCGAACCTGGGTCCCTGGCGCTGTGAGGCAGCAGTGCTAACCACTGTGCCGCTGTGTTTATTTCATAGGTTTGAATTTTCCTTGTCACTGGGACTCCTGTCAAATCAGTGACAGGTCAGGTTTGGCACGCACCTACCCTCACTCTAGCCTGACCACAACAAATCCTCCAATGATAATAACTGTGGTGCCCTTACAGTGGTACCTCAGGTCTTAGGGGGCAGAGGGAAAGGAAATATTTGCTGCACTTGCAGTGGTGTACTGTGACCGGCAGTACTAACTGACGCAACAAAGTTAATTGGCGTGCTGCAATTGATCACTGTACAGCCAATTGCATTGGTCTGTGTTACCCTCTCAGTTTTAAATCCTCCAGCCTTAGTAACACTGGACACCGGGAACAGGAAATATGTTAGTTGATGTTTTTCCATTATTGGCATTTAATATTAATATGCCCAACTAAATTTAGTTTCAACTTCTTGGTAGAAATATGCCAGAGATTATAGTAGAAGCTAAGGCATTCACTGAGGAGCTGCATCTCCTGCACTCGCGTGCCAATATACCACCCAAAAATGGATGAAAAAGAAATCAGAGCAATAATTTCTAGCCTGTGACATCTTGGTCTATCAGAGTGTGATTTGTCCACCAGTCAGATAAATCTGTAGACTCTGCATCCGACGTCAATACTGATGCAAAATGGGTTTATTTTTCATCCTGTGCACCTTACCTTGTAGATTATGTTTGACATCGCTCTTTGGTCCATGGGTTGATTTGCCTGTGGAAGCAAATAGTCTTCAATGGCATTTAGATACACTATTTGAAGTGTAACTGAATAATAACAGGAGGCCCTGATATCCAATAATATTCATACAGTACTGTTATTAAAGCGTAAAGCCTCCTCAGACATTTCACAATTGTAGGTCAGAGGTAAGCAGGAGTAGGATAGAATTCAGGGAATTGACTCAAGGCATTATCAAATGATAGGCGTTTGTGCGAAGGTAGCTTTTGAAAATGGAAACCAATGTTACAAAGCAGGGGGATTTAGCAAGAGGGTTCCAGAGGACAATCCAGCCACAGTAGGACAGAAGGTGGAGGTAGGGCGAGAGGATGTTAAATAGGAAGACACAGGACTATAAAAGGAATTGTAAAAGAGGATGTGGACACTGAAGTCAATGGACTGAAGAATAGGAAGCCAATGGAAGTTGACAATCCTAGAGGTAATGGATGAATGGAATCAGTGCAAGTAAGTTTGGAAGAAGCTTGTTCAATTTGAGTTGGAGCCAAAGGCAATTGCAAATCACTTAAATATATTGAACTCCATTTAACCATAAGAATGTGTAATAAATATCAACAGGCAGCAACCTAATGGTATTGATCTTTGCTTCTATATTCTCCCAGTAACTAGTGCACATGGAACATTAGCTCAGATTAAAATAGTTGACAAATGGAGTGAGTAAGATCATTGCAAGCTATTTTCATTGCCTTCAAATCTATTTTTTTCTTGTTGACAACTCATAGATATTAGGACCTGAAAAGAAATCCACTTGTTTTTCAATCTTGCTCCTATCCTCTTAGCCGTTGGTGCACTCAAGAAATGATTTTTAAGTCAGACGTAATATTGCTGTAGTTCAGATTAATAGCCACCAGGTGACATGCTTATGCTTTGAGCCAATATATTCTATGTTTTCCCAACTTCTCTTTTTAAAGTTTATTTGTTAGTGTCACAAGTAGGCTTACATTAACACTGCAATGAAGTTACTGTGAAAATCCCCTAGTCGCCACACACTGAGGGAGAATTTAGCATGGCCATTGCACCTAACTAGCTTGCCTTTCAGACTGTGGGAGAAAACCAGAGCACCCGGAGGAAACCCACGCAGACATGGGGAGAACGAAAAAACTCTGCACAGAAAGTGTTCCAAGCCGGGAATCGAACCCAGGTCCCTATTGCTGTGAGGCAGCAGTGCTAACCATTGTGCCACCATGCCGCCCAATGTGTGTGCAGAGTTATAGATGGTGTTGTACAGATGATCCCACTTCGACACCTCAGTCCGACCTTGGGGTTTGTTGTACAAAGAGCCTGATCAAGGATATTGAGGAACTCCTGGGTCATTACTGAAACATCAAGGCCCTGATTTTACCGGCCACCCGAGGCTTGTAAGATTGCCCCCGAGGCCAACAGGGTGTGCCGTTCTCAGGGCGGACGTGCCGGTAAAATCAGGACCCAAGTGTTGATCTGAGAACAAACTTTCTTCTTGGAGTGGTATAGTTTCCTTGGCTGAAACCTGACCTTGCTACAAGCCAGAGAGTGATCAGTATCACGGTCAGCACTGTAATAGCTGTGGGTGATGAGAACACTGTTGATGGTGAGATCTAGCTGCTACAGCTTGGTTTAGAAGTAGCTGTCTATCACACAGAGCCTTTGGTAACAGTATATCTCCCAACGATTTCTGTCCATTTTCATTCGTCTTGTCAATTCCCTGGTGCCCTATGCACGTTGGCCAAGCTGTGTAGTCAGTACCCAATGATGTTGGGTACTGAGAAAATACCATTGAGCCTATCCAGTGCAGCAAGAAGAGGCCTGGAGTGGTGGTATTGTCACTGGGCTAGTAAACCAGGACAATGCTCCGGGGACCCCTAGTTCACATTTGAATTCAATAAAAATCTGGCATTAAGAAAATCATCTGGTTCACGAAAGTACTTTAGAAAAGGAAATCTGCCATCCTTACCTGGTCTGACCTATGTGTGACTGCAGACCCAGCAATGCTCTACTTTCTCAGAAGACTAAGGAAATTTGGCATGGCAGCTACGACTCTCTCCAACTTTTACAGATGCACCATAGAAATCATTCTTTCTGGTTGTATCACAGCTTGGTATGGTTCCTGCTCTGCCCTAGACCGCAAGGTCATGAATGTAGCCCAGTCCATCACGCATACCAGCCTCCCATTCATTGACTCTGTCTACACTTCCCGCTGCCTCGGCAAAGTAGCCAGCATAATTAAGGACCCCACACACCCCAGACATTCTCTCTTCCACCTTCTTCCATCGGAAAAAAGGTACAAAAGTCTGAGGTCACGTACCAACCAACTCAAGAACAGCTTCTTCCCTGCTGCTGTCAGACTTTTGAATGAACTTACCTTGCATTAAGTTGATCTTTCTCTACACCCTAGCTAGCTATGACTGTAACACTACCTTCTGCACTCTCTTGTTTCCTTCTCTATGAATGGTATGCTTTGTCTGTATAACGCGCAGGAAAGAATACTTTTCACTGTATGTTAATACATGTGACAATAATAAATCAAATCAAATCAAATCAAATCAATGTGGTTGACTCGTAATTGCCATCTGAAATGGCATTTTATTTATAGATAGACAATAAATGCTGGCCCAATCAGAGACACCCAATCCCATGAACGAATAAAAAAATGTTTAATATATGTAGGGATAAGCAAACATCAGACTGAGATAAACTAGATCACATTTAAATATTTCCTTATTATAATGCATGGTCCAATTTTGGTTCCTTCAGATTATCTGTTCATTTGTACCCCCACATTATTTAACTTAGATTCCACTTCAACTCATGTTGCTTGTGAGCGTGACCTCAAGAAGCTAAAACTTCTTAAAACCTCCACTTCATATGCAGGAATGCAAAAACAAATGAAGAGTCCTGCTTAACCAGGAAAACTGGCTCCTGTCAAAAAAGAAACTGAAGTGTTTTCAATTCATCGCCATGGGGCAAATGCTAGAGATGGATGGAAAATAATGGGCTAGAGTTATGTGATTTTTTTGAAACAATGTTCTGATGGTGTGCATCAGGAATGCCAGAAACAGAATTTGTCACCTTTTTCACTGTACATTGTGGCAGCCTCCTGGTGTCTAAAACCTGAAAAGCGAAACTAAATGCTCAAGAACCTGATTTTCTTGGGTGTGTCAGTGTCAAGGTGCAATGAGATACAAATATGTCAAATATCTCACCAAACTAGTGTGTAAAGAAAGCTCTGCCCTCAACAGTGTGAATTTGCTTCCATTTCTCTGCGCATTCGTCAAACTTCATGGTACAAGTCTGGTGTTCTTTACAATTTAAGATGTAGCAACTAAAACACAAAAATGCGCTTTTTCAAACCTTCAGCCCATAACACCAATATCGGCATAAATATAAGTGCAATTAGTGTTGGGTAAGGTTAAGTTTTGAGAGCTGAATGACCAAGACTCAGGCTCTGGGGCAGCAGCTGGTAGCTCAGGGTATCTCTGCAGTCATGATGTGGAGATGCCGGCGTTGGACTGGGGTGAACACAGTAAGTAGTCTCACAACATCAGGTTAAAGTCCAACAGGTTTATTTGGCAGCACAAGCTTTTGGAGTCTTGCTCCTTCTTCAGGTGAGTGAGGAGTTGTGTTCACAAACATGGCATATACAGACACAAACTCAATTTGCAAGATAATGGTTGGAATTTGAGTCTTTACAGGCAATCAAGTCTTAAAGGTACTGACAATGTGAGTGGAGAGAGAGCTAAGCACAGGTTAAAGAGATGTGTATTGTCTTCAGCCAGGACAGTTAGTGAGAATTTGCAAGCCCAGGCAAGTCGTGGGGTTCAATCGGGATCTTGGGTTCATGTCACACTATCTGTAACCCCTACGACTTGCCTGGGCTTGCAAAATCTCACTAACTTGCCTGGGCTTGCAAAATCTCACTAACTTGCCTGGGCTTGCAAAATCTCACTAACTGTCCTGGCTGTTAATTAGATGTGGCTGTTCATTAAACGTTGAGAACGGGGCACCCTTCCGATCCCAGAACCCCAGTGTTGCTGGTGCGTTTAGGCCCCGCCCCTCCAGCTGGCTGTGTGATCCTCGCCAACGTTTTGAAATTGCACAGAGTGCTGTTAAATCAGGCAAAGTAAAGTTTATTTATTTGTCACAAGTAAGGCTTACATTAACACTGTAATGAAGTTACTGTGAAATTCCCCTAGTCGCCACAGCCCGGCACCTGTTTGGGTTAATGCACCTAACCAGCAGAATGTGGGAGGAAACCGGAGCACCCGGAGGAAACCCACGCAGACACGGGGAGAATGTGCAGACTCCACACAGACAGTGACCCAAGCCAGGAATCGAACCCGGGTCCCTGGCGCTGTGAGGCAGCAGCGCTAACCACTGTGCCACCGTGCCGCCCCATCAGCAGAGTAGAAAAGGCAGCTGTGGTTTCACACAGATTTTCTCACCTGATCCAGCACTCCAGGCAATTCTGGGAAAACTGCACCCATTGTGAAGCACCTTGGAACATTTCTTAATGTTATGGGTGTAAGTTGGCGTTTTAAATCATACTTTTATAACACACTAGCTAAGTATTTATTCTCTTATCAAATTTAGTGATTTCTGTTCTTATATCTTCAGGATGAGACAAATGAAATGATGCCTCTGGGAACACAAACAGTCAAACTTTGTGTTTTGCTTTACTTCTTTCTCACTGCAGGTAAGACTTAATTCAAGTCTAACATCATGAAAGACTGCAGTAATTATTAATTGCAAGGGGAGAACAAAGAAAATAGAGATGTTTCCCTGCTATACCAACCAATGGAAATATTCCTTACTTTAACTTTCCAAGTCAAAGCATAGAAATAGGTTCTACCACTTTTATTAATCATAATATAGTTTTAAAAATATACCCATAATCTCCGTAATATTCACATCTCTAATTTCTTCTTTGCTCCTTGGTGCATGGAACCTCCTTAAAAGTTACCTGTTGATCACCAACATATTCTTCCTCTATCCATTGCTCAAATGTCTGCTTATTTTCATTTTCATGATGTGCTTTGGGGTATTTTATTACACGGGTATTAGAGTGGGAGTTGTTATTGTTCCTCGGAATGAGTTGTTGAACCCTATATGGAATCCTAACTCAGCATTGTTCAAATTCTGCCACATATATGCCAAGTAAAATCCTATGCTTTGCCTCACCTGCATTTTTACATCCACCACGTGAGAGAGAGGTGGTTTCTCCATTAATTACCAATGACACTTGTGGTATGGCCCATTTTTATGTAAAGTTTATTTATTAGTCACAAGTAGGCTTATAGTCACACTGCAATGAAGTTACTGTGAAAATCCCCAAATCGCCACACTCCGACGCCTGTTCGGGTACACTGAGGGAGAATTTAGCATGGCTGATGCTAAATTCTGTGGGAGGAAACCGGAGCACCCGGAGGAAACCCACGCAGACACAGGGAGAATGTGCAAACTCCACACAAGCTGGGAATCGAACCCTGATCCCTGTGAGGCAGCAGTGCTAACCACTGTGCCACCCTATGTGATATCATGTGGAATCAGTGCAAAGGGAAGGCAGAGAGCAAAAATTGCAAAGAGAAAAACACGAAACTATGAGCTGAGAACAAGAACAGATTTTTTTTTTTAAATAGGCAAGGGTATAAGCAATTATATGAAGAAAGGAGGTCAATAAAGGATAGAATTTTAGAAATGGATTTACACAGATTTCATTTAACAGATCGGTGCTGGAAGGTATTAAATCATCAATATCTTCTTTTCATGGGGGAAATGATTCACATTGATCTTTCGATTTATTCAATTCATTGAATTACAGACTGCTAACTGAGTTGTACATCCAGCACAGAATTGCATTCATTATTGCATTCAGGGTGGCACAGTGGTTAGCACTGCTGCTTCACAGTGCCAGGGACCTGGGTTCAATTCCCGGCTTGGGTCACTGTCTGTGTGGAGTTTGCACTTTCTCCCCGTGTCTGTGTGGGTTTCCTCCGGGTGTACCAGTTTCCTCCCACAGTCCAAAGACGTGCAGGTTAGGTTGATTGGCCATGCTAAATTGACCCTTTGTGTCAGGGGGACTACGAGGGTAAATATACGAGGTTATGGGGATAGGACCTGGGTGGCATTGTTGTGGGTGCAGGCTCGATGGGCCAAATGGCCTCCTACTGCACTGTAGATTCTGTGATTGCAAATAGAAGATTGTGTATTATTTATCCTTTTTGTACTTTCTGCAGTGGGAGGCAAAAACCTGTCTGTCTTCCAAACACCGTCAGAGATCAGAGTGTTGAAGGGGGGCACTGCACGAATAAATTGTTCATACAGCAATACAGTTGAACAATGGAGGATTATGTGGAAACGAAACACAAGCGCAAAACCATTATGTCAACGAATTGAAAATGCAAAGAATTCCACGTCTATCGTCCATTGCACAAAACGTAACTACATTACAGACGCCCCCTCAGCAAAATCCTCATCCTTAATAATCACTGATCTTCATTTCAATGACTCCGACATTTATTCTTGTGAAGTTGCCTATGAGATACCTCCCCCTCAACAGATGGAAAAAGGAAAAGGCACAAGTATCACAGTGGAAGGTGAGTTTCACATCCACAACTCATTTATCACTCTTCTGATTTTAATGCTTTATGTTTATCTCTATATTATAGGTAGAGAATTAGGGGGAAAAATCTCAAATAGCAACTTGCATTTATACAGCCCCTTTAACATAGTTAAACATCTCACGGTGCAGCACAGGAGCAGGTTCAAACAAAATTTGGCACCAAGTCACATAAGAGCAATTACTTGGTCCAAAAGTAGGTTTTAAGGACTGTCTAAAAGGAGGAGACACAGTAAGAAGTTTAACAACACCAGGTTAAAGTCCAACAGGTTTATTTGGTAGCAAAAGCCACACAAGCTTTCGGAGCTGCAAGCCCCTTCTTCAGCACCTGAAGAAGGGGCTTGCAGCTCCGAAGGCTTGTGTGGCTTTTGCTACCAAATAAACCTGTTGGACTTTAACCTGGTGTTGTTAAACTTCTTACTGTGTTCACCCCAGTCCAACGCCGGCATCTCCACATCATAAAAGGAGGAGAGACAGATAGAGAGGCAGTAAGGCTCAGGGATGGAATTACACAGCTTCAGGCCTTGACATGTGCAAGAACAGTCCAGAACTAGAGAAGCTGGAGGGGATGACGGAGAGGCACACTCAGAGAGGGATTTGAAAACAAGGTTGAGAATTTGAAAGTTGAGGCACTGTCAGTCAGGAAGCCTGCATAGCACAGACGGGCAAATGGAACTTGGTCCTGGATAATTACAGGCAAAAAACATCAAAGGGTGGAATTCTCTCACCCTTCCCGCCAGCAGGATTTCTGTCCTGCCGAAGGGTGACACCACCCACCCCCCCTCCCTCCCTCCCCCCAACCCCCCACCCCCTTTCCCTGAGGGTGGGACAAGTGAGACACACAAAACACCCGTAGACATTGGTGGTACCGGAAGATCCCACCAGGGGCCAATGACAAGCTGCCTCTGCCACTGGAAAACACACCCAGGGAGGGGGTGTGAGTCCTGGCCTAGCTGCATTCAATGTGTTGTAAAAGAGCAGACTGTACTGAAGGGTAAGCTATACATCTGCCTTACGTTGAGGCTGCCTCTCACTTGTTTCAGACAGGTGGGCTACACACCCATTTGCAGGTTCGCCTGAAAATGATGTCAAGTGGGCCCTTGGGCATCAAGGGGGTGGCCGCTATGCCTCTTCGATTTTCAATTGGCAGCCTTTTGTTTTTCAGATGAGTGACACATAGTTGAAAATTGCTCCTTGCATGTCCCCAAGAAGCCCGAGGGAATATTCAGTACAAACTAGCAAACAGCCTAAACCATTAGAAGTCTAATAACTTGTTACAATTGATTTTCAGCTTCTCCCACTGTTCAGTTAAGAGCAGAGACTTTGCCTTACCCTCATGAAGGTATACAGCTAATCTGCATCTCACTGGAGTTCTACCCTGAGAACATTCAAGTGTCCTGGTTTCAAGATGGACAGTTGATCACCAATGGCACCAAGAATGGGAGGCTCTGTGCTAACACTGATGGCTCATTCTCCATTATAAGCTTCCTGAATCTTTCTCTATTTGACTGGAATGAAGGCAGGAATTATTCCTGTCAAGTGAACCACTCAACACTGTCTACACCCATCACTGAAAGGATTTCTGCTCCGAATGAAGGTAAAAATGTCAGTTCGTTTTGTTATAAAAATCTTTGGACTCTGCAGACTTGTGGAATTTTAAGTTATGTGATTCCAATTACTTTGGGGTAGGATATACATACGAATGTTGCACTTGTATCATTCTTTCTCCATCCATATCCCCCTTCCATGCCCAAACCTGACCTCGACCCTGGAAAAAAGCTGTTACCTCATTCACTTATAACTGCACTCTCAGAATCCCAACTCTCTAACCTTTGTGGCTCCATTTGCCACAATGTGCCTGCAGCTACTGATCTGCACAACTGCACCTTCACCTTCCATCTTGGATGTCCTGCTTTTTAATAAGACCAGTCCTCTCTCACCATTACTCTCACACATGTGCAATTTGGCCATTAAGATCAAGGTGAACCGATCAGCTCACTCTGCTGCTTCTCTCTCTTCCACAAACCCAATGGGCCAAGTTCCTCCAAAGCTACCCCATTCTCCAGCCCTGAACTCACATCTTCCTCTAGTTTGTCTCCTATCTCCCCATATCTTGTCCTCTATTGACTTTACTTCCATTAAACTGCTGATCACACAACTTCCCCTCCTGCTCCCCCATGTTGGCCAATATTGCTTGTGATCCATTCCCTTTATAAATCTGCCATCACCACCCTCTGCTCAAAGGCCAACCCTTGATTCCACCATTCTTGTAAACTACAGGCCCATCTCCAACCTGCTTTTCCTCTCCAAAGCTCTTGAATGTGTTTCACTTCCCAAATCCATGCTCTGCTTTTCTGGAACATCGTATTTGAATCCTCCCAATCAGTTCGCCTCTCCCTCCTGCCACAGTGCCGAAACGGCAGCTCTAATCAATATAATCAAGGCGACATACTGCGGATGCTGGAATCTGAAGCAACAAGAGAAAATGCTGGAAAATCTCAGCAGGGTCACTCTCAGAATCCCATCTCAGAAGCAGCAGAGTGAGCTGATCGATTCATCTTGATCTTAGCAGGCAAACTGCACATGAGTGAGACAAATGGTGAGGGAGTACTGGTCTTATTATCTACTGGTGGCACGGTGGCACAGTGGTTAGCACTATTGCCTCACAGCACCAGGGACCTGGGTTTGATTCCCAGTTTGGGTCACTGTCTGTGTGGCGTTTGCACATTCTCCCCGTGTCTGCGTGGGTTTCCTCCGGATGCTCCGGTTTCCTCCCACATTCTGAAAGACGTGCTGGTTAGGTGCATTGACTCAAACAGGTGCTGGACTGTGGTGACTAGGGGGGAATTTCACAGTAACTTCATTGCAGTGTTAATGTAAGCCTTACTTGTTACTAATAAATAAACTTTTCTTAAAATTAAAAACCAGGACATCCAAGATGGAGGTGAGTTGCAGTTGTGCAGATCAGTAGCTGCAGGCATATTGTGGCAAATGGAACCATAAAGGTTAGAGAGTTGGGATTTTGAGAGTGCAGTTATAAGTGAATGCGGTAACAGTTTTTTTCCAGGGGTGGATACAGGAGGAGGTCGGGTTTGGGCATGGAAGGGGGATATGGATGGAGAAAGAGTGATACCTGATTCGAAATGTTGGCTCTATTCTCTCTCCACAGATGCTGTCAGACCTGCTGAGATTTTCCAGCATTTTCTATGTTTTTTTTTCAGCTCTTATCAACGTTGTAAGATATTTTCACCAGGGGCCCTGCTCCACCACTGATTCAGCCCCTACCGTGAGTTGATAGGGGGCTGGTGACAACTAAATATGCTTATTTCTGCTCGATGCAATAACTATATTTACCATTCACTTAATCAAAAGCAAACACTTACAATGCCTAATGTCCAACTTACTTGCATGGGAGAGACTGTGTAGTGGTAATGTAATTAAATAAGACATTCAAAGGCCCATATGTCATAGGAGCAGAATTAGGCCATTCAGCCCATCAAGTCTGCTCTACCATTTAATCATGGCTGATAAGTTTCTCAACCCCATTCTCCTGCCTTTCCACAGAACCTTACCAATTAACAATCCATCTATCTGTCTTAAATGCACTCAATGACCTGGCCTCCACAGCCCTCTATGGCCATGAATTCCATAGATTCACCACCCTCTGGCTGAAGAAATTCTTCCTCAACTTGGTTCTAAAGGGTCGTCCCTTTACTCTGAGGCTGTGCCCTCGGATCCTTGTCTCGTCTACTAACAGAAACATCTTTCCCACGTCCACTCTATCCAGGACCCCTGTGTACCACCCAGGCAAGTACACAGGGGACATAGGTTCAAATCCCACCATGGGAGCTGGTGGAATTTACATTCAAACTGATTTTTAAAAATCTGGAATTAAAAGCTATTCTCAATTATACATTCATCCAAAAAACTATCTGGTTCACTCATGTCCTTTAGGGAAGAAAATCTGCCATCCGTACCTGGCCCACATGTGACTCCAGACCCACAGTAAAGTTGACACTTACCTGCTGTCTGAAATGGCAAAGTAAGTGAAGTCCAAGGGCAATGAAAGATGGACAACAATGCTGGCCTTGCCAGTGACACTTGGGTCTCATGGAAGTATAGAGAAAGAAAGAGATAAGAATATTTTAGCCTTCAGCAATAGATGGTGATTGTTCTCTCTGAGACTGCTTCGTTCCAAGCTGCTTGAATCAATTATAGTTCATCACCTTTCTCATTTCCTGTCACAACACTCAGCTTATCTGACCTTTCTTATCACGCTCTGTTGAACCACTCGATAATCGGTTTGCCGTTTCATCTTGTGCCACACTGCTGTCGTGCGGCTGATGTTTATCACGTACACATTGTCCCCAAAGATCACCCATTAACCCTATTGCCCAACCATTTCACTCGGTGCGTTTATAGCAGTGTCCATTTTCCCATCATGCTTAGCAGTATCATTGGCCTGTTGTCTCCTACCATGCTTTGCACTCTCTCCTTTTAGTAGGCGGTCCATCTGCTGAGGCTACATACCATAGTCTACATGTACAGAAAATAAAGAAAAACTATTTCAACAGTCACTCACAGAAATATCACAAAGGTTGCCTTAAAACCACTTACATTGGTGTATAGCAAAAGCCTACATTATTCCATCCCTTTAAATGCTATGCAGCAATTGCATTTAATCATCATTTGCAACACGAGGCTTCATGCTCAGAATCACCAATAGCTTTTACTTGCCTTCACACCTTAGACTTCTGACTGCATTTACACACCTCAGTTAGCAGGTAGATTTTTATTACAAGTTGCACAGATATCAAAACCTGTGAAATCACTCTTATCCAGGGATGGGGGATCCAGGGGTTCAGGCCTCAGTTCCATAATGCCTTCCACCATCGGGTAATCACCTGATTCGATTTCCTCAATGTTTCAGGCAACTTGGTAAAATCTCACAATAGAGCCTTTTGTTTTATCTTTAAGATTGGTGAGGTGTTCTGGTCGTAGGAGAATATCGTACCCAAAATTAGGCGCCTATGCAGTCAGTTCATGACTACTCATTTCATTCCCAATAGTGATGTTAAGATTACAGGACACATTAGTCAGGTACATTTTGAATGCTCCAATGAGTCCTGGCCATTTGGGTACCATGTGTTCCTCATAGCTTATTGGATATGATTGTTTATTTATCACAAAGAGTTGATGCTTGCTCCTATAACATATAACTCTTTATTCTCATATAAGCTGTCCATATGGGAACACTATCCAAGTCTCCTGTTACCTTGGTGCAATTGATAACCCCTGGTGTCAATTCAATTCACACACGGGAATTTCACAATCCAACAAATAATAGGGACAGACCCATGTATTCCTCTTCCACTGACAGCCTCCCAAATCTGGAGCAACCCATGTAGTCCCATCCATCCAGGCTAACCTGGAGGGAGCATGTAAAGATCTCAACTAGAGCTCTGAATGAGGAAAAATTCTCAACCCGGAATAAAGAATGATCTTCTATGGTCTCTGGAATGACTGGGTTAACAACATCAATCAATGATCTCTGCATTAGCCCACTTTTGTCACAGTCCTGTAGGACTGGCATCACTTGGGTTAGTTCCCTCGTTAGGGTATTATTCAACATCTAGGCCGGAATTTTACCATCCCGCTCACCGCGGGAATCGGAGCGGACAAGGGGCAGACCATGGAAAAGTTTGTTGACCTCGGGCGGGATTTTACGGTTTCTGGACGAGCGAGATGGTAAAATCCCACTCTTCATGTCTGAGGCTTGTTTCAGGTGCACAATTTTAACCCAGGAGGGTAAATTCTCCTGCACGATCTTCCTAAGATTGACTCTGGTTTGTTCCATGAGCCAAGAACCATACATCATGCAGATGTCATTCTTACTGCCTGACGAGATACATCTCCCCCTTTCTTGTATATTTCATTGATAATGTGGTCCTGTCACTCATCTTCTTCCACTAGATCACTAACTCTCCTAAGACTATCTCCTCTTCTGTACCCATCTGTTGTTGAGTCTCTGCTATCCCCTGGATAATTTCCTCTAACCCGTAATGTAATCGATGAACTGACATTTCCAAACTCGCAACATCTAGGCTATTCATTATGGACATCCCAGTGTTAAAAATCCTGACCACATCCACAAGGGGATGATTATGGTCAGTGAGCCTGGGTAAGATGCTCTTTTGCAGAGTTGGTGCAGACTCAATGGGCCAAATGGCCTTCATCTGCACTGTAGGGATTTTATGGTTCTATGATGGACTAGTGGCCGGAGGTCTCTTCCTTTATTCTAAGCTCACTCTGGCATACATTCAAGAGCAATACAATTTACTGCTCACTCCCTACCCATGGAGCCCCATTGCTACCATCTTCTTTCCTGAATCACGTTCATTCTCCTGCCACAATTTTGGTTCGAACGTCAGGTCATAGTTCAATATTGGAAAGGTGCTGTTGTACGGCTCACCATTTGTCAGGGTTCAGATCTATTATCTCTCCCCCCAGTCCCTGCTATTTACTCAGGATGGTCCAAAGCCCATGCCACAGCTTTAAGATCCTTGTCCCTTTTTGTAGTTGTACTTTGCAAGCACATACACCTTCTCTGAACATGCTTTTAGAACAAATACGTTGCACAAATCACATGGTGCATGTTACGATGGGCACGAAGGGCAGGGGATAGATCCTCCCGTGGGTTTTGTGAAATATGAATGCCTTTCCTGAGCAAGTGGAGGCGTACCCAATGAGAAGTGGGGGTTAAAACCCATTGCTTCAACCTTGACCGGTAGGGTAGGTCCCCGAGTATGGTTGTAAGCAGTACAGCCGGCTCTTTGTTGTGTTATGATTGAAGGGTTTTTGGAGATGGACGACTGGTTTAGATGGCATTAATACAGTGCAATTTGAACCTTCTTCTTGAACAATGGAAAAATCCCAAACCGCTTGCTTTAACTTCATTTGTTCCGCATTTCAGATTGGGAACATTCGCCACACACACACACACACAAACACAGAGACACACACTCTCACACACACACAAGCACACACACTCACACACACACAAGCACACACTCTCACACACACACACACTCTCTCTCCCACGCAAACTCTCGCACACACACACACACTCTCTCTCACACACACACACACACTCTCACACACAAATTCTCTTACACAAACACACACACGCACACACACACACTCTCTCTCCACACACACACACACACACACTCTCTTTCAAACACACACACATACACACACCAACTGCACGTTGAGGGAATGGAACCCCTTTCTATTCATGAAACGTGCAGAATTCTCCTCAGTGGCCTTGAGGGTGCCGTGGCTGCGGTCTATGGCCCCCAGCACATTTGGCATTCCAGTGATGGCCACCAATTCTGCAGCCCAGGCTTCCTGCTGGGCCTTGCCCACGTCAAATTTGACATACTGGATTGCCCAGGCGTACAGAGCATCCGTGACCTCCCTCACACACTTGTGTATGGACGACTGTGAGATGCCACACAGGTTTCCACTGCCAGCCTGGTAGCAAAAAGTTTAGGGCGGCTGTCATTTTCACAGCCACCGGGAGTGGGTGCCCCCCTATGCCCCTGAGGTGCCAGGTACCACACTGCCTCCGTTTGTAGGCAGAGCCATTGGCGGCACACAATGTCCGACAGCTGCTCGAAGGACATTCGCATCCAGAACTGCCGAGGTCTCCGCTCCCTTCTCCTCCTGCCCCCCCACCCCCCACCCCCCCTCCCCACACCCGTCGACACCCACCCATGGCAATTGTCGGCCATACAAGCCGCACACGCACACCACCCCCTCCCACACATACACACACACATACACAGATACACACACTCACACACACATAGTTGCTTTACAAGCCTGATGGCTGATTTGTGAGTCTTTGAAGAGCTCCCTCCCTCTCTGCTCAAACACTGAGATGCTCCTTGGTTTAAGTTTAGATGGATAATTTTTCATTGTCCACCTAAACTTAAACCAGCTCACGGCTAAGCCTCTGTCACCTTTGACGCTGGTTTCCCGTTATATTGAGGTCGGATGTGCTAGGCCTGTACACCCTTCCCCAGGGTAGTACCTGGTTGTCCTGCTTCCCCTCGTCCTCCTTCTTGGAGCGTATGAAGCGTGCCTCTTCTTCCTGACCTTTTGATTCCCCCAGGCCTCTGGCTGCTCAGAGTGACTGTCTTCTGTGGCCTCTCTGTGTGAGGGTGCCATGTCCATCTTCTATGTTCCTTTGCATGAAGCGCTCTGCACTCTTCTCCAGCACAAAGTTCCTCCTGGCAACTGGGTGCATGAATCAGTAGGGGAAACAATAATTGCCCAGTGAGTCACTGAACTCTTCCTCTGATATGGTGGCCAAGTGCCAGTTTGAAATGCCACTGCCCCAGTAGTGTCGCAAAGAGCACAGGAGGGCACCATTGGTTGAAATGAGTGAATTAGTGTCTGTCCCATTCTGAGACACTCAGCACAATGAGTCACTTTCTGGGAACCCCTGGGCTTTTGACTGCTATCCAAGGTGTGGCTTCAATTGTGTGTTTGCTACCAACGCCTTTCAGTTAAAACTAAAGTGGGAAGAGGAGAATCTATGGACAATTTTTGTCAGGTATATTTTAATGTGCAGTGATATAGGCATGAGTTAGTTGTGTAGAATGGCCATGGTGAAGTGTATAAAATGAATATCTTACTGAAAAAATAGTGAGGGCGATTGTTCCAAAAACATTCAAAGTGTCAAAGTCGCGTCAAACTGGAGTAAATGCCACTGTTTTTTTCAACGGGAATTTCAAAATGAATCTCCCACACTCTGTGCACAGCAGAATGCACCAGTGTGAATCACAGTTAAAATTCAGGGGGCAGGGCCTATTCCCGCAGGAGAGGCTGGCAGCATAGTGCTGAGTGCGCCCCCGCACATGCGCCAATCCGTCAGTGCCGAGTTCGGCACATGCACAGTTGCCCCGCATTGCCAGTCTCCCGCTTGCTGGCCAGTCCCGTGACCTCCACATCGCTGGCCATGCGACCCCTCCACACCCCAACCGCTACCGCTGGCCTCCCGGACATGTCCGGGCCAGCCTCAACCCCTGCCCTCCCCCAGCCCGCCTCGATCTCCCAACCCCCGCAGACCCCAACCCCACCACCCCCCCCGCAGATCCTGACCCCACTCCCCCCACCCCAATTGCTGCCCTCCCTCCCTCTGCCCACGATTCCAAAGTGCAGAGTAGCAGCGGGAACCTCCAACCCCACCGATCTCCCCCCAGAGGCCCCACCCCCATTAGGCCCCACCCCTCTGTCCCCACTCCCTTGCCACTGCCTGGTGCCCGGTGGGCAGTGCCAAGATGCCCCCTGGGCATTGCCATTTAGGCAGTGCCAGGGGGTCAGGCTGGCATTGCCAGGCTGGCAATGCCCAGGGGGCACCCCCTTCATGCATGACCTCCAGGGGGACCTCCATGGCACCCCCCCTCCCTTCACTCCAGTGGGGTTGGGCTGCCATTCCCCCAGGAGTGAGGCTATTGTAAACCCCGCTGGAGTGGAACACTCTTGGTGGGGTGGGGGCAGAATCTAGTAGACCTCAGCCCTGGGCCTGCTAATGAAGTGCTAATTCTAATTTAAATAAATTATACAGCTCCGTGCCAATTTCTGGCACAGAGCTGATGGCGCGGGAAAGCCGGCGGCCAGAGGCTCGCGGAGGCCGTGGCGCCCAGCGAGGAGCCCGTCAAACGGCCTCCACTTAAGTCTCCCAGCTGAGAGAATCGCCCCCATTATGGTTACCAAACAGCCCACATCACCTTCATCATCTTGTCATACAAATTTATTTAACAGTTACACTGTACGCAAAAAATAAGATTGAAGTCTTGAGTGATGCTTTGTGGATTATTTCTCAACACAGATTTCACTCCATGTTCCCAATAACTTTCAACAGGTCCTCCCAGTGATAACCTATTCTGGATATCCCCAACAGTTAGCTGTCTAATTGCATTGATGGTGTTCGTGATCATTGCAGTGTTTTGGGCATGTTTAATTGCAAGTAAGTAGTCTTGATTTTTTACATTTCAATCTACAGTCAGAAAGTCAGAGGGCGGAAATGTATGAGAATTCAGCAGTCCCAGTCAGAAACTGGCTCCACTGGCCAGTTTTCTCTCCAGATCTTGTCTCTTTAACTGCCAAAACAAAGAGTGGCCATGATTTGCACGGTCACTCTGGCGAGGCTGGGACTCTTAGAGCAAGGAAACAGCTCCAGTAAGAGATTGGGCTGCCATTTTGAAAGGGTTAGGGTTAATCTCCCCCCCCCTCCACCCACTGAGGTATCTGTGGCCTTCACCTCCTTCCCATTCCTAACCATCACCAGCATCCCCAACCCCTTCCCCCCTCGACATTGCCCCCCCCCCTTCACCCCCGATCGTCACCAGCATGGCTGCCCCTTCCCCCCCTGCCCCCTACCCCACCTCAATCATGGCTGGCATTGCCGCCCTCCCTCCCCCCCGACCATTGCCAGCAGCACCCCATCCCCCCCACCCCATCACCAGGGACCTGGGTTCGATTCCCGGCTTGGGTCACTGTCTGTGTGGAGTTTGCACATTCTCCTCGTGTCTGCGTGGGTTTCCTCCGGGTGCTCCGGTTTCCTCCCACAGTCCAAAGATGTGCGGGTTAGGTTGATTGGCCATGCTAAAATTGCCCCTTAGTGTCCTGAGATGTGTAGGTTAGAGGAATTAGTGGGTAAATATGTAGGGGTATGGCCTGGGTGGGATTGTGGTCGGTGCAGACTCGATGGGACGAATGGCCTCTTTCTGTACTGTAGGGTTTCTATTCTATAAATAAATCAAATCAAATAAGAATAAATTAATTTATCTGGCTTCCATTTTAAAGCAATCTCTCCACACTGAAGTTGACCGTATTTATGGGCTGTAACCTTTGCTGTTGTTTTGTCTATTGAGCTTCTCTGAGAAATTTCCTGTTTGGCTTGTTGCAGAAAAAATGGTTTCATCGACAAAGGAATCAGCCGTGCCTGACAGTGGCCAAAGTGGGAGAGAGCAACCGAACACTGATGACACCGTCATCTACTCTCTGCTTGGTCCAGAGCTCTCTTATCATATATAAACAGTTTATTCAAAGACTGTAAAGTGCATTATTCAAAATGTTCAAACACTCCTCTACGCCATTTTGGAAATATCTATGGCTATCTTATATTGACGGCTATCTGATATTCCAACAAATAGAAACTCCTGTGAGCACAAAATTGGTTGACATAGCGGTGTCGCCACAGCACGAGGCCTGTCATTGCTTACTGAGTGTGGACCACACAACACCGCCAATGGTACCCTAAGCACCATTGGTGCTGAAAAAGAGCACACACCATGTGGCAGAATGCTGCGAATGGACGCTACCCTGAAATGAAACAGCCTAACCACCCGTCTGACGTCATTCTTTCTCTTCCTGTTTTGCTGCCACATCTGTAACACCAGACGACATGTCATGTGGTCCCATTTCCTCTTCAAGGTGAATCTGGAGGGCTTCCTACCCCACCCGGGGAAACATTGCCTCCCTCCTGGAGTCCACCTCAGTGACCAAAGCTCCCAGTGCAGAATCAATGCCGGTGGTGGAGGGGGGGGGTGGGGGGGGGAGCTCCTGCTTGGCTGCTGCAGTGTTGAAGACTGGTTTTCTCTCTGGTATGAGAACAGGTGGACAGCCTCCTTTTACTAAGCACTGAGTAGCAGTCTGCCCGGGTCATGTTATTGGCTAAGCAGCTCCAGGCAGATTGACTATCAGGGAATCGATGCTGGAGTCACACAGACTGATATAAAATTTCACAGCTGAGGTGATAAACAAAAATTGCATCGTCCCAATGTTGATCTGCATGGCTGCAGACAGGGGTGGCACGACAGCACAATGGTTAGCACTGCTGCTTCACAGTGTCAGGGACCCGGGTTCAATTCCCAGCTTGGGTCACTGTCTGTGTGGAGTTTGCACATTCTCCCCGTTTCTGTGTGGGTTTCCTCCGGGGGCTCCGGTTTCCTCCCACATTCTGAAAGACGTGCTGGTTAGGTGCATTGACCTGCACAGGCACCGGACTGTGGCGACTAGAGGAATTTCGCATTAACTTCATTGCAGTGTTAATGTACATCTTACTTATGACTAACCAACTTTAAAATATTATACTTTATTAAGCTGTGTCACTGCTTTTAGTGATTTGTATTCCGTACCCTCCTCTATCCGATTCAGGCTTCCATTTTTTAAGTAATATGTGACTCCTCATCATTAATACCAAGATAATCCACACTCACCCTGTTGAATTCATTTGCCAATAATATGCTAATTCTGCACGTTTGTTAACGTCTCTTGTAATTTCTTACAGTATTGACTAGAACAGGAGGATTTGTATGACATTAAAGTGAGATAACAAATGCATAAACAAGTCATTGCCTCAATGGTTTGCTTCTCTTTTGGTTTACAACTTTATCACCCTCTCACCACCTTTTACAGATGCTCCATAGAAAGCATTCTTTCTGGTTGTATCACAGCTTGGTGTGGTTCCTGCTCTGCCCAAGACCACAAGAAACTACAAAAGTTCATGAATGAAGCCCAATCCATCACGCAAACCAGCCTCCCATCCATTGACTCTGGCTACACTTCCTGCTGCCTCGGCAAAGCAGCCAGAATAATTACGGACCCCACGCACCCCGGACATTCTCCCTTCCACCTTCTTCCATCGGGAAAAAGATACAAAAGTCTGAGGTCACGTACCAACCAACTCAAGAACAGCTTCCTCCCTGCTGCTGTCAGACTTTTGAATGGACCTACTTTGCATTAAATTGATCTTCCTCTACATCCTAGCTATGACTGTAACACTACATTCTGCACTCTCTCCTTTCCTTCTCTATGAACGGTATCCTTTGACTGTTTAGAGTGCAAGAAACAATGCTTTTCACTGTATGCTAATACATGTGACAATAATAAATCAAATCAAATCAAATCAAATCTGTAAATAGAGTTGTGTCTTTTAGTTCAGTGACAAGTGATGTTTATGATATAATTACACTCACCTCTGTGACTTTGCACCCCTTAAACAATTATTTACTTACTGATTAATGATTCCCATCATTGTCAGGACTAAGAATGATTTACAATGAATATTTAACTTTCCACATAGTTAATATTTCTGAACTATGAGTCAGTGTAACTGTAACTGATTACCTTATTCAGTTGTATCCCACATTATGCCAGTCACAGCCTTACCCATAAGGATATCTAAATATTCATTTGGTGTATGAAGAGAAAAGAGGGTAGACTTTCCAATGGACATGATTCAGGTCTCAATGCTTAACTCTCCAGTGTGGTCTTCTCTTGACAACATGATTATTTTTCAATAAGTCATGGATTTCTTTCAATTCTGAAAGGACGAAAGTGATAGGTTGGATTTTGCAGTCAGTTGTACAGCGATGGTGAACCAATGACATTGAATGAATCTACTCACCCACCTATCATAATTCCCATGGTGAAAATGTCATTGCCTTATAGGAGGGTCCCCCGCCAGCATTGGCTTAAAGGCCTAAGATAAAGGCAAAATACTGCGGATGCTGGAATCTGAAATTAAAACAGAAAATGCTGGAAAATCTCAGCAGGTCCGACAGCATCTATGGAGAGAGAATAGAGCCTACGTTTCCAGTCAAGATATCCAGATTCGAAACATTGGATCTATTCTCTCTCCACAGATGCTGTCAGACCTGCTGAGATTTTCCAGCATTTTCTAACCAACCTCCCATCCATTGACTCTGTCTACACTTCCCACTGCCTCAGCAAAGCAGCCAGCATAATTAAGAATGTCCACGCACCCCGGACATTCTCTTTTCTACCTTCTTCCATCAGGAAAATGATACAAAAGTCTGAGGTCACGTACCAACCAACTCAAGAACAGCTTCTTCCCTGCTACCGTCAGACATTTAAATGGACCTACCTTGCATTAAGTTGATCTTTCTCTACACCCTAGCTATGACTGTAACACTACATTCTGCACTCTCTCCTTTCCTTCTCTATGAATGGTATGCTTTGTCTGTATAGCGCATAAGAAACAATACTTTTCACCGTATGCTAGTACATGTGACAATAATAAATCAAATCAAATCATTGACTTCCTGCTTTGTTTTTCATTCTTTGGGATGTGAGCTGCACTGGCAAGGTTGGCATGTATCGGTTGCCCCTAATTGCCTTCAGAAAGTGGTGGTGGGCTTTTTTTCCTTGAACCACTGCCAACCATTTGAAGAAAGTGCACCTTCAGCATCACGCGGTAAGGAATTCCATAATATTGACCCAGAAACAATGGAGGAACAATGATTTACGTCCAAATCAGAATGATGTGGGGTTTGAAGAGGAACTTTGGTGGTGATGGCTTTTCCATGCATCAGTAACCCTAATCCTTGCAGTTTGTAGAAGTTGCGGGTTTGGGATGAAACCTTGACAGCTTGCTGCACTGTATCTTGTACATCGCATACAGTGCAGCCAAGGCAACCCAGGGGTGGATAAAAAATCAATGTTTAATCTTGTCAACGGGGGTGGTTTTAATGGTGTAAATCTTATTTTCTGTCACAACTGCACCCACACAGGCTGGAGGAGAGTGTTCGACCAGCCTCCTACCTTGGGCAGTGTAGGTGGTGGAAAGGCTCTGTGGGTCAGGGGGCGAGCTACTCAACTCAAAATACTCAGTACCTGACCTGTTCAATAGCACAACATTCATGTGACCTTTGAGAGCATTTCATGTCTCGCTTCTGATCAATGCCACTCATTGACTCAAACGTTGGGCCAGATTTTACAGTCAGCAACGATGCTGGGCTTGATCGCCAGTGACTCCCTTTTTGGGGGGCGGCTTCATGGCACAGTGGTTAGCACTGCTGCCTCACAGCGCCAGGGATCCAGGTTCGATTCCCGGCTTGGGTCACTGTCTATGTGGAGTCTGCACGTTATCCCCGTGTCTGCGTGGGATTCCTCCGGGTGCTCCAGTTTCCTTCCACAGTCCAAAAGACGTGCTGGTTAGGTGCATTGGCCGTTTAAATTCTTCTTCAGTGTACTCGAATAGGCGCCAGAGTGTGGCAACTAGGGGATTTTCACAGTAACTTCATTGCCGTGTTAATGTAAGCTGACTTGTGACACTAATAAATAAACTTAAACTTAAAACTTTTCAGTTCTCGCAGACACATCTTCCTGTCCCAGAATATCTCAACATGCTGCTCTGATGGCGACCCAATCCATCTCTCTGCTAGTGACTGGGAGCAGGCTAATGGGTCTGTAATTGTTTTAGTTAGATCTGTCCTGCTTATTGTGGAGAAGAGTTATGTGATAACCCCCAGGACTTACAGGGGGAATCCCTGATTGATCTTCCTGTCGGACCTGTAGGATACGAGCTCCCTGGTGATTGGTAATTCGCATACTGAATGCTTTGTAAAGCAAGCCCCTGAGTGGGTCCATTATTGTATTGTCACGGTTGGGACCTGTTTGTGTTCACCACAGGTTTGCTGTTTTGTTTTACTTAATTTTGTGCAATAAAGCACTGTTCTTTTACAGCTGACTCCTGGAGATACCTGTGCTATTTTCCATATCCTCCTGCAGGAGTAGCGGCTCTAGAAAAGCTTAGCTGGGGGAGTGGCTACTTGAGGAGCAAAGGCCTCCAGCCGTTGGAATATGGGGGGGATTCTCCCAGCCTGCTGTGCTGCTCTAGCAGCGCTGTGGGCTGGGAGACATTATGGAGGCTGTTTAGCAGGCTTCCCACTGTGTGCCACGGCCTCCGGGACCTGGATTTCCTGAGCCATCAGCTCCACGCCAGAAATCGGTGTGGAGCTGATTTCCATTTTAAAATTCTGATTTCCCTATCATTAGTGGGCTGAGGATTGAAGTCTCCGGGCCTGCTAGCCTCTCCCACCCCCCACCACCCCCCACCTGGAGTGGTTCACTCCAGCGGGCTTTACAACAGCGTCCCATTAATGGGGAGCTGGCGGCCTGAGCCTGCTGGAGTGAAGGGGGCCACGGAGGCCCCCCAGGAGGTCAGGGGTAAGGGGGATGCCCTTTGGGCACTGCTCGCCTGGCAGTGCCAGCCTGGCCCCCTGGCACTGCCCAAGGGGGAAAATGGCAATGCCTGGGGCATCTTGGCACTGTCCACTGGGCATTGGGCAGTGTCAAGGGGGGCAGAGGGGGCAGGGCCTATTGGAAGTGGGGTTTATTTGGCGGAGATTGGTGGGAGTGGGGGAGGAGGCGGTCCCGCTGCCACTCTGCAGTCGGGATCACGGTCAGAGAGAGGGAAAGGGCTGATCGGGGCTGGCCATCGAGGCTGGGAGGTCAGGACTGCCGGGGGGGGGGGGGGGGGGGGGGGGGTGGGGTTGGTTGGGGGGGATCAGGCTGTGTGGGGGTGGGGGAGAACATCGGAAGACGTCCGGGAGGCCAGAAAACTGAGGGTGGGGGGGGTTGGGGTCACACAGCCAGTGTTGAGTGGCTGCAGGGCTGGCCAGCGATTGGAGGCCAGCAGTGCGGGGCCACTGCGCATGTGCTGATCTGTCATAGCGGAGATTAGCGCACGCACAGTGGCCCCGCTCAGCGCTATGCTGCCGGCCTCTCCAGTGAGAATAGGCCCTGTCCCCTGGTTTTCAGCGTGAATCTCCCTGAGGCATTCTGCAGTGCACAGAGTGTGGGAGATTCACTTTGAAAATCCTGCTGAAAAAACCAGCTGGCATTCCTCCAACTTTTACGCAAATTCAACATTTAGAATTTTTTTGGGAGATTCCTGACCATTGCCTTTCTAATAATGTCACATGGAGTGAATGGAAGTAGCTGAAGACTGGCACTGGTGGTGATGGGAAGGTCAGGAGGATGCCTAGATGGATTGACACTTTGCTTTGCATTTTACTCTCACGAGCTGGACTCCACCGTCGTAAGATGAGGATATTCATGGAGCTTCCATCCCCTGTTAGTTGCTTGATTGTTCGAAATGTTGGTGATAAATTAAACAGCTGACGGGAGAGAGGGTGCCTTTATCCTCGACAGTGCTGCCGCCCTCATGTGAGTCATTTAATTTTGCACCACCAACTTGTTCTCTAACACTCACAGGTATTATTCCAAACTGATAATGGCCAAAGTGACAAATGTTGCCATGGTTTCTTCACTGCCAAATAAAGATCGCAGTACAGGATCCCATTTCGACAAGGGTTATTCCTGTATGGGAGCAAATACAAAGTTACAAGTTCCTACTCTGGGGTGAGGCGGGTGCGGGGCGGGGGTGGCGGGGGGGGGGGCGGTCTTTAGTTTCACCTTTTCCTAATCATGATGTTTCTTCAAATAAAGTTGCCCCGGGTCATATTTACAATAAAGATCTTCTAACAGTGTGCAAGGTGTTACCCTGTATCGGGTAACACCTTGTCACGCAAGCAGAGAAATACTTGCATGTGCTGTAAGTTGACAAGATGTGGAGATGCCGGTGTTGGACTGGGGTGGGCACAGTAAGAAGTCTCACAACGCCAGGTTAAAGTCCAACAGGTTTATTTGGTTGCACAATTTGTGCTACCAAATGAACCTGTTGGACTTTAACCTGGTGTTGTGAGACTTCTTACTGTAAGTTGACAGAGAAGGTTCAGCAGCAAACCTATGTGGAATGAGCCAGAGATTATCTTGAAACCAGTTGCCTAACAACAGGTTGTGCCATGCTGATCTACACAATGTGCCTGGTAATTTTATATTGTTGGCTAGGTTTACCTTGCTTCTTTCTGAAGGTGTGGCACCCTTGTATTGATTACTGAAATAAACCTATTATTAAAATGAACTTTGGAAAAAGCAGGAGAGAATTCCACTGGTTAAATTAATTTTGGTATTTTTTAAATCAGCTACCCAGCCTGTCAGGTTAAAATATCACGGCTTCCCCTTATGCCTGGCGAGGATTATTTGGCAGCCGCGTTGCTGTGATGGTCCATTTGGCCCGTGGGACTCAATTTGAACTGACCCAAAACCCATCCACGCACAGTTAAAATCAAACCCTCAGCTTTTCTGCACCCACCTTGACACTCCCTAGTTTGGTGGGCACTGCCGGGAGGGCAGTGCCAGGGGGCAGTGCCAGGTTAGCGTGTGGGCTATACTAACCATTGTGCCCCTAGCAGGCTCCCATCGACAGCTTCCTGTTTTGCAGAAACTGATGTCATGTTGACGAGTGGGGGGGGGTAATTCCCCACCTGGGGGTATCATACGGTGGACAAGTCTCTCCCTCCCCCATTTAAATTTATTTTAATGTATTTAAATTAAAGGCGGGAGCCTCATTCCGTCATCCATTTCCTCACTGTTACTCCTGCTGATTCACTGAAAGTGATGTGTAAATTTATTTATCTACAGCACTTTAATATCAAACAAAATACTGCCGGAAACCTGGAATAAAAACAGAAAAATTCTGAAAAGACTCAGCAGGTCTAGCGGCATCTGTGGAAAGGAAAGCAGAGGGTGGAATCTTCTGATGATTTGCCAGAGTGTCAGGTTCAGTGAGAAAACTAGCATGTAGCTCTCCAGTTGCACAGCCGAGTTTTCTCTTCAGGTAATCAAGTCTTAAAGGCACAGACAATATGAGTGGAGAGAGGATTAAGCACAGGTTAAAGAGATGTGTATTGTTTCAGCCTCTGCAAGACGTGCCAGATCATCAACACGGATGCCATCATCTCACGTGAGAACACCATCCACCAGGTACACGGTACATACTCTTGCAACTCGGCCAACGTTGTCTACCTGATACGCTGCAGGAAAGGATGTCCCGAGGCATGGTACATTGGAGAGACCATGCAGACGCTACGACAACAGATGAATGAACAATCACCAGGCAGGAGTGTTCTCTTCCTGTTGGGGAACACTTCAGCAGTCATGGGCATTCAGCCTCTGATCTTCAGGTAAGCGTTCTCCAAGGCAACCTTCACGACACACGACAATGCAGAATCGCTGAGCAGAAACTGATAGCCAAGTTCTGCACACATGAGGACGGCCTCAACCAGGATCTTGGGTTCATGTCGAACTATCTGTAACCCCCACGACTTGCCTGGGCTTGCAAAATCTCACTAACTGCCCTGGCTGGAGACAATACACATCTCTTTAACCTGTGCTTAATGCTCTCTCCACTCACATTGTCTGTACCTTTAAGACTTGATTACCTGTAAAGACTCACATTCCAACCATTATCTTGTAAATTGAGTTTGTGTCTGTATATGCCCTGTTTGTGAACACAACTCTTCACTCACCTGAAGAAGGAGTGACACTCCGAAAGCTTATGCGACCAAATAAACCTGTTGGACTTTAACCTGGTGTTGTGAGACTTCTTACTGTGTTCACCCCAGTCCAACGCCAGCATCTCCACATCACAACTTAATAGTACAAGAAAGGGTGTGTTGATCTGGAATTTGATCTACGATACTCCCTCCGCCCTGAAACCTTCGCTTGACAGGGAATTTCAGTTCAGGAAGCTCGAATTTAAAAATGTTAAAGCTCTGTGGGTTGTGAAAGGTAATGAACAACTTAAAAGAAACTACAGGACAAGGAGGACAGACAGAAAACCTAGAAAATGTAAGTAAACTGGTTTTTAAGTCTTACAAAACGTGTAAGCAAATTCGAGTTTGAGCAGAGGTTTAGTCTTTAGTGCTGGACTTTGATTCAATAATACGCAGTTTCAGCAACATTCCTTTTCATAAGACTTCGGTGAGGTTTCAGTGAGAGAGTGCTCTTCAAGCAAGCACTTGAAATGCAAAATAAAAACAGGGAAGTAGTGGAAATACTCAACAGGTCTGGCACCAGCTGTGATTTTGAGCCGAATATGACTCTTCTTCGGAACTGAAGAAAAACTGCTGGAGTTGTCAGCGGCCAGTACTGTCCTCAAGGCAGCTATTTATTTCTTAACCTGATTGGGTCCACTGATGCCCACAGATGCACAGTTTCCTAGGAGCAAAAAATGACTTTATTCCTCCCCAACCTGACAACATTGAACTATTTGGAATTCCTACTGTCGGCCAGGCTGAGAAAAGAAAATGTAATAGAATTCAGCGTTCAATCCTGGGATCTTTTTAATATCCAGTACTCAGCCAGTAACAAACTAAATTGTCATCAGAACACTTGCAGCACTACAGAATTAACACCAGCTTCTAGAAATTTCCTTTGGAATTTTCCCTATTGTTCAGGCTGGAAGGAGGTATGTGTTTAGAATCATAGAGTGGCGATAGAATATAATCACTGCAGTACAGAAAGAGGCCATTCGGCCCATCTGGCATGCACTGACAACAGTCCCACCCAGGCCCTATCCCCGTAACCCTCATGTATATACCCTGCTAAACCCCTTTGCACTAAGGGTCAATTTAGCATGGCCAATCAACCTAACCCACGCAACTTTGGATTGTGGGAGGAAACCGGAGCACCCAGAGGAAACCCACACAGACACGGCGAGAAGGTGCTAACTCCACACAGACAGTAGCCCAAGGCCAGAATTAAACCCAGGCCCCTGGCGCTGTGAGGCGGCAGTGCTAACCACTGTGCCACCTTGCTGCCCAGCACAGAAGGAGGTTATTCGGTCTGTGATGTGCATATCAGCGCTCTGCGAGAGCAATTCACCGAGACCACACCCCTTGGCGTTTCCCATTTCATTTCAGATCATTATCCAATTTTCACTCAAAGGATTTGATTGAATCTGCCTCCACTACACTTGATTATGCTGGCTGCTTTGCCGAGGCAGCGGGAAGTGTAGACAGAGTCAATGGATAGGAGGCTGGTTTGCGCAATTTATTGTAAATAAATTCAGCCTTTGGATGAGTTTAAAAGCTATCCTTAACCCACTGCTAGAGCTGAAGGGAGAGAGAAATATGACAAAAAGAAAGGGGAATGAATTTCAACATTCAGGTATAATAAGCTTATAGGTAATTAATGAAATATTATAGCCCTCAGCCCTGCTTAACAGCCTTAAATGGATGGTACAAGAGAATAGCCTGCTGTATCATTTGTAAGGATTTAACCTTTTACTAGTACAGTATCAGATGTGACAGGGATAGTTCTGAAATGGAGCAAGTTTATTGTAAAAGAGACAGGACAAATTGAAGTCCAGGCAGGGATTTACTGATCAATGAGAGCTATATACTGCCTGCATCAAGAGTGGACAGAGGAACTCACCACTTCCTTTGCTTTGGTCGCCAGGTCTTATAGAACATAGAACAGTACAGCACAGTACAGGCCCTTCGGCCCTCGATGTTGTGCTGAGTTTTGTCCGAAACCAAGATCAAGCTATCCCACTCCCTATCATTCTGGTGTGCTCCATGTGCCTATCCAATAACCGCTTGAAAGTTCCTAAAGTGTCCGACTCCTCTATCACAGCAGGCAGTCCATTCCACACCCCAACCACTCTCTGAGTAAAGAACCTACCTCGGACATCCCTCCTATATCTCCCACCATGAACCTTATAGTTATGCCCCCTAGTAACAGCTACATCCACCCGAGGAAATGGTCTCTGAATGTCCACTCTATCTATCCCCCTCATCATCTTATAAACCTCTGTTAAGTTGCCTCTCATCCTCCTCTGCTCTAAAGAGAAAAGCCCTAGCTCCCTCAACCTTTCCTCATAAGACCTACCCTCCAAACCAGGTAGCATCCTGGTAAATCTCCTCTGCACTCTCTCCAATGCTTCCACATCCTTCTTATAGTGAGGTGACCAGAACTGCACACAGTATTCCAAATATGGTCTCACCAAGGTCCTGTACAGTTGCAGCATAACTCCATGGCTCTTAAACTCAAACCCCCTGTTAATAAACTCTAACACACTATAGGCCTTCTTCACGGCTCTATCCACTTGAGTGGCAACCTTCAGAGATCTGTCGATATGAACCCCAAGATCTCTCTGTTCCTCCACATTCCTCAGAACCCTGCTGTTGACCCTGTAATCCACATTCAAATTTGTCCTACCAAAATGAATCACCTCGCACTTATCAGGGTTAAACTCCATTTGCCATTTTTCAGCCCAGCTTTGCATCCTATCTATGTCTCTTTGCAGCCTACAACAGTGCTCCACCTCATCCACTACTCCACCAATCTTGGTGTCATCAGCAAATTTACTGACCCACCCTTCAGCCCCCTCCTCCAAGTCATTGATAAAAATCACAAATAGCAGAGGACCCAGCACTGATCCTTGTGGTAACTGGTCTCCAGTCTGAAAATTTTCCATCCACCACCACCCTCTGTCTTCTATGAGATAGCCAGTTACTTATCCAATTGGCCAAATTTCCCTCTATCCCACACCTCCTTACTTTCTTCATGAGCCAACCATGGAGAACCTTATCAAACGCCTTACTAAAATCCATGTATACGACATCAACTGCTCTACCTTCATCTACACACTTAGTTACCTCCTCAAAGAATTCAATCAAATTTGTGAGGCAAGACTTACCCTTCACGAATCCGTGTTGACTATCCCGGATTAAGCTGCAACTTTCCAAATGATCATAAATTTTATCCCTCAGGACCTTTTCCATTTACTTACCGACCACCGAAGTAAGACTAACCGGCCTATAATTACCAGGGTCATTCCTATTTCCTTTCTTGAACAGAGGAACAACATTCGCCACTCTCCAGTCCTCTGGCACTATCCCCGTGGACAGTGAGGACCCAAAGATCAAAGCCTAAGGCTCTGCAATCTCATCCCTTGCCTCCCAAAGAATCCTAGGATATATCCCATCAGGCCCAGGGGACTTATCGACCCTCAGGTTTTTCAAAATTGCTAATACATCTTCCCTCAGAACATCTACCTCCTCCAGCCTATCAGTCTGTATCACACTCTCATCCTCAAAAACATGACCCCTCTCCTTGATGAACACTGAAGAAAAGTATTCATTCATCGCCTCTCCTATCTCTTCTGACTCCATGCACAAGTTCCCACTACTATCCTTGACTGGCCCTAACCTCACCCTGGTCATTCTTTTATTTCTCACATAAGAGTGAAAAGCCTTGGGGTTTTCCTTGATCCGACCCACCAAGGACTTCTCATGCCCCCTCCTAGCTCTCCTAAGCCCTTTTTTTAGCTCATTGCTTGCTACCTTGTAACCCTCAAGTGACCCAACTGAACCTTGTTTTCTCATCCTTACATACGCTTCCTTTTTCCCCTTGACAAGACATTCAACCTCTTTTGTGAACCATGGTTCCCTCACTCGGCCATTTCCTCCCTGCCTACGGACATACCTATCAAGGACACGCAGTATTTGTTCCTTGAACAAGCTCCACTTTTCATTTGTGCCTTTCCCTGACAGTTTCTGTTCCCATCTTATGCTCCCTAATTCTTGCCTAACCGCATCATAATTACCCCTCCCCCAATTGTAAACCTTGCCCTGCCGCACGGCCCTATCCCTCTCCATTGCAATAATGAAAGACACCGAATTGTGGTCACTATCTCCAAAGTGCTCTCCCACAAACAAATCTAATACTTGGCCCGGTTCATTACCCAGCACCAAGTCCAATGTGGCCCCATCTCTTGTTGGCCTATCCACATATTGTGTCAGGAAACCCTCCTGCACACACTGTACAAAAACTGTCCCATCTGAACTATTCAAACTATAAAGGTTCCAATCAATATTTGGAAAGTTAAAGTCACCCATGACAACTACCTGTGACCTCCACACCTATCCATAATCTGCTTTGCAATTTCTTTCTCCACATCTCTATTACTATTTGGGGGCCCATAGAAAACTCCTAACAACCTGATCGCTCCTTTCCTATTTCTAACTTCAGCCCATATTACCTCAGTAGGCAGATCACCCTCAAACTGCCTTTCTGCAGCTGTTAAACTATCCTTGATTAACAATGCTACTCCCCCACCTCTTTTACCACCTTCCCTACTCTTACTGAAACATCTATACCCCGGAACTTCCAACAACCATTCCTGTCCCTGTTCTAACAATGTCTCCGTAATGGCCACAACATTGTAGTCCCAAGTACCAATCCACGCTCCAAGTTCACCTACCTTATTCCGGATGCTCCTTGCATTGAAGTAGACACACTTCAACCCACCTTCCTGTCTGCCGGTACACTTCTGCGACCTTGATACCCTCCTCAGTACCTCACTACACTCAACACTGGCTTCTGGACTACAGCTCGTTTTTCCATCCCCCTTACAAATTAGTTTAAACCCCCCCGAAGAGCCGTAGCAAATTTCCCTCCCAGGATATTGGTGCCCCTTTGGTTCAGGTGCAAACCGTCCTGTTTGTACAGGTCCCACCTTCCCCAGAATGTGCTCCAATTATCCATGAAACTGAAACCCTCCCTCCTACACCATCCCTGCAGCCACGTGTTTATCTGCACTCTCTCCCTGTTCCTCAACTCGCTAGCACGTTGCTCCGGCAACAAACCAGAGATTACAACATGGTTTGTCCTGGCTCTCAGCTTCCACCCTAACTCCCTAAATTCCTGTTTTAAATCCCCGTCCCTTCTCTTACCTATGTCGTTGGTACCGATATGTATCACGACTTGTGACTGTTCCCCCTCCCCCTTAGGAATCCTGAAAACACGGTCCGAGACGTCATGGACCCTGGCACCCGGGAGGCAACATACCATCCGTGAGTCTCTTTCACTGTCACAGAACCTCCTATCTGTCCCTCTAACTATTGAATCTCCAATAACTATTGCTCTCCTGCTCTCCCCCCTTCCCTTCTGAGCCACAGGGACAGACTCAGTGCTCAGAAGCTCAGTGCTTCTTCTCCGTTTGTCTTCTTTCTTCTGTTTCTTCTCCACCGTATCGGACCCCGGATAGGGGTCTTTTCTCCTGCTGGACCATATCCAGCAGACTCCCCTGAGACTGCTAATTAGATAGTTACTGCACAGTCCACTCCACAAGCCTGCAGTTCTTGTCCAATTCTAGGTAAACAAGACTCCCCTGTGCATGACCGCACTTAATATTCCTCAGTGATAAGATGCAATTTCACCATTTCACATTTCAGACCGGTTTAAAGCACAACAGTTTTTCATGAATCTTTCGCTTTGCAGATCAACACACAGACAAAATGCATAATTCCTACACATTCCATGGTACTAACACCATAAACCAGCAGTGTAGCATGTCCGGCAGTGAGCCATATCTGCCTCTGACTGTTACCATCCTATATGCTGCATCTTCTATGCCTTTGGCCTTGCAGGAGATGGCACAGTGCCACATAGCACTGAATAAAGTGAGCAAAACCCCTCCACTGTCTATGCCAGGTAGATGTGACAGTGTCTACAGATATGGTTGTGGGCATCTTTCTGGGTTCAGCGAACAAGGCTTTTGCATCAACCTGATATGACTTCTTTATCCAGAACCAATGAGATGTACAACATATTGTGATTGGAGTGCTTATGAAGAAATTATTGTTTAACATCTAATCTTGGATGAACAATAATTTTGTTTGGAAAGACCAAAGACATTTTCAGTTGATTCCTGCCACAGCAAACTCCATACACTAATCCCAATATCCTCCTTCTACCCAGCCACTGTCCCAAATTAAACTGGTCTGTTCACAACCCTGCCATCTTATTACACTCTGAGATACGTTTCCTACATCTTCCCCAGCGCTAAAATTGTTGACGTCATCTCAATAACATTTTCCAACTCCAAATCGATTTCAATTCTCTGACTGATAAAGCGTCATTCTTGCCTTTAACATTTCCAGACATGATTAGTCCAGTAGTTACCTGACCAGCTCGTTATATTCCAAATTCCTCAAGCAGCAGCTCCACCAAAACTCAGATTCCTCCGACTGCTCCCCCACTCCTTCCCCCCACACCACCCCCCGCCGATCCAAATTAGGCTCACACTGTTCACTGTTGTAAAGTTAAATTTCTAATTTCCCTATCTAAATTCTTCCTTGCTGTACGCTATCTCTATAATTCACCTTGCTGTACCCTATCTCTATAACTAAACTTGCTGTACCCTATCTCTATAACTCACCTTGCTTTACCCTATCTCTGTAACTCACCTTGCTGTACCCTATCTCTATAACTCACCTTGCTGTACTCTATCTCTGTAACTCACCTTGCTGTACCCTATCTCTGTAACTCACCTTGCTGTACCCTATCTCTGTAACTCACCTTGCTGTACCCTATCTCTATAACTCACCTTGCTGTACTCTATCTCTATAACTGACCTTGCTGTACCCTACCTCTGTAACTCACCTTGCTGTACCCTATCTCTATAACTCAACTTGCTGTACCCTATCTCTATAACTGACCTTGCTGTACCCTATCTCTATAACTCACCTTGCTTTACCCTATCTTTGTAACTCACCTTGCTGTACCCTATCTCTTTAACTCACCTTGCTGCACCCTATCTCTGTAACTCACCTTGCTGTACCCTATCTCGATAACTGACCTTGCTGTACCCTATCTCTCTAACTCACCTTGCTGTACCCTATCTCTATAACTGACCTTGCTGTACCCTATCTCTATAACTCACCTTGCTTTACCCTATCTCTATAACCCACCTTGCTGAACCCTATCTCTATAACTGACCTTGCTGTACCCTATCTCTATAACTCACCTTGCTGTACCCTATCTTTGTAACTCACCTTGCTGTACCTTATCTCTATAACTCACCTTGCTGTACCTTATCTCTATAACTCACCTTGCTGAACCCTATCTCTATAACTCACCTTGCTGTACCCTATCTCTGTAACTCACCTTGCTGTACCCTATCTCTGTAACTCACCTTGCTGTACCCTATCTCTGTAATGTACCTTGCTGTACCCTATCACTGTAATGTACCTTGCTGTACCTTATCTCTATAACTCACCTTGCTGAACCCTATCTCTATTACTCACCTTGCGGAATCCTATCGCTAGAACTTCCTCCTACTCTACAAGCTCCGACTGATACCTCTGCCCTTTGATGGTTGTGCATCCACAGCTATTTCCTTCATCTCACCATTCGAAGCTGAGTTTCAGCCATTCAGGCTCAACGCTCTGGAATTTCCTACCTGAATTCCATCATCTCTTCTTGTGGTCCAGCTTCTGATTAGGGTCCCTAACCTTTCCTTCTTTGTCTCAGTTGTTAATTAGATGCTGAATGCTTATTGAATGTTGTACAACTTACTTTTTTATGGACGCACTTGTTTAGTCAATGATTTTTTTTTCAGAATTCTATTTGGTTTCATTGTTGTTTTCATTTATATTTGAAATGATAGAACATGTAAAAAAATCAATTTACAACTTACTTTAATACTCTGAATTGGAAACAATAAGCATTATGCTTATTGCTAACTTTGGTAAATTTGCACTAAAGCCTCGGTCCTATTCTGCTCCATTTTATTTCTGAACACACTAGTTTCATTGCTTGGAGTTCTAAAGGTCTAAGGTTGTTTCAAACTTTTGACTTTGGTGTGATTTAGTTAATCTTTAATCCAACAACAGGAGAAGTTTATGAGTTTTTATCGGGCTGCTTTTTTCCAGGCCCCATGATGACGGTTGCCTTTCCACCAGCAGAGAAGGTTCTGGTGGGTGGGGACCCTAATCAGCTGACAAGGCATGGGGAAAAGCAACCACTTAGGTTTATTACAGACCCAATTAATTCTGTTTTTTGCAAATGAGCTGCTATGTTACTGATGGCGGAGCAGCGCCTCTGCCTTACACAGAGGTCCCATCTCCATGGAGACCACTTCCCTATGCCAGGCCAGAGGCTGTTGGAGCCTATGGCCGCAAAACATAGAAACATGGAAAATAGGCACAGAGGTAGGCCATTCGGCCCTTTGAGCCTGCACCACCATTTAATATGATCGTGGCCGATCATGCACTTTCAGTATCCCACTCCCGCTTTCTCTCCATACCCCTTGATCCCTTTAGCCGCAAAGGCCATGTCCAGCACCCTCTTGAACATATCTAATGAACTGGCCCCAACAGCTTCCTGTGGTAGAGAATTCCACAGGTTCACAACTTTGAGTGAAGAAGTTCTTCCTCGTCTCAGTCCTGAATGGCTTACCCTTTATTCTTAGTCTGCAACCCCTAGTTCTGGACTTCCCAAACATCAGGAACATTCTTCCCGCATCTAGCCTAACCAGTCCCATCAGGATTTTATATGTTTCTATGAGATCCCCTCTCATTTTTCTAAATTCCAGTGAGTACAAGCCCAGTCAATCCAGTCTCTCTTCATATGTCAGTCCTGCCATTCGGGAATCAATTCAGTGAATCTTTGCTGGACTCCCTCAATAGTAAGAATGTCCTTCCTCAGACGAGGAGACCAAAACACAATACTGAGGTACCACCAGTAGGAAAGGCTGCATCCATGGTCCAAACAATCCATCCAGAGTGCAATGCCCTCTGCTATAGGGGGTTTAACTGCTTCACTGCTAATTAATTTATCATTAAATGCATTCCTCAATGAGCACCTTCAGGTGGAGGAACCCTCGTGACTCCCAACCTACTGAGTACAGAAAAGTTGCCAGCCTTTGATTGGGCTTTCCCATACAGAGACAACGCAGGGGTTTCATTGGGTCTCCAGCTAGCAGCTGAGACCCCCATCGTTGCCACAAGATTCCACCCCTAGCATACAGCATACTGCTTTGGCCTCCAAATTTAAGAAGAGTGATACTTGCATTGGAGGCAGTTCAGAGAAGAATCACTGGGCTGATTCCTGGGGTGAAAGGGTTGTCTTATGAAGTAAGGTTAAGCAGGTTGGACCCATACTCATTAGAATTTAGAAAAATGAGGGGTGATCTTAATGAAAGATAAAAGATTCTGAGGGGGCTTATCGAGTAGATGCTGAGATAACTTTCCCTTGTGGGGGAATCTAGAACAATAGGAGGTGGATTCAAAATAAGGGGCCTTCCACTTAAGAAGGAAGTAAGGAGGGATTTCTTCCCTCAGAGAGTTGTGAGTCTTTGGAATACTCCATCCTTGGAGAGCAATGGAAGCTGGGTAATTTATTCAAGACTGAGTTAGGCAGATTTTTTTACCCAGAAGGGAGTCGCAAGTTATGAACAGCCAGGTTGACCTACTGTCCTGTATTTTACAGGATTGTCACGTACCTGAGCCCCTGTCCCATATCCTGGGCTGCACACATCCAGATGTTCATCGTTCATTAATTTGGATATTTAAATCTTCCTTATACACAGTAGTACTCACACTGCCTCTGTGCCCTCTGACAAACCTTCCAGAGAACCCCCCCTCACTTCCTGCTCTCACAGCCCCCCCTCCCCCCCCACTTCCTGCTCTCACAGCACCCCCCCCCCCCCCCACTTCCTGCTCTCACAGCCCTGAACAGGACACTCCTCACCACACCCATCCCAACAATGTTCTCACAGATCTAGAAGCACCATATCCCACACCACTGCAAGTTTAAAGTTTATTTATTAGTGTCACAAGTAGGCTTACATTCACACTGCAATGAAGTTACTGTGAAAATCCCCTCATCGCCACATTCCGGCGCCTGTTCAGGTACACTGAGGGAGAACTTAGCATGGCCAATGCACCCAACCAGCACGTCTGTCAGACTGTGGGAGGAAACAGAAGCACCCGGAGCAAACCCACGCAGACACGGGGAGAACGTGCAGATTCCGCACAGACAGTGACCTAAGCCGGGAATCAAATCTGGTTTCCTGGCACTGTGGGGCAGCAGTGCTAACCACTGTGCCACCATGCTGCCCCTTTGGGAATCCATTGCCCATGCCAGCATGCTCCTTAAAACTTCTCCGCAAGAGTTGATCACCCTGGAGCAGGCAAGAAAGTGGAGTTAAGGCTACAGTAAGATTAACCATAAGCTTATTGATTGGTGGAGCAGGCCAAGAGGCCCATTCACGCTCCTATTTCTTATCTTCTTATTTTGGGTGGGATCTTGAGGCCGCACTCTTCTTCCACAAGATCGCTGGTAGGCGCTCAAGATTGGGCAAAAGCCAAGAATCCCCAATTTTGTTGGTGAGATCGCGATCACCAATTTGGGCTGTCCCTCACTGGCGATGTCATCATGTTCATGCTCATAATGGGTAAGAACCTAATTTGCATTCAGTTAAATAAATTTAAATCTAATTGAAGACCCCCCTTGCCAGATTCCCCCCCCCCCCCCCAAGAGATTTTCACGTCATGTCGGTGAGGTTTAAAACAGGTTGACCCAGGCATGAACCTGCTGTGAAGATTCCACGGGGGTGCAAAGGTCAGTAGAGCACCCAGGGGAGAGGGACATAGCCAGGTAGTGCCAACTTCTGATAACATTCTGCCCATAATGTTAATATTGTTTTTTTCATTGATTTTTAAGGAATGTGTTCGACTGTTCCGCTGAGAAATGAAATGAAGAATCTGCCTGAAGATATTTTTC
Organism: Mustelus asterias; assembly: GCF_964213995.1. Classification (NCBI taxonomy): domain Eukaryota; kingdom Metazoa; phylum Chordata; class Chondrichthyes; order Carcharhiniformes; family Triakidae; genus Mustelus; species Mustelus asterias. Next base: position 70,948,001 of record NC_135817.1, read on the forward strand.
GATGAAATTGATTGAAGGAAGAACAAGAATGTTATGCCAAATTGTCGTGTTTTGTGCTTTTGGAATTTCCCATCTACTGAGCACAGGTAACATTCCACTTTACTGATGTTTTATATTTGTATGTTGGCTTTAACTATAAAATAATTGAAGGTTAAATTAGCTATAAATCCTCCAAAACAAAGAGGAAGATAGCAAAATAAAGGATAAGTTAGCAAGATGAGGGAGTATTTAATGAATGGCAAGACTCTGGGAAGCTCAGAGGAATGGATGGTTCTTGGGCTACTTATTCACAGATCCCTGAAGGCTGCAGGGCATGTGAATAAGCTAGTTAAGAAGGCATATGGGACACTTGCTTTTATCAGTCTTGGCACAGAGTATAAGAGCAACGAGGTTATGTTGGAGTTGTACAGAGCATTGGTTAAGCCACAGCTGGAGTATTGTGTGTAGTTCTGGTCACCTCACCAAAAGGAAGGATGTGATTGCACTAGAGGGCATACAGAGGAAGTTCACCAGGTTGTTGCCTGAGATGGAACATTTGAGCTATAAGGAGAGACTAAATAGGCTTGGATTGTTTCTTTTAATAAGAAGTCTCACAACACCAGGTTAAAGTCCAAAAGGTTTATTTGGTATCGTGAGCTTTTGGAGTGCTGCACCTTCATCAGGTGAGTGGGTACTTTGCACTGGGGGGATGCCCCCAGCGCTGGGGGGATGCCCCCAGCGCTGGGGGGCTGCCACCTGGGCATTGCCAGCCTGGCAGTGTCAGTCTGGGCTCCCTAGCACCGCCCAAGGGACAAAGTGCCAAAGTCCAGGGGGCACCTTGGTACTGCCCATCGAGCATGGGGCAGTGCAAGGGGGTGGGGCCTATGCGGGTAGGGCCTATGGGGTGAGGATTGGTGGGGCGGGGCCTGGGAGGTCACGCTGCCACTCTGCAGACAGGATTGGTGGGGAAAGGAGGGAGGCCAGCGATCGGGGCAGGCTGGGGGGGAGGAGGAGGGGCGGTCAGGCTGCTGGGGGTTCGGGACTGCCGAATCGGGAGGGGGTGGGGGGGGAGAGGTGCTGGAGATCGGAGCAGGCTGAGTGGGGGGGTTCGAACTGGCCCAGGAATGGTTGGGGGGGGCCAATGATTGGGCTGTGGGGGGGGGGGGGGTTGAAGGGCCGGCATTGCGGCGGTCTTGCGGCTGGCACTGACAGGGTCAGTGCACGCGCAGAGGCGTGTTCAGCGGTATGCTGCCGGCCTCTCAGGCTGGAATAGGCCCCACCCACTGATTATTCGCACAATTCACGCTAGTGCACTCTGCAGTGCACAGAGTGTGGGAGATTCGTCTCTGAACTCCCACTGAAAGAAACAACATGAATTACTCCAGTTTTCACCGAATTCAACACTTGAATTTATTTGGGGGAATCCCAGCCGCTGTTGAGGGACACTTTGGTGGAAGTGATGAAAGTTCACTAAGTTTTAGGATAGTTATGGAATATAAGTCCCAAACTGGGGAAAAGCTTAATTTATAAAGCTGAGACATGACTAGAAACAGTTATCTGAAGATAAGTCAATGCCAGGTCAGTGGGAAGCATTCTCCGTCTGCCCCCTTAAAGAAACAGGGTAAGACTATCAAATCCAGAGCCCATTAACCATTTTCTCAATTCTAAAAAATAATGTCCTACTTATATATGATTCTACCTAATACTTATATTCTATCTAATTATTTGCATATATCCGTCATGGGTCTACACAGATCTGTGGAGAGAGAAGCAGTGTTGATATTTCTATTAACACATTAATGTTGCATAGCAACCTGTTCCATCAGCCACTCACCCACAAAATAATGATCCATTCTGTGCTTAGTTGTTGCTGATGATCCTTCAGTAGGGCGGCACGGTGGCACAGTGGTCAGCACTGCTGCCTCACAGCTCCAGGGACCTGGGTTCGATTCCCAGCTGGGGTCACTGTCTGTGTGGAGTTTGCACACTCTCCCCGTGTCTGCATGGGTTTCCTCCGGGTGCTCCGGTTTCCTCCCACAGTCTGAAAGACGTGCTGGTTAGGGTGCATTGACCTGAACAGGTGCCAGAGTATGGCAACTGGGGGATTTTCACAGTAACTTCATTGCAGTGTTAATGTAAGCATACTTGTGACTAATAAATAAACTTATAGTTTACGATGAAGTAATATTGACTGCTATTTGGAAATTGGATCATAAATTTCATGTACTTTTATTTTAACCTAATTCTGCTCTAATTCCTTTTAGGTGAGAGCATTATAGGCATCATTTCCAAGGACGTTGTTTTGCCGTGCAAATTTCAACCAGCACCTTTGTCTGAGATAGTGCTTCACTGGATGCGCGATTTGCCTACAGGGACCATTGTGGTTCACAGCTTTTATCGAGGGACAAATCAGCTATCCAAGCAATATCAAAGCTACATTGGAAGGACAAAGATTTTTATCGATAAGATAATGAATGGCAATGCATCCCTTCAGCTTGCAGGAGTTAATATGGCTGATGAAGGACTGTACCAATGTTACATCAGTACGTCAGAAGGAAAACGTGAAATGGTTACCTTCCTACAAGTGGCTGGTCAGATATATGCCATTTTCCATTGAAATGTATTTTCTGTGAACTGGGTTTTGATTAGAAAGTAATAGAATGTGAAAACTCTCAAGGCGTGATTTTACAAAAGAAATTCTAACTGCCGAACGAACGTGAAAATGGGAGAGAATCGCACTGGTTTTTTGGGCGAGCTATGAGTCGCAAACCTATGGCACTTAGCGTAAAAAAGTGCCAGGGTGTGATTCTCGCCAGCAAGGGGGGAGTGGAGCCTTAGCTCACCGGGAAAGCCAGATGCTGAGCTCTTGGGGCGCCATTGTCCAGATCTTCCAGAGATCTCTCGCCGCCTTCCCCCACCTGCCCCATGGACATCGGGTACCGCCCCACGCCAATCGCCTCATGCCAGTCTATCTCCCAATAGATATCGGACGCTCCCCACCCACGCCTCCAATCATCCCCTATGCCGGTCAAACCCCCTCACCCACCACACAGACATCGCCACCCATCCACGCCGATCGCCCCCATCTGCAAAGTTATCTCCCTCCCACTCTGATCGCCACCCCGACACAGTTATGGTACCCGGTGGGCAGTGCCAGGCTGTCCAGTTGGCACTGCCAAGGTGCCAGGGTGCCAGGCAGGCACTTCCAGGCTGGCACTGTCCCATGGGCACTGCCCAGCCCTTCCCCTGACCACCCGGAGGGCTTCAATGGCCTCCAATTCTCCTGGTGTGGCCATCATGACTGGTCTCTGCTGGTGAAGTTCATCTGTGATTCTCGCTGGGGGGGGAGCCTCGAGCGGTGAGGTGGTTAAGCTGACTGAGTCCAGATGATAGCTAAGCTTGTCATTAACATTTAAATCGGCTTTGCACCATTTCTGGACGTGAGGCCAATTTCTCCAGCTAAACAGGGCCTGTGTGATGAGTGGAGAGAGAAACCAGATGCATTTCTCATTTTTTGCCTCTCTCCCGATCTTACCACCTCACCTCGCCAAAAGTCAGGCGGGACGAGATTGTAAGACCACGTCCTAAATCTTATTGAGGAGTCAAGGAACTACATTTATAATATAATCTCAAAATAAAATAAGTTTTAAAAAATGTACATAGAAAGATAGGAACAGGAGAAGGTTGGTTAGTGCCTTTCATATCTGCTCTGTACCTCAACTCCATCAATCTGCCTTTGACCCATATCCCAAAGATACCCTCACATACAGGAGGACAAACACTGAGATATAAAATTTCAAAGGATGCTGTTTCAATTCAGCACCGACTGGGGTGAAACATCTCAAAGCAATTCATATCATTAATGGATGTGAAATTCAGGACATGGTCAAGGCTGTACTGACACACGGAGCTGACAACACAATGCAAAACCTTAAAAGAATAAACCTGGGAACGAGTGAGAGGAAATCTAAAGTTTAAAGTTAAAGTTTATTTATTAGTCACAAGTAGGCTTACATTAACACTGCAATGAAGTTGATAAATATAATATTATGATAAATATAATATTAAATCGTACATTAATACTTATTCAGAAGTGGGGGAATTTTAGCTTTGTGGAATAGTTTAAAATGTCTGATAGCGAATCAGCAGACAGTTTTACATTTCTTCTGCTTTTGATTGCCATTATTACATGTGCAGCTGAATAGTAATATCTCTGAGAAGCTAAGTTGTCTTAATAATGGATTCTTATTTCTTCTCAGCTGAATGGAAGAATGTAAAACTCGATCCCCCAAACATGTTGAGTCCTGCAGACAGCGCAGGAAATATTACCTGCTCTGCCTCTGGGGCCTATCCAAAACCATCATTACTATGGCAAGATGAGAATGGGAATAACTTAACTAATCAAGCAAGTTCAAAAGACTCTATTGATGCAGAAGGATTACACAATGTTAAAAGAATTTTGAAGATTGATCGACTATCAAACAAAACCTACAAATGCAATATTAAGAATGAACGATTGCAGAAGTCATGGACTGCAACCTGGAAAATGCAAGGTAACAATTGATGAATAATCCTTAAAGAAACCTCCCAAATATTACAGTTAGTTAAAGTTAAAGTTTATTTATTAGTTGTAAGACAGCTTACATTAAGACTGCAATGAAGTTACTGTGAAAATCCCCTAGTCGCCACACTCCAACACCAATTCAGGTACACTGAGGGGCAATTTAGCATGGCCAATGCACCTAACCTTTCGGACTGTGGGAGGAAACAGGAGCACCCGGAGGAAACCCACGCAGACACGGGGAGAACATGCAGACTCCACACAGACAGTGACCCAAGCCAGGAATTGAACCTGGGTCCCTGGCGCTGTGAGGCAACCATGCCATCCATTAGGGTTTACTAATATGTAAAATATTACAGGATTGCTTCAATACTCGAATTCGATATAAATTGATTATTGAACAATACTTGTAGTTGCAGCATTTTCTGTGGCTCATATCTTCCTCTTTGTCAAATTAAGTGAACTGCTAGGAAGCTCTATGCTCCTGGGATCAAATTTGAAGCACATCGCTTTGTTGTATTTTTGCATTATGTTACCCACAAATGGCTATGTGGGTAAGTGTATAGAGTGTAACTGATGCGCGTCAATGAGCACATGGAATCAAGGCTTTAGTATTGAAGGCTTTAATACAGTAACAATGAAACTACTAACACGAATACACCAGTTCAGACTGAAGGGGTCCTGCCGGAGCAGGGGGTCTTATACCCTGCCACCGGAGGCGGGACCCCACTGGAATGTGCCATGGTAACACTTATAACAGGTAAACACCCTAACCCAACAACATAGTACAACCCCCACAGTAATAACACCCTAGCCCAACAGTAACATGGTAACAAACCCCAGTGGTGAACCAACGATGGTTCACCACATTCACCCCTCCTTTAGGAACAAAAGGTGGCGGGGTGGACGAAAACAGACAATAACAAAAAAAAAATCACAGGATTCACAAATCCAGACGGTCTGGAGGACCGCACCGACGCTGCGATCTCCTCAACACCGGTTGCGAAACCGGAGCAGGTGCCGATCTCTTCAACACCGGTTGCGAAAAGGGAGCAGGTGCTTGTAGTGGCTCTCTCCAAGTAACGTGTGGCTGTCCCCTCAAGGACTCCCGGGCCGGCCAGCCCTGGTGAGGCGATGGTGCAGGGGATCCTGGAACGTTTGGTGGTGGTGGTGGTGGTGATGATGGTGGCGCCGATCTCCGAGTCTCAGGCAAGCTGTACATGGGAGTAAAAGTGTTATGCACTGGTCCCGGTGCTGACCGCGCCACGTCTGGGGAAGTAATGAGGAGTAGTGGATTTGTGACTGGGGGAATAGGAGCGACAGGGGTTGCTACGTCCCCTGCGGGCGCCAGGTCTCTAATGGAGACAGTGTCCTCTCGCCCGTCAGGATATGCCACATAGGCATACTGAGGGTTGGCGTGGAGGAGTTGGACCGGTTCGACCAAGGGGTCGGACTTGCGAGACCTCACATGGCGCCGCAGAAGGACGGGTCCTGGGTACGTCAACCAGGCTGGCAATGAGGTCCCCGAGGACGACTTCCGAGGGAATGAGAACATCCTCTCGTGGGGAGTAGCATTGGTTGCCGTACACAGGAGGGAGCGGATAGCATGGAGCGCATTTGGAAGGACCTCCTGCCAACGGGAGACTGGAAGGCCCCTGGATTTCAGTGCCAGTAGGACAGCCTTCCAGACTGTAGCATTCTCCCTTTCCACCTGTCCGTTACCCCTAGGGTTGTAGCTCGTGGTTCTACTAGAGGCAATCCCGAATGAGAGCAGGAATTGCCTCAAGTCGTTGCTCATGAACGACGAGCCCCTGTCGCTATGAATGTAGCAGGGGTACCCGAACAGGGTAAAAAGTTCACTGAAAACCTTGATGACGGTGGCAGTTGACGTGTCCGCACAGGGGAAAACAAACGGAAACCGGGAATATTCGTCTATTATATTGAGAAAATAGACATTCCGGTCCGTTGAGGGAAGGGGGCCCTTAAAATCCACACTCAGCCTCTCAAAAGGGCGAGTGGCCTTGACCAAATGTGCCCGGTCTGGTCGATAAAAGTGTGGTTTGCATTCTGCGCAAATCCGACAGCTTCTAGTTACTGACCTGACATCCTCCACCGAGTAGGGCAGGTTGCGGGCTTTGATGAAGTGGTAGAGTCTGGTGACTCCAGGATGACACAGATCATTGTGGAGAGCCTTCAAGCGGTCCTCCTGCATGATGGTGCATGTTCCGCGCGAGAGGGCATCCGAGGGCTCATTGAGCTTCCCTGGACGATACATAATATCGTAATTATAGGTGGAGAGCTCAATTCTCCACCGCAAGATCTTATCGTTCTTGATCTTGCCCCTCTGCGTGTTACTGAACATAAACGCCACGGATCGTTGATCCGTGATCAGGGTGAACCGCTTACCTGCCAGGTAATGGCGCCAGTGTCTGACTGCCTCCACAATGGCCTGAGCCTCCTTTTCCACCGCTGAGTGCCGAATCTCTGGGCCTTGAAGGGTGCGGGAAAAAAAACGCGACGGGCCTGCCTGCCTGGTTTAGTGTGGCGGCTAGGGCGAAGTCAGATGCATCACTCTCCACCTGGAAAGGGATGGATTCATCCACCGCGTGCATCGTGGCTTTCGAGATGTCGCTTTTCAAAACCTTGAAGGCCAATTGGGCCTCCGGCGTAAGTGGGAAGGTCGTGGACTTAATGAGCGGACGAGCTTTGTCCGCGTAGTTGGGGACCCACTGTGCATAATACGAAAAGAACCCGAGGCATCTCCTCAGTGCTTTCGTGCTAGCGGGCAAGGGAAGTTCAGTGAGTGGGCGCATACGGTCTGGATCAGGGCCAATGACCCCGTTTTCCACCACGTATCCGAGGATGGCTAACTTACGCGTACGGAATACGCACTTCTCCCTGTTATAGGTCAGATTCAGGCGAGATGCAGTGCGCAGAAAGTGTTGGAGATTCGTGTCGTGGTCCTGCTGGTCATGGCCGCAGATGGTGACGTTATCCAGGTACGGGAAGGTAGCCCGCAACCCATTCTGGTCCACCATTCGGTCCATAGCACGCTGGAAGACCGAGACCCCATTGGTGACACCAAATGGAACCCTGAGGAATTGGTATAGACGACCATCCGCCTCAAAGGCCGTATATTGTCGGTCCTCTGGGCGGATGGGGAGTTGATGGTAGGCGGACTTAAGGTCTATGGTAGAAAACACTCGGTACTGCGCAATCTGATTGACCATATCAGAAATGCGCGGGAGAGGATACGCATCCAGCTGCGTGTATCTATTAATGGTCTGACTATAGTCGATGACCATCCGAGGTTTGTTCCCGCTTTTGACTACCACGACCTGCGCTCTCCACGGACTAGCACTGGCCTGTATGATCCCTTCCTTGAGGAGCCGCTGAACCTCAGATCTAATAAAGATCCGGTCCTCAGCGCTGTAACGCCTACTTTTAGTAGCGATGGGCTTGCAGCCAGGTACCAGATTTTTAAAAAGGGATGGTGTCGTGATCTTCAGGATGGATAGATTGCACGCGGGGCGCTTTGGGCAATTTGGAGGCTGCGGCTGGTTCCCTACTGCCAGTGAAGGGAGTGGCCCACCGTACTGTAGGATCACACTCTTCATGTGGACCATAAAGTTTAGTCCGAGGAGAATTGGCGCGCAAAGGTGAGGTAGCACAAGGAGCCTGTATTGCTCGTAAACTGTGCCCTGTACCTCAAGAGTTACCATACATCGTCCTTGGATCGGTACAGACCGGGACTGTGATGCCATGGAAATTGTCTGTTTGGCAGGGAGAACCCGGAGTCCACACCTTTTAGCAGTTTCAGGGTGTATGAAACTTTCGGTGCTCCCACTGTCAAACAGACAATTCACAGTTCTGCCACTAACCTTTACCTCCATCATAGAATGTTCCAGTCTGTAATGCCTGGTCTGATCCAGAGAGATCGACGCCACCGTTGGCCCCTGGGCGTCACTGCATGCTGCCGATGTGGATGCTGAGGACCCCTGCTGGTCGCTCCTAGTCGTCGTGGACCATGATGGCCGCCCCCATGAATCGCACGTGGGCGAGGGCGCCAAGCGCAGCGACTCCTGGTGGTCTTCCTCCTCCTCTGTTTGCCACGATGGCGCCGTCCTGAGATCGCACGTGGTCGGACCTCGTGGGTACTGCGACGCCGAAAGAGATGGTCTCCGTTCTGGAGGGTTACAAGCTGCACTGCCGTTTTTAGGTTTGGACCTGCAGACTTTGCCGTAGTGGCCTTTTTTACCGCACTGGCTGCAGATTGCCGTTCTTGCCGGACACTGTTGCCGTGGATGCTTGGCCCCACCGCAAAAATAGCATCGCTGGCCACCTGGAGCTGCCGCCGTCGTCGAATCGATCTGAGAGCGCGGGTTCGCGGGGCGAGGAGGGAGCAGAGCTTGCTCCAACCACGTTGACTGCACGTGGTCCTCGGGGTACAGCGCCAAGCTCTTCGACGCCGCCTCCAACCTCACGGCCATCCCCATTGCCTGGGTCAAGTTGAGTTTCCCCTTTTCTAGTAATTTAAGCCTGATGTACGAGGACCCTACCCCTGCTACGAACGCGTCTCGGGCGAGGTCGTACATATACTGCTCGGCGGAGACGTCCTTACAGTCGCAACCCCTGGCAAGCTGCAGGAGCTCATTGGCATAATCCTCTATGGTTTCGCCCGACTGCCGACGTCGTGTAGCGAGGAGGTAACGAGCATGTATCTCGTTGGGTGGCGTAATGTACCTATTCTTTAGGAGCTCGACGGCACCCTGGTAAGTGGGAGCTGCACGAATGGCTAGGTAAATCGTGTCGCTTACCCTCGCGTGGAGGACCTGGAGTCTATCACTGTCCGTAGTGATAGCTACCGAGGCTGCCAGGTAGTCCTCAAAGCACTTCCACCAATGGTCGAATGTGTTAGCTGCACCGACCGCACGCGGGTCCAGTGTCAGACGATCCGGTTTTAGGATCTGTTCCATACTCTCTGTTTACTGTATTAAATTGATGCGCGTCAATGAGCACATGGAATCAAGGCTTTAGTATTGAAGGCTTTAATACAGTAACAATGAAACTACTAACACGAATACACCAGTTCAGACTGAAGGGGTCCTGCCGGAGCAGGGGGTCTTATACCTCGCCACCGGAGGCGGGACCCCACTGGAATGTGCCATGGTAACACTTATAACAGGTAAACACCCTAACCCAACAACATAGTACAACCCCCACAGTAATAACACCCTAGCCCAACAGTAACATGGTAACAAACCCCAGTGGTGAACCAACGATGGTTCACCACAGTAACCAAGTCAATTCCACCGCCGCCTCCCCACCCCGCAAGTCAAGACACAAATCATTTTTGTTCAAGTCAAGTCACTAGTTTTCCAATTCCTGTAATGCTTTCTTCACCACCCAGATAGGGAAATAAATGACACGTCCTTCCTAAGATTCACTTCCTGCAGCAATAATGTCACAATGAATGCAGGGGGCCCTCATTGTTCCTACAGTGCTATCAAGTATCTTGCTGAATTTTTAAAGGAACCATAGAATCTCTACAGTGCACAAGGAGACCATTCGGCCCATCGGATTTGCGCCAACTCTCCAAAAGAGCATCTTAACTAGGCCCATCTCCCCCACCTCACCCCTTCCCCATCCTTGTAACCTCACACATATACCAAGGCTCATCCGCCTAACCAGCACGTCTTTGGACTGTGGGAGGAAACTGGAGCATCTGGAGGAAACTCACGCAGACACAGGGAGAACCTGCAAACTCCACACAGACAGTGACCCAAGGCCGGAATTGAAGGCAGGTGAGGCAGCAGTGTTAACCACTGTGTCACCATGCCGACCTGCCGAACCTTCACCCACATAGAGAATGGATCCTTTTCTCCTTGTTTCCTGTACATTTTACAACATTATAACTCCTGCTGCTGACTTCAAAGGCACAAGGAACAGTTTTGCTTGCGCACTCAGCCAACAAACCATTGGAAGACATCTGCATTTAGCATCCAGCTGGAGAACTAGTTATTGCTGCTGGCATTGATGCTACTTTCTTATTACTATCTTCATCTCTTACCGTGACGGTTTGCTATCCTGATCTTCAATTTCAGGCATACCTTTAGGGTGCAATATGCAATAGCTGCAAGACCAACTTCTGTATCACTGTAACTACACCTATGCCATGTGCAGGAAGTGCTCCCCCTAGTGTTACAGCACAAATAAATACAACCATTTTACAATGGGCTCTCTAAAGTTAAAGTTAAAGTTTATTTATTATTGTCACAAGTAGGCTTATATTCACAATGCAATGAAGTTACTGTGAAAATCCCTGTAATGACTCCACAGAGGTGAAAGTCCCATCACCAAATTACTTTATTTACACCATACATCTGTACACAGCCAGCTCTCCAGTCACTCCCTGCTGACTGCAGGCTGGGAGTCTGACACACCTGCTTTAAATAGGGAGCATGAGGCTCCCTGATTTAACCATCAATTAGGACTATTCAGGTATCTCTTTTGTACACCAAACAAATAAGCTAACTCAAATGAACTGAGGGACAAATTAAAAGGGGCAGCTCCCCAAAAGGAGGGGGAACAGCCCGAACAAAAAACAAAGTACAAAGGAAACTTAAAACATTAAATCATAATGTGGTTTTCGGGGTTTACAATACACCCCCGAGCCATTGCGGTGCCCAGCGGGCGCGGAAGGCAAGACTCATCAGGTACTTCATACTCTAGCAAGCTAACCTTATTAGCCTGGCTGAAGTCATCACAATCCCCTAGTCACCACACTCTGGCGCCTGTTCAGATACACTGAGGGAGAATTTATCATGGCCAATCCACCTAACCTGCACATCTTTGGACTGTGGGAGGAAACCGGAGCACCCGGAGGAAACCCAGGCAGACACGGGGAGAACATGCAAACTCCACACAGGACAGTGACCCAAGCCGGGAATCGAATCCGGGCCCCTGGTGCTGTGAGGCAGCATTGCTAACCACTGTGCCACCCATTGCCACTTGAGTACACAAAATGGGAAAAGTAAAATAATGTTTTATGTTACACGTTAAATATTTTGGGTTTTTTTTCAGACTGGTTGAATGAAACGGAGGATAAATACATTGCCATGATCTGCGGCAAGTTCGCCTACAATGGTCAGGAGTTGAAAATTAGATGGAAGTTTAGGGAAACAGAAAGCTCTCAATTGGTGATGATATGTGAATCAATCTACCAAAATGGAGATATAAACTCAAGTTGTAAGAAGAACCAATCAGTCGTGTTGAGCAACCGGACACATTCATCCCTTATACTGCGAAATATAACTTTGGAAGATGCAGGGGAATATATCTGTGAAATCACAACCAGTGATATGACGCAAATGTACACCTACACTCTAACAGGTAAGCTGTCAATAATTTTTGGCTACAGGTTAAAATTTGATTAACTTGTTCTTTAACCTTGGATATAAATAAGGCATTAGTGTTTTGTAAAATGAGTGTTCAATGTAAAATAAATGTACTTTCTTAAATCCTCATAACTCTAGACTAGAGTGTCATAGAATCATAGAAACCCTACAGTGCAGAAGGAGGCCATTCGGCCCATCGAGTCTGCACCGACCACAATCCCACCCAGGCCCTACCCCCACATATTTTACCTGCTAATCCCCCTAACCTACGCATTTTAGGATTCTAAGGGGCAATTTTTAACCTGGCCAATCAACCTAACCCACACATCTTTGGACTGTGGGAGGAAACCGGAGCACCCGGAGGAAACCCACGCAGACACGAGGAGAATGTGCAAACTCCACACAGACAGTGACCCGAGCCGGGAATCGAACCCGGGACCCTGGAGCTGTGAAGCTGCAGTGCTAACCACTGTGCTACCGTGCCGCCCCGAGTGTGGGCAGTTTTGAGTGAGGCCATCCAGAAACTGTTAAAGTTTATTAATTAGTGCCACAAGTAGGCTTACATTAATGCTGCAATGAAGTTACTGTGAAAATCCCCTAGTCGCCACAATCCGGTGCCTGTTCAGGTACACTGAGGGAGCATTTAGCATGGCCAATTCACCTAACCAGCACGTCTTTCAGGCTGCAGGATGAAACCGGAGCACCCGGAGGAAACCCACGCAGAAACGGGGAGAAAGTGCAGACTCCACACAGACAGTGACCCAAGCCAGGAATTGAACCCGGGTCCCTGGAACTGTGAGGCAGCAGTGCTAACCGCTGTACCACTGTGGTAAACTATCTAAATTTGTTTTGGCTATGAGCATTGCAACAGACGGATTGAGGAAAGACCTTCATTCTAGCAGTCAACTACATTAGAACCCAGCTCCTTGAAAGAATGGACAGTGTGAAAGGGTAGTATGGAAGGCCTGAGTAAGAGCCTTTCAGGTCATTTGCCACCACTGCACCTAGTGTTGTTGAGTGCCCTGAAGAGGAGGACATATGTGAGAAAATCAATTGCATAATTTCTTGGATTAGTTCAAAAAAAAATATTAGACTGAGCTGACCTATATTGTGCTTTTACCAATTATAGGATACCATAGCTGAAATTTGTTCTGATATTGTTTCAGTTTTCATGAATTCATTGGTATTTCCTTCCATTGTATGTGATATTTACCTACTTCAACATTAGTTTGGAATTATATAGCAACCAACATAACAGAACCTCTGTCGATAGAGATGTCTCGGATTCCCCATTCCCTGTCTAAATCTGTTTCCAATGTCACATTCCAAGTAAGTTAGCAAAGAGTACTGGAGGGACTCGAGCTACTTCACTCTCCTTTCTGCAAGTGAAAGTACCAGAACCAAACTAAGTAGATCACACAACAGATTCACAGGAAGGAGAACAATGAAGTAACATTTATCAGTGGAAAGGGAGACTGTGGCCAGGCTTGGAGAGGGAGGAGAGATTGGAGACTCCCGCAATTTCTTCCCATGTTCTGTTGGTGGACAGTATTTTGGCAGATTCTGTGACTGGTGGTCTTTTCACAATTTGATTGCACTCAACTTGAGATCTGAATACCAAACCAGACCAGGAGATTCTGGCACGGTAGCACAGTGGTTAGCACTGCTGCTTCACAGCTCCAGGGACCTGGGTTCGATTCCCGGCTTGGGTCACTGTCTGTGTGGAGTTTGCACATTCTCCTTGTGTCTGCGTGGGTTTCCTCCAGGTGCTCCGGTTTCCTCCCACAGTCCAAAGATGTGCGGGTTAGGTTGATTGGCCATGCTAAAATTGTCCTTAGTGTCCTGAGATGCGTAGGTTAGAGGGATTAGTGGATAAATATGTAGGGATATGGGGGTAGGGCCTGGGTGAGATTGTGGTCGGTGCAGACTCGATGGGCCGAATGGCCTCTTTCTGTACTGTAGGGATTCTATGGTTCTAGGTTTTCACAATATCGACTGCCAGATTATGCTATTAGGTAAAATGGAAATTAGTAGGTAAGGAAGTGAAAACAAAAAAAAACACTCTGGAAAACAGGAAATCCATATTGCTTTAGTCTAGTAAGGGCAATTTTATTCAGTTTTTGATGATACATCCAAACAAAATACAAACAGGTTTGCAGGATAGGTGGAGTGATATCTTCTTATGAGCGTCTTCAATTTAATTTGTTTCTAACTTTGTAAAGCACAATACCTGCCAACAAGACATCTCATTTTTATCACCTCCATTATGCACATTGCTTTAAGCCTTTGAAGAGCAAACGACAATGAAGCCAATTTTCAGAAGCTCTATTGAGTTTGCAGGTCCATTAGCAACAATTAGCAAGCATGTACCCTCCACAAACTGCTTCTAGTAATCTCTCCTGTGGCCATTATAGCCTTTAACAAAGAAAAACATATTGCAAGGCACAATCTAAGCAAAAACAAATGCGAGGTTAAAAATGAAGTTAAAGTTTATTTATTAGTCACAAGTAGGCTTACATTAACACTGCAGTGAAGTTACTGTGAAAATCCCCTCATCGCCACACTCGGGCGCCTGTTCAAGTACACTGAGGGAGAATTTAGCATGGCCAATGCACCTAACCTGCACATCTTTGGACTGTGGGAGGAAACTGGAGCACCCGGAGGAGATCCACACAGACACGGGGAGAATGTGCAAACTCCAAATAGACAGTGACCCAAGCCAGGAATTGAACCCGGGTCCCTGGCACTGTGAGGCAGCAGTGCTACTGTGCCACCGTGCCACCCCACAAGGCAAGTGACACATGGCTTGACCAAAAGGATAGATTTTAAGGAAGGCCTTAAAGAACACGTGGGAGATCACTAAGCAGAAGGGTCCAGGAAGGCAATTCCAGAATCTGGGGGCTGATGAAATGATGTGGAATGAAGGCATGCATGAGAGCTCAGTGTGAAAGGAAGGAGAGAATTTCAAAGGGTTATTGTAGGGTTGGAAGATTTTACCGAGATAGGTGGTGCAAGGCCATGGAGAGATTTCAAGGTGAGAATTTTAAATTGAAGGGTCTGTCTGGGAAACATATAACTCAGTAAGGACAGACTGCTAGCTGAGTTTACCTTGGTATGTAATAGGACAGGGGTTGCCAAACCTTTTGAGCCGCAGAAACCCTAGTGACCTCCCAAGAGCTTCGGGCAACCCCAAGCATTCTCATCATGTCAAATTTGGATAATCTTTTAGACAACTGCTATATTATGCCACCTTCGTGATTTCCAAACAGTTTCAAACATGGACTACCTGTTCATTTAATTGCGAAGTGAGAATAAGGCCTGAAACAAAAAGTTGGGAGCTAGAGGTATTTCCATCATCCTCCCCTTCTTCCAGCTAATAAATAATATTTTGGATACAAGTTGCCTGATCCCTTTTTGTGAGCAGTCACTTCCACTGAGCATTCGGCCCATTGAGCCTGCGCCAACAACAATCCCCCTCAGGTCCTATCCCCATAACCCCACACATTTACCCTGCTAATCCCGCTCACACTAAGGGGCAAATTAACATGGCCAATCCACCTAACCCGCTCATCATTGGAGTGAGAGAGGAAACCCGAGCACCCGGAGGAAATGTGCAAACTCCATACAGTCACCCAAGGCCAGAATTGAACCCGGGTCCCTGGCACTAATGAGGCAGCAGTGCTAACCACTGTGCCAACCACTTGTTACTTTGGAGCTAATGATGTTTACATTAGATTAGAAATCTTATCTGTCAGGAGCATTGTTATTTGTGTTCTTTGATTCTAGGCATTCAGAATGTCTATGATTTGATTGGAATTTACAGGGTTTATGTCCAACTATTAATTTGATTTGGTATGATGCTGTTTTACTCTCATTTAGCTTTGTATGTTTGTGCACTGAATAATTTATTTCATTGCAAAACTGATTTTATTTAGTCTTAAAGGTTGTGTCATGCCAGGATTGTCCATGTTTAGGATTGCTGGTATTTATTAACTGTTCTGTGCTCTGCAGATAGTAAGAAGTTTAACAACACCAGGTTAAAGTCCAACAGGTTTATTTGGTAGCAAAAGCCACAAACTTTCGGAGCCTTAAGCCCCTTCCTCAGGAATTCTGTTCACAAACAGGGCGGCACGGTAGCACAGTGGTAGCACAGGCGGCACAGTAGCACAGTGGTTAGCACTGCTGCTTCACAGCTCCAGGGACCTGGGTTTGATTCCCGGCTTGGGTCACTATCTGTGTGGAGTTTGCACATTCTCCTCGTGCCTGCGTGGGTTTCCTCCGGGTGCTCCGGTTTCCTCCCACTGTGCGGGTTAGGTTGATTGGCCATGCTAAAATTGCCCCTTAGTGTCCTGGGATGTGTAGATTAGAGGGATTAGCGGGTAAAATATATGGGGGTAGGGCCTGGGTGGGATTGTGGTCGGTGCAGACTCGATGGGCCGAATGACCTCTTCTGTACTGTAGGGTTTCTATGATTTCTTTCTATGATGATGATATAAAGACACAAACTCAATTTACAGAATAATGGTTGGAATGCGAATACTTACAGCTAATCACGTCTTTAAGATACAAACTTTAGCCTGTCTTGATGCTCTCTCCAGTCACATTGTTTGTATCTTAAAGACTTGATTAGCTGTAAGTATTCGCATTCCAACCATTATTCTGTAAATTGAGTTTGTGTCTTTATATGCCCTGTTTGTGAACAGAATTCCTGAGGAAGGGGCTTAAGGCTCCGAAAGCTTGTGGCTTTTGCTACCAAATAAACCTGTTGGAGTTTATCCTGGTGTTGTTAAACTTCTTACTGTGTTTACCCCAGTCCAACGCCGGCATCTCCACATCATGACTCTGCAGATAGGTCATACATTTAAACCAATGACTATATAGGGGTAAAATTGCATGTTGCAATACAAGTTACAAAAGGTTACAATGGCTTAAATGAAGATATGCCTTTTTTGGGGAAGTATTTTAAATATGGTAAAACATCCCAAGATGATTCACAGGGGTGTTACATAAAACAAAAAAGTTGATTCTGAACAACAGTTGAGCTACAATGGGTGGTACAGTAGCGCAGTGGTTAGCACTGCTGCCTCACAGCACCAGGGACCTGGATTCGATTCTCGGCTTGGGTCACTGTGTGTGTGGAGTTTGCACATTTTCCCCGTGTCTGTGTGGGTTTCTTCCGGGTGCACCGGTTTCCTCCCACACTCCGAAAGACGTGCTGGTTAGGTGCATTGGCTATGCTAAATTCGTCCTCAATGTACTCAAACAGGCACCGGAGTGTGGCAACTAGGGGATTTTCACAGTAGCTTCATTGCAGTGTTAATGTAAGACTACCTGTGACTAATTAATAAATTTATACAAGATATTAAGACAGAAGACTACAAGCTCAGTCAAAGATATCTCAACCTAGTAAAAATTGTTAGTACTTTTGTTAAAGTAGATGTTCATGAATTTATTAATATTGGCAAGTTCATATGCAAGTATTGCATGTTGCAAGTTCAGTCGATCTCCTTTTAATCTTAATTTTCTTGGCTCACATATAACATTTACCAAGAGTGTACAAAATCAAGGAAAGCATTACATTTCGACTGGCTCCCTCTGATGGACACATAATGCAGTTTTAAATACAGGTTGAGTGCCCTCTATTCAAAACCCTCCGGGCCAACTGAATCAGATCATTTTGATTTTTGGATATAATTACAATAACATTAGAGGCTAGCTAATGTCTAAAGGAAATAAAATGGCCAGAAATTCACTGAATAATAAATGCAAGGTACCTGTGAGAAGTTTCTTTTTGGACATGTTCAGCACAAAAATGGCACGGTAACCAATTCAAACAACTACTTTTCCTGCGCTAAAGCTCGATGAAGTTCAAAGAAAGTGGGGTCTTGGATATGTTCAGAATTATAGATAAAGGATACTCTCTACTTGGTCTATGTCAACAAAACGAAGGAGATTGTCATCGACATCAGGAAGCGTAGTGGAGAACATGCCCCTGTCTACATCAACGGGGACGAAATAGAAAGGGTCGAGAGCTTCAAATTTTCAGATGTCCAGATCACCAACAACATGTCCTGGTTCCGCCCCCCCCCCATGTTAAAAAAGGCCACCAACGCCTCTACGTTTTCAGAAGACTAAGTAAATTTGGCATGTCAGCTACGACTCTCACCAACCTTTACAGATGCGCCATAGGAAGCATTCTTTCTAGTGATATCACAGCTTGGTATGGCTCCTGCTCTGCCCAAGATCGCAAGAAACTACAAAAGGTCGTGAATGTAGCCCAATCCATCACGCAAACCAGCCTCCCATCCATGGACTCTGTCTACACTTCCCGTTGCCTCGGCAAAGCAGCCAGCATAATTAAGGATACCACACACCCCAGACATTCACTCTTCCACCTTCTTCCATCAGGAAAAAGGTACAAAAGTCTGAGGTCACGTACCAACCGACTCAAGAACAGCTTCTTCCCTGCTGCCATCAGATTTTTGAATGAACCTACCTTGCATTAAGTTGATCTTTCTCTTCACCTTAGCTATAACTGTAACACTACATTCTGCACTCTCTCCTTTCCTTCTCTGGTTTGTCTGTGTAGCGTGCAAGAAACAATACTTTTCACTGTATTCTAATACATGTGACAATAATAAATCAAATCAAACATCACTGAGGTAGAAATTAAAATAGTGTGCTCAACAGACCATGAGATGCATACACGAGACCAGCCACCCCAATGGGAATATATTTTGTCAAATGAAATTCCTGCCTTATATTTTAATAAAGTACTTTATCATCTCTTTTGTTATGAACCACCATGATAACTCTGCTTAGAAACACCATGTTGTTGATTTGTTGCACTATACATTGTATAGAATCATAGAATCCCTACAGTACCGAAGGAGGCCATCCGGCCCATCGAGTCTGTACCGATCACAATCCCACCTAGGCCCTATTCCCGTAACCCCACACATTTATCCCGCTAATCCCCCTGACACTAGGGTCAATTTAGCATGGCCTATCAACCTGCACGTCTTTGGACTGTGGGAGGAAACCGGAACACCTGGAGGAAACCCACGCAGACACGAGGAGAAAGTGCAAATTCCACACAGACAACGACCCGAGGCCAGAATTGAACCCATGTCCCTGGCGCTGTGAGGCAGCAGTGCTAACCACTGTGCAACCCAAATAATCATTATATTTTTGCCTTGCCTCTTATATTCCATGTGTTGATTGCCCTATGTATGAAGAAGATTCTGCTAACAGTCCTAGATTTGCCTTTTCCTCATTGGATCAGTTGTCACCCTAGTTTTACTCTCATAACTTAGTTTGAAATAAATTTCCAGATTTACCTTTTATGCCATTTAGTGTCGTATACCTCAATAAAATCACCTCTTGGACAACTTCTTTCCAGGCAATGGTTCTAAGCTCAAGGTGAGTGTCAGGCATCTTAGAATCAGTGTCATGACTCTTCGCAGCACTAGCTCCAGTATTTCAGTTTCTCTTGCATAACAGAACTGTTCACAGTACTCAAAAGGGGAGTTGCTTATGTACAACCAGCGCACAATACCATAGGATGACATGATTTCTATTCGACTGTTTTGGTCATCTAGTCTAGCATTTACCAATTTTATTGATTACTGTAAGGAGAGAAAAGAGCTAATGTTTTGAGTTCAGATGACAGCTTTGACAAAGGGTCATCTAGCCTCAAAACGTCAGCTCATTTCTCTCTTTACAGATGCTGCCAGACCTGCTGAGATTTTCCAGCATTTTCTCTTTTGGTTTCAGATTCCAGCATCCACAGTCATTTGCTTTTATTGATTACTGTTCTGCTTTTATTGGGATATGTGATATGTTATCTCCACTTTTTTTAGTTAAGTAAATGCAAAATCTTGCTTAATAAGTTCTATTGATTCAGAAATGCTAATTATTCATACCTTGTTAGATCAGGCACAATTGAGGGTCTGAGTGTTAGAAACTTAGAGATTTTAATTAGAAGGGTTTCATACCTCAACCTTAATATCCTACAACTATAATCATGCTTAAGAAAAACAATTTGAATGAGGTATGCCCTCCATTAATAATGTAGAAATAACTAAGGATGGCGCCATAAGGATGATAACATAGAAACCCCTTGTCCTCAAGTTCCTAGGATTCCTTGACCATTGCCTGCACAGCGATGTCTTTCTCTTCTTCTGTCTCTGAAGTGATGTTGCACTGTGTCTCAATCATACTACAGAAGCTGTGCATTAAAAAAGACTTCAATTTTCCAACTTTTACCCCCACTTCCCATTTTTCCAGAATTCCACGTTTGAAAATAGTCCAAATTCACCTCTTCCATTGGCTTAGGTTGCAGGTCATCTTTTGTCACCCCACTGTGTGACTAGAGTCATGTAGACTGAAGACAAATTTTTTATTACCTACAGTACCCAGAGTTTACACTATTAAGAACATTAATTCCCATTAAGAACAAATGTCAATAATACTTCCTACTACAATACCTAAACTGAAAGAAAAGTTTCCGTCTAATACAGATGTTCTACGCTACAAATATGGTTAATCAATTATATCAATGCATAGTTCAAAGATAGTGTCATCCTAAGTAAACTCTACAAAGTTATGAGAGGCATGGATAGTCAGAGGGTTTTCCCAGGGTGGAAAGGTCAACTATAAGAGGGCACAGGTTTATGGTGAGAGATGGTAAGTTTAGGGGAGATGGGAAAGTTTTTCACAGAGGGTGGTGGGTGCCTGGAACACACTGCCAGTGGAGGTGGCGGAAGCTGGGATGTTAGCAATGTTCAAGATGTATCTTGATAGACACATGAACAGGAGGCAAACAGAGGGATATTGGCACAGGCTTGATGGGCCAAAGGGCCTGTTCCTTGTGCAGTATTGTTCTTTATTGTCTTTGTTCTTTCAACCATTTCTTCAAAGCTGATAAAAATACTCTTAATTGCCAAAAATACAATTACGACAACATTCAATTGCTCGAACGCAGACTCGGGCAACATGGTCATAAAATACATTGTGTACTTTTTCACAAGCAACAGCTGCCGTCCTGTATAGTGTCCCAGTCCCAACTAGCAGAAATTCAAAAGGAATGATTGAAAAAGTGGTTAAAAATAAAATCCATTGATAATACGTCAGACCAACAATGAACCCTAAAAATGAATCACATTATCAGAATCTTAAAATGTCCTCAGGAACCCTAGTCATTTCCAGCATTTTCTATTTTTATTCCAGACTTACAGCTGCTTATTTAACTTTCCTATTTATTGTTATAGTTTTCAACTTAGATGTATGTTTTCTGTGAATTCTATAAGGTTTGCTAAAGTGTACTTTGTTCAACTTACAGTCTCAGCCCCAAGAATGCAAGAGGAAACGTCAAAATGGGAACATATTTGGGCACTTTTGGCTGCTGCATTGAGTGTTGTTCTGCTTATTGTGGTACTGCTGTATCAAGCGATTTCTGTTCAATGCGGTAATAATTTGACTGATTTGTAGCAGTGTAATAAAGATAGATTTTTTAAAACAAAGCCATAACTGTGGTATAAATACAATTAAAGCCATAATGCCAGGTCATTAGCACACTTAACCTGCTAAATACGCTTGTTAAACGCACCTTTTGTTAAGTCTTGAAAGTTTACATTAAAGACATGGCTGAAACATGCTATGCACATGGGTCCTGTGGCACATTCAATAGATGTGAAATTTTGTGGACCAGATGACTGGTCAGCTGCCTAAGTCACTATAAGGTGCTAATTTCACATTATGGTAGATTGCTCCAGTGACATACCACTAATTACGTGAAACTGTACCCAAGGCAGCTCTGTGGAAGTGTGCTTCATACACAATTCTCCTGAACAGCTGTCATCACTTTAGATGATGCTGAGATTGTGCAACAAGTGGGCATTAAAATATTAGGAATCTACATTGAAAGTGACCTCAAATACGATTGCCAAGTGTGTGAAATGCTTAAGAGAGCAAATGGAAGACTTTACATGCTACAGCTTCGCAAACATCACAACATATTTCAAATTGACTTAATCAGTATTCAATAGCTCCAAAGATTCACTGTTGAATATGCAGTGCCGGTTTGGATGCTGGACATATCAAAGGGCATGTGAACAAATTTAATGGTTCAGAAACTAGGCACTGAAACGGATCCCAGGGAATGCCTACCAAAGCTGTCACACTAACAACAAAATAAGTGTTCCTTTGCTGAAAGGCAGAAGAAGTTCTCATTAGACTTCACAAGCAAATTTGAATCTCACTGCTCATTGTCACCATCTCTTGCCAAAAACACACAAAAAGTAGATGTGCTATAGAACAGAGAAAATATACCATTCCACAAATAAGATAAAGAATGAATAAAGTATAAGGCAGCCCAATCATAAAATTTATAAATAGTATATAAATAATTGATTATCTAATGAACTCAACCTGACAATATGATCTGTGGACTTTAATAGAAAATGCAGTGCAATAGATCTTGCATTTCTGTGTGTAAATTGAGATATATATTTTGTAATGCACCATGATTAATTGTATGCTGAAAAATTGATATGTCAATCCTTTTATTTATATCATTTTTATTTTAATGATTGTCTATAAATTGGTTAGAAGTTAGGATTGCTTGTTTTATTTGTATATCATCACACTTTTTGTTCATGTCATGATTATTTTTTCATAAACCACTGGATAGAGAAAAATCATTTAATGTACTGGCTCCTGATCATTTTCCAGTGACCTCAACTAAACATACCTAGACACAAGATAGTCAAGCTCAGACTGAGCTGCGGCAAATTAATTCATCAACACTGACCATCAATGCTCTCACATGAATAAATCACTTGGTTAAGGTGCTAAAACGTAATTTACACCAGTAGTATATCCCATCAAAGAATTCCAAGGGCAAGGTGAATTTTACCTGGACTTTGAAAGCAAACAGTTACTGAATTTAGACTGGCCCCATCACATTGATATCAGTCAGCATATCATCCACACCATATTTATATGAAAAAACTTCAAGATATGCCCACAAACCTACCAATTACCCAACCTCTGC
Source organism: Mustelus asterias (assembly GCF_964213995.1). Taxonomy (NCBI): domain Eukaryota; kingdom Metazoa; phylum Chordata; class Chondrichthyes; order Carcharhiniformes; family Triakidae; genus Mustelus; species Mustelus asterias. The sequence continues at coordinate 70,970,994 of NC_135817.1, forward strand.
TGTTGAACATAAAGTTTGCACTGTTTGAGAACAGATATCCACTCCATCTGACGAAGGAGCTGTGCTCCGAAAGCTTATGGTATTTGCTACCAAATAAACCTGTTGGACTTTAACCTGGTGTTGTGAGACTTCTTACTGTGTTGAACATAAAGACAGCTATGGTGCTTGAAGCGCTGTCACCATTTATGAAACTACTTAGCTCAATTGTTGCAGCTCTGCGTGTAAACTTTACCAAGAGATTCTGAATGGTTCAGAATGCTGAACCGTTTATTTTGTCAATGATGAGTTATTCATCGAATTCCTCGTTAGTCTCGGCACAAATGGACATGTGGCTCCTTCTGTAAATTGCAGAAAATGTATAGGATATGTTGTGCATTACTGTGCATATTTAGCTTTCTCCACTAGAGCAGGAGACAGTCAAAAACATTACTGCCTGTTGAGTTTAGAGCATTAAAGTCATTCTGTTCAGCAATATTCCCACTCTCTGGTCATTTTAACTCTTGAAGTCACAGATTGATCAAATTTATTGGATTCAGATTTGTGCATCTTTCAGAGGGGGATCAAACCACTCGATTAAAATATCCTACATAATTGACAAACCAAGCTTTTTCCAAGCAACAGACTTGATTAAAAATTATATCCGAGGTGAAAATGCTTCAAGTCTGTAAGAGTTGTCGATAGGAAGAAGGTCTTAGGCTACAGATTGATATTGATCAGGTGGGAAATTTGGCAGAGCAATGGCAGTGGTATTTAATCCTGATAAGTGTGAGATGATGCATTTTGGGAAGTCTTATAAGGGTAGTATGTACACAATGAACAGTAGGTCCCTACCGCAGTATTGAGGAGCAAATGGACCTTGGTATACAAGCCCATAGATCCTTGACGTGGCAGCACAGGTCGAGAGAGTGAAGGAGGCCTACAGAATGTTTGCCTTCGTTAACCAGGCACAGAATGTAGGAGCTGGGAGTTCTTGGTACAATCTTATTGGTTAGGCAACAAATGGAATATTGTATACGTTTCTGGTCACCACACTATCAGAATGACATGATTACATTCGAGGGGATGCAGGGGGGATTCACCAGGATGTTGCCTGGGATGGAAAGTTTCAGCTATGAGGAGACTGGATAGGCTGGGTTTGTTTTCCCTGGAGCAGGGGAGGTTGAGGGGGATCTGATAAAGGTATACAAAGTTATGAGGGGCGTAGATAGAGTAGATTGTAAGAATCTTTTCCCTATGCCAGAGGTGTCCAAGGACAGAGAGCATAGGTTTAAGGTGAGGCGCAAGTGGTTTAGAGGAAAAGAACTTTCATCCAGCGGATGGTGAAATTACAGAATGCGCCACATGAGGGGTTGGTGGAGGCAGTTACTCCTGCAACATTTAAAGAGCATCTGGATGAGTACTCAAATTGTCAAGGCCATAATAGGCTATGGACCAAATGCTGGTAAATGGGATGAACATAGATTGGCATTTAATAGTCGGCATAGACTTGGTGGGCCGAAGGGCCCGTTTCTGTGCTGTATGAGTCTAGGAATAGTACCATGAAATGATTCTGTGTACAGCTTCGTAGACAAAGCCTCCAATAACAAGCTTTTTAAAATTCATTTATGGGATGTGGGGCCAGCACCTTTTTCCCCCATCCCTAATTACCCTCGAGAAAATGGTGGTGAGCTGTCTTCTTGAACCACTGCAGTCCCTGTAGAAATAGTAAAGTAGTAAAATAGCAACGTAAGATGCAAAGGGTAGTGGTGCTGGGAATGTTAAAACCAGGTAAACAGCAGCAAGTCAGGAATCCAGTTCCTTCACTTTTGACTCGAGCATTAGGCTGTGCGCACCCAACTCCCTCAGGAGAGGCAGCTTGGCAAGTAAACATATTAATTGCTAAATTACTGATATTTACAGACTTTTCAATTTATCCATGGGCTTCCTGAAACTAGCTGGTTAAAGCAAGATTAGAACATGGTAGCAAGTGAGTTAGAAATATAGCACATGGAAATATAGGTTCAGGTGCCAGAGTGTGGCGACTAGGGTATTTTCACAGTAACTTCATTGTGGTGTTAATGTAAGCCTACTTGTGACACTAATAAATAAAACTTTAAACAATAAATATTCCATACTCACAGCTGTTTTCTTACCTGCAAGTGGGAAAGCATGTTTAAAGTAATTTTGCTGAATGTACTTATTATACTTGAAGCTTTGTTCTATCAGAATGAGTGATATTTTGATAAAAGCAAATTACTGTGGATGCTGAACCAAATAAAAACAGAAAATGTTGGAAAAATCTCAGCAGGTCTGGCAGCATCTGTGGAGAGAGAATAGAGGCAACATTTCCAGTCAGGATGATTCAGACTTGAAATGTAGGCAGTTCTCTCTCCACAGATGCTGTCAGACCATCTGAGATTTTCCAGCATTTTCTGTTTTTGAGTGATATTTTGTTTGCCTTATATTTACCTGTCACTGGCAAAGTCACGTACACACTTAGCATTTTTGCCTTGGATCATTCTGCTGATAACATATTCATGCTCTCCAAATTTGCAGCCCACAAACACACTATTAGTTTCCAGGGACATCAATTATATTAACATTGCCTGCAGCGATGCTAACTACAGTAAGCAAGTGTTTGGGTTTGCAGCTCTGGATAGATTCACACACATACAATGCATCAAATGTAAACAGCAAATCAGAACACCCCAGATCAGAAGTATTCATTAGCTGGCAACAGATTCCATAATGTGTAACCCACAAAAGGATAACTCTGCAGTTGTGCACAAGGTTTCTGAGGAGCTACCAAAACGGTTTCATTTTGCACTAGCCCTGGTCCCCTGACTTCATCAGACTTAAGCACACTAAAAGGGTAACTTCTAGAAGTTTTCCGGTGTCCAGATCACCAACAACCTGTCCTGGTCCCTTCATGCGGACAGTCTAGTTAAGGAAGCCCACCAACGCCTCTACTTTCTCAGGAGACTAAGGAAATTTGACATGTCCACTACAACTCTCACCAACTTCTACAGATGCACCATAGAAAGCATTCTTTCCGGTTGTATCACAGCTTGGCATGGCTCCTGCTCTGTCCAAAACTGCAAGAAACTACAAAAGGGTCATGAACGAAGCCCAGTCCATCACTCAAACCAGCCTTCCATCCATTGACACTGCCAACACTTCCCGCTGCCTCGACAAAGCAGCCACCATAATCAAGGACCTCATGCACTCCAGACATACTCTTCCAGCTTCTTGTGTCGGGAAAAAGATACAAAAGTCTGAGGACACGTACCAAACAGCTCAAAAGCATCTTCTCCCTGCTGCCATCAGACTTTTGAACGGACCTACCTTGCATTAAGTTGATCTTTATCTACACCCTAGCTATGACTGTAACACTACATTCTGCACTGTCTCCTTTCCTTCTCTATGTACGGTATGCTTTGTCTGTATAGCGTGCAAGAAACCATACTTTCCACTGTATGCTAATACATATGACAATAATAAAATAAAATCAAAATGAGGCAAAACCATTTAAACCTTGGCTGATAACATTTAGCAGAAACTCAACCATTGAAGCACAACAGTGCTACAGTATATATGACTGACCAACAGATCAGTGATCATACATGCCACGAGCAAGTTAAAGATGCACTTCATGTGTTTATGATGTGGAGACAGATTTGGAGAAACCCTTTGATATGCACCATCCAGGATCTCCAGAATAGTCATGGTTTACTGAACTCTGCACAATGTTGTGCAGAAGCAAGCTTTGGATCTCAAGGGGAACCTTGGTGAGCTCAGATCCTCTATTGCCAATTTTGAAGAGGCATGGGTGAGGTGATGAGATGCATCACCAGCTGCTCACGTCACTGCCTATGATGCCCTTATTAATACAACATTCATTTGGATTGTACTAACAGACCCCCGTCACAAGTATTCAATGGAACTCTCCACAATGTAACCGACACAAATCATTCTTAGTTGACATCCTCAGGGTTTAGAGCCAGTGAGGGTTCCACTGAAGCTTGTGCAGGGGCAAACCAAACTAACAAAAGGGAAGGCATGTTAGCTAATGGCTGAAGTGGTAGCACCAAGCGAAGTTCCAACATCAGTGTATGCATTTGCCATTGTCCCTCTTGCAGTAATCCTATCAATATTGGAGAGCACTTTTGGATGCTGCAAGAAACAAGACAAAGTTGTCATCTTATTTGTGTTGTCAGACATATTGATATCCAGAGTCTGCACAATTATATTTAAGGTGCGCATGTTTTTTAAAAATTAAATACATAAATTCCATGGTGCTGGCCACTCTATCCACAGAAGAGCACATCTTAATGTATCTGAAACATTAACCCTGCCTGCTCTTCACACATTATTTGCTGTTCATGCTCTCAATAATTCTTTTCTATAACAATCTATGGGATACGGCAACTACGGTCTGCTGAGCAAGCTTGGAGAGGCTGTACTCTCACGTAAAATTCCCACTGCTGTCTGTGCCACCACTACCTATTGTTGTTCACTTGTGAACTCTGTCTACAAGGTCTCACCAAAGTGAGTATTTGATCTGGTGCATGGCATGGTCAATGAAATGAGTTTCAGGGAAAGGCATAAAATTGTACAGGGGTGAGAGAGTGGGAGTGAGGTGAAGAAGTGCAAAGCCAGAGGACGGATGGGCATGAAAGACAAGAAGAACTTCAACAATACATTTGCAGCTTTACTGAGATTAAGAAAATTTTCCTTGAAAGTATAAACACTAGCCTTCTGAGAAGAAAACAAAGTTTGAGCATATACAAATGTGGCATAAACCATAGTCTGCATTCAATTTTAAGCATATTTTAATTTGAAAAAAGTTTATTTCGTATGAGGAAAAGAAAGAAATTAAAATGTGTAATAGAATTGCATGGCTGTATATAACCAACTGAAAATTAGACAGTACATATAGAGATGACAGCATAATTAAAACATTATCAAAATTCATTACAAAGGTGAACAGGAAGCAAAAAAGTGACTGGAATGTGCAAGTGCAGTGATTTTTTAGTAGATTAATGTTGGTTATTTTGAACCCAAAATCTGCAAATCGATTTCTTTTTAAATTTGGAGCAGTGTTTTCCCAATTTGGTCAGGGACATTCATAAAAACATTGAAAAAAAAAACATTTCCATACATTTACATTGTGCTATTCATTAGCTTATGCACAGTTTTTTTATGATCAAGATAAAATGAACTGCTGCTTTATAGCTGATGCATTTCAGAATCCAGGACAGCAACAAGACAACTGAATTGCACCTACTATTAACATAATTTGAAAGTTCTAGTTTTGCATTCTTCTCACTAGGACACACAGTTGCTCAAGTATGAGACAGCTATCTTCCAATGTCAAAGTTATATTGACTCAAAAGATACAGTACTAACCAAAAAGAGTACATGTCTTGACCTGAACTATCTATGCAGTTAGTCAGTTTATGGCTAAAGGATGTAACACGCTACATGTTGAGCTGGATAATGCAGTCAGAAATAGTTTTGAACTATTACACTAAATTTAACTACAAATACTACCAAGTTCTTGCCAGTAAATGTGCTCAAAACAGTTCAATTCAGATCTTAGCAATATCAAACATTCACTTTCAAAGGAAAATGTAAAAAAATTTAATGGTGACAAATTTTTGATTAAAAGTATAGGTGGGATATATAATGCATCAGATGCAAGGACTACAAACAAATATTGGAGTCAATCCCCATTTCTCTCAACAATAAAATCACAAAGCTACAGACTGAGGTTTACTGTATTTGACTGTAGTTTGCTACTACTCAGACTGTGAATCATTGCTATCATCTGAGAGTGCTTGTTGAGTTCATCCTGTTGGGCTTGGACAAGGGCTTCTTTTTGTTGCAATCGTGCTTCTACCTGGGATTTTTGCACTTCTAGAGATGACAACTGCAGAATGGGACAAAATGAACATCTATATTAGGCAAGAGTGTAGAACAACAAATTTATTAATGTAAAACAAAACTAATTTCTAAATATCTGTTCCTGAATCTAAATAATTTTCTTATTCAGGAAATAAACAAAAATAATACATAATGCCAAAAAAATGGCAGCACGGAGCTCTGAAATGCAGAGAGATCTGGATATGTTAGTGCATGAATCCTAAAAGGTTAGTATGCAGGTACAGCAAGTCATGAGGAAAGTTAACAGAATGTTACTATTTATCACGAGGGGAATTGAATACAAAAGTAGAGAGCGAGTCATTGGTAATACAAAACTGGAGTACTGTTGAAAGAAAACATTTTGTCAAAGCTTTTTATCTTGCACTGGTCAGGACCAACAGAAGAATATTAATATCAAGGGAAACATTATATTGTATGGAACAGGCTCGAGGGCTCTGTAGTCTACACCTGCTCCTAATCTGTATACTTGTTTCCGCATTAGACACAGCAACATCAAGTGCAAATTGCATTAGTCTTCTGAAGCAATTTTCTTTTACACAATTTTCAGTTCAAATTAATTTGTCATCAAACATAGGATCTGTCATGAACCATCACAACCAGATGGAATGTCTGAACCTTTGTTTGTATTAAATACATCAAGGAATATTTTAAGTGGTAACCTGATGCAAGTTTACAAATGCAACTGAAAATGGGTTACCCACAAAAATAATTTTTAATCAGTGTCTAGACCAACAGCTGAGAGTATTCTACTGAACCCCATTCATTTGTTTCATTGGTAGACAATGGATTGTTTCCTTCTTTAATATTTGAAAATTATTAGTGGCTTTGGTCCTAAAAATGGAACTTCAATTTTTAGAGCCAATTTGAATAACTAGCTGAAATGTACAACGATGATCAATTTTATCTACTTGCATCCTGGTCAGGCGACCTTTGGTGCAGCACGGTGGCACAGTGGTTAGCACTGCTGCCTCACAGCACCAGGGACCCGGGTTCAATTCCCAGCTTGGGTCACTGTCTGTGCTGAGTTTGCACGTTCTCCCCATGCCTGCGTGGGTTTCCTCTGGATGTTCGGATTTCCTCCCATAGTCCAAAGATGTGCAGGTTAGGTGGATTGGCCATGCTAAGTTGTCCCTTGGTGTCAGGGGGACTAGCTAAGGTAAATGCATGGGGTTATGGGGATAAGGCCTGGGTGGGTTTGCATTCGGTGCAGACTCAATGGGCTGAATGGCCTCCTGTTGCACTGTAGGATTCTATGATTCTATGGCCAGTATTGCGAGCAAAAGATCTTGGAATCGCAATCCACACTGAAAGTGCATTTGAAATGTTATTTTATTTGCACTGGTTTGATCAATTTTGTGCAAATTGGACTGGGGAAAAAAAACAATACAACTTCGCAGAACCTCAAGGCCAATATATTTATTCAAATTACAGCCCAAACTAGTAACGAGTTCCAGAACATAACAACAAATTGAAATACACAAAAGTTCCACAAGAAATTGGATAACGTACATGCAATGGAGAACTCAGGCATGGTATGCAAAATGTGAAGACGTTTAACAGTAATGAAGTGAAGTTACCATTTCATCCAAGCCAATTAATACAAAAGTAAATTATGGGAGTGATTAGTTCATTTTCGCTATTCAAAAAGAGACAGAATATTGTGGAGAAAAAAATTACTAGAAATTATTCTTCATATTCAATAAAAAATTAGCAATGTGTCAACACTAGTGCAATTATTTCTCAGGATGATTTCAGCAAACACCTACTACCCACTGTTGGTTAGGTTTATTTATTTTGATCCACTTGTGTACTCGTAAAGAAAAAGATGGAATAAATTTTATCTGGCACCTTGGACAGTTAACGTAAATAGCTGTTGTTCCTTATACTTTGGATTATCAAACTCAGAACAGCACATCCTAAGTATGCAAGAAGGAATTTCTCAAATTATTAGTTGTTAAGCATGAGTGCCAATTTATGTAGACTTATGACATGTGCTCCAACTTGAAAAGGGATGCCTTTGAAAACAAACAATCAAATTATCCTGTGCTGGGTTCAAAACAGTAGTTAGGAAACTTTCTGTTCCCTTTAGGTATATCCGAATCTTGAGGTAAAAGGCAGCTTTGGAACCCACTGTTCTAATTAGCGATCAACAGAGAAAATGCTGGAAAATCTCAGCAGATCTGGCAGCATCTGTAAGGAGAGAAAAGAGCTGATGTTGAGTCCAGATGACCCTTTGTCAAAGCTGTCATCTTGTGTCAGATTTGACAAAGGGTCATCTGGACTCGAAGCGTCAGCTCTTTTCTCTCCTTACAGATGCTGCCCGACCTGAGGTTTTCCAGCATTTTCTCTTTTGGTTTCAGATTCCAGCATCCGCAGTAATTTGCTTTTATTTATTTTGTTCTAATTAGCGACTTTAGATTCCCAATTAAATTTGTGTTACAAAATATTCAGAACATCCTGGATAGTCTCAGATTATAGTCAGAGACACTGGTTTCTAATGCAATTGTACCTGCAACCCTTGTAATGAGAAATTTACTTTCACTCCTGAAAATTTAGTTATTTCTAGTATAATGCAGGGAAGAGGACACAGCAACTCAATCTGGATATTGTAATCTTCACATGTGCTTCAACAATCTTCTGAAAGGCAGAAAGATTAACAAGTCTAAATACATAAAAGTTACCTTAATACTGAGGTCTTTCCTGGCTAACTCTGTCTTGCTAAGCTCCTTTCGGAGAACGTCAATAGCTTCTTCCATATCCTCTTTCTCCTTCTCTGTTGTTTTTATTTTTTCTTGCTGTGCTCGGAAATTTTGTTCCAAACCTGTCAAATTGTTACAAAAAAAATAAGTTAGTGGGTTAAGACTAACATGCAGAGTGCAGATTTATCAGCACTATTACAATCACATATGCTCTGTCGTATTGATGCCTTTCCGCCACTTTCCTGCTATCTACTGACAACATAACTTTTTAAACTTTCACAAGGTATATATAACCTATTGCTTGAGATTTTTCAGCCCATCAGTATATCAAACTGATGAAATGACTAAAACATGTTACAATCCCAGTTAATGTTGATACTGGATGGGAAGGTCTCAGAATGGAACCCTGGCTCAAAAGGCCACTTACAGGACTGCCAATTAGCTTTTAACAAAAAAATCAAAACATTCATTAAACATGAAAAGTTCGACCAGTACAATACTCCTTTACTTATTTTCAGAAATGTATTCAGGTTTTTATGGATAATACAAGTTACAAAACATATCTTATGCTATATAATCTCAGTAAGTACATAGCCCCTGTAAAGTAATAGGCCAAATGCGGTTAGATACACTGTACTCTGAAACCAAGTGGCAGATGCTACACAATAGAACTTCTGTGGATTCCTCCTCAAATCCCCTCGGATGATTACTACACCATGAGCCAAGTGGCCTCACTGGATTCCACACAAAGTGTTTCCCAAACTCCACTCTCTAAAAGACATAACTGAGAATCTTCTTTTAAACAATGCTTTCCTCAGCTGTTTTCAGCAAGGATCCACTTCCAACATTTCCTACTCTCCTTTCAGTATTCTTCTGCCTTGAACTGCCATTGTATTCAAGCTTCTACACAATCTCTCAGGTATCCAGCCACCGATAGAACACTACTGCTTCATAGGCTGTCGCCAAACTTTTGATTTACCTCTGATATCTGGTTCCTCACTTTAATCTAGTTCTTGCAGCTGTCTCTAACTCAGAACATTTTCTTTGCCTTTTACTTGAATTACTTGAATTCCAACAAACAGTACTTGTTCAAATTCCAGTTCCTTTTGCTCCTTTGCTGTCCACCTTCCTGGTACCTCTCTTTTCATTGCCTGGTTTCTAGAACGATCTGTTCTTTAATTTCTGGGACTTGCTTTCTTGCCCATATACTCAATTGTCTGACACAGCTGTGTGAGAACTGTTCCCTCTCTAGCTGCTAAACCCCAATTGCCTTGGGTCCAGTTAAAACTGAACACAAAAGGTCTTTCTAACTTAAAGATGATCCCTGGTTGCTGTTTAGTCATTCTCTACCTTTGTTCGCTTTTTACATTATAATCTAAGCAAAATGCAGATTGTTTGAAATGAAACCGAACCTCCATACATGCAAACACCTTTGTTTAACTTGAATCTAACTAGAGTTTCAACCCTTTCTTACACAAACATTAAACTCACTGAAATCTATACTTTTTTCTAATATCCAAAAATATAAACATTGATCACTTAAAACTATCCCTGCTTTCTAACAAATTGCAATTTTTCATTTAAACTGTAGAATTCACATCAGAAGTGCTGTAGTTCTCTTTTTTTTTGAAGCTGTGTCCTCTTGTAGGACTGCTCCCTAATTCAGTCCCCAATATTAATCAAGCCCCAGCCCAGTCTATTCCCTAGGCGATTTTGCATCTGAAAGCAGCTTGAGTAACCAGAATAACTTAGCTAGCATTAAATTACGCAACTTCAGTATACGTATAGCTGATCAAATTTACACAACATGCCAGTCTGCTACATTGGGTAGACTGGCAGGAGCTCATGAATCTCAAAGATGGGAGAACAGTTGCAAAGATAGAACCTGAAAGGAATCTTCCTGCATTCAGGTCCTCAAAAGCATTTTGATAAAAAGAAAATACTATTGAGATGTTAGAAGATGGAGGAACATGTGCACTGTGATTCATGTACAAACCGCATGCCTGATACCTGTAAGTGACTACAATTCATACAGTAACCGTAATTTTAATTCAAATGATGAATTGAATTATTTCCCTGACGTGTGCCTCCAATTACAGAAATGCATGAAATGCAATGAACTTCTAAGATTGTGTTAGCGCTCGACATGAACAAAGGACCAATGTAGAACAGCGTAAGGGGCCTCTGACTTTGGGTAGATTGTCCTACATCTGCTTGTGGCACAGCTGTGAGAACTGTTTCCTGTTGGGCCATCTACCTAAAGTTTTGAAGCAAGGTAAAAAGCACAATCCTAACATAAATTAAATGCTCTTAAGATAGGGGAAGATTTATTATAAAGTTTTCCTATTGCTCCATCTTCTTTTAAGTTCCCAATAGGATCACACACAAATTTCCAATGACGGTTTTTCCCGATGACTTGAACCATTTGGAACACATAAGACCATACAAATGTAATATAATACATCCCATCACTCCGTGGCACATTTCACTTTTCTGTTCAAATAATAAATACATTTTGAAGCAGACAAATGGACGTAGGTGAGTGAAAAACCAAAGACGCACCCATTAATTTATTGTCCTTTTCCTCTAACTGAATGCATAGATCCTTTTTCTGTGCTTCCATCTCTGCTAACTGAGCAAGGCATCTAAGATTCAAAAAGAAAAACAAAATTTTACCGATTCCTTAAAAGAATTTACACTTGACAAACATGACTTCAAGTCATTCTGATAGACTTAGGAACTATAAATACTACATCCGATCACAGGTTGGAAAATGGACTTACCTGTCATTCTGTTGTTTAAGGGATTCAATTTGCTTTTTGAACAATTCACTTTGTTCACTTAAGGAATTGTGTTTAATCTGTAGTTCTTTAAGTTGCCTTTCAACTGTCTCAAGGCTAAAAAGAAAGTTTGTGTAAATGAACAAATCTGAAATTGAATTTATGGATTATATTTTCAAGAAAGTTATTCTGTCAAAAATACAATTCATTTAACCTTTTAAAAAGTTACACAAATATAAATATACTCCTGTAGGTTGCTACATCAAGGTTCATTCAGCCCACTCCCATGATGGTACATTCTCTCCTCTGCTACAATGCCCTCAGTGCCACAAGTTATTTTTCCTAATGTCCTCCCCCATGTATCCATTGTCACTTTGAAATAGGGTGCTGAACGAAGGATGCCAGTGGTTTATTGGAAGATCCTCCCCCATTCTTGTAGACAAGCGTTGGGCCTCCAAACGATAGCACAAAACTGGTAAGATTATTGCTCCATGCCATACACACAGTCATTTCTTTACAATGAACCATGATGGCACTGTAATTCATTTTTTGAAATGACAGGATGGAAAATTGCACCAAAATCGGAGCGGATATCACTCAAACTTACTTTTGAGCAAGACTCTTTGAAGTAACTTTTAAGGATTCATGTTCTTCAGAAACGGCCTGTAGTTTACAATTGTGCTGATAAAGCTCTTCAATATCAGCCTTGGCACGGTCAGATTCCAACAGTTGTGTCTTTAGCGCTCCATCAAGTTCCTCATTTTTTCTCTCTGCTTCCATTAAAAGTGAAGCTAACTGTCGTGCCTACAACTCAAAAAATATCCAAATTTATAAAATGGAACAATTCAGAATGAATGTACAAAGTAGAGATTGAAGCTGCCTTAACATACAAATTAGAAAAAAAAGTGAAAATTCAATGTTCAAGACATTAAATATTACCCAGGGAATACACACCTGATCTGTATAAATCATCAGACATCACTAGTGCATAAGGGCAGTGACAAGTGATATCAGACAAGCAATCATACTGCTGTAGCAGGCTTGGTGTCTATGATGGTAGTGAAAAAGTAGAGTTCACCATCAATACATGTGAAAGTTGGTGCCATGTTTGGAGATCATGGGGGCGATTCTCCCATTCCAACCCGCTAATTTTTTGGTGCGTTGGGTTGGGAGACGCGCGTGCGCGCCAATTCGCATATGCGTTCCTGATTGCATGCACGTCCCCCACCGCCAGAAAGTAGGCGCAGTCAGGACCACGCAGGAAACCAGCAGGAAGACCAGGTAAGTGATTTTAATCCTTTTGTAATGTAATTGATATGTCATTATCGGGCCCAGGACTGAATTCTCCAGGCCTGATAGCATCTCCCACTCTGCCAGTACAATTTCACTCCGGTGGGGTTTAGAGTAGCTCCCCACTTTCAGGGAACTAGCAGGAGACCCCCCCTGGGATAAAGAGGGGGGGGGGCGGTTGGGGAGAGAGAGAAAGAAAGATCAGGGCCCCCCAGGAGTTGGGCTGCGGGCGTGGTCCCTCCTGGGCATGGGCATCTTGGCAGTGCTAGCCTGTGCCCCCTGGCACTGCCCAAGGGGCAAAGTGCCCATGCCTGGATGGCACCTTGGCACTGCTCACCAGGCATCGGGCAGTGCCAAGGGGGTGGGGCCTATTGTAGGCAGGATTTAGGGGTGATCGGTGGGGGAGGGTCACACTGCCACACGGCATTCTATGCTTTCAAAAAAAAATTGTTCCATCCCAAAAAATCAAATTCACATAGAATCCAATTTATGGTTCCCACCAGAGACACAAACAAAATCCAAGCTGACAAGATGAGGCATTGCACCCCACCTTGGGCTTGATCTGATGTTTCATCTTAGCCAAAAGACCGAAATGTCTTCGAAAAATTGCATTAGCAATGTCTCGGTTAAACCTATCGATTACCCTGATCAGTGGCGCTATCCACTGCCAGGTAAGCATTTTCCTTCACATAAAAGTTACAAACCCTAATATCATCAATGATTCCAATTGAAATTGGCTCAACCCAAAACTCTATACCAATTGATCAATTAAAATCCCAGTAAAGCGGTAAGGTTAATTAAAAGGAAGAACAGTAAATAACAGTTAATGCCTGAAATCCTTCTCCTGATGCAAATTTCAAAATGAGCAAAATGAAAAGGATTTACTGTGGTTTCTAACGTGCTTCCCAGACAAACGGAATGGATAACTCAGAAGCTGTGCAATTTTCAACGTTTTTTATAAACCCCATTAAATTTTGTTCAATTACAAAAATATTAACCATAATTGATTACTGCCCTTCATTTCCAAAGATTAAAAGAACTGCAGCTTCTGCAAAATAGATTTGCATTCTACTGGCACTTCACTTTTGATAACTTTTTAATGTTACTTATAATCGACATTAGTGTGGTAAATCCAACAGTGCCTTACTCTGCTAGATTTTGAAGATCCTCACAATTAGAAACTTAGAACCTAGGGAGTTAGTCTATACCAGGCAATGTTGGGTCAATTTCTGTGCTGAAAAAATTCTAATTTGAATTCAATTATATAATGTACCCAATCAAAAGATTAATTGAATTGAAAGACTGAATCAAAGAGAGACAATGGGTGAGATTCTCTGGCTCCTGCTCTGTTTTTCTCAGCCATGCCCCATTCGCTGGCGGTGGGATCTTCTGGTCTAGCTGTCAATGGGAATTCCCACTGAAGCCACACGGTGGAACCAGAGAATCTCGCTGGTGTGAACAGCCAGAGAATTCCAGCCAGTATCTTTAAAATTACTTATCTGTCTTGCAATATATTCAAAATACCTCTGCTTCTGCATGGGCTCTCTGACAGCGGTACTGGGCAATCAAACGATCAGCCTGTGCCAGGGCTAGTGCCTTTGCTTCCAATAGGTCCTGCAAACGGTTTTCTTTGGACTAAACAAAAGAAAGAGTTAAACTTCAATTATATTCATGCTAAAGATTGTTAATATCAAAACACGTTTCAAAACGTCAATCTGTGATATTGTAAAATATGGAAATCAAATGAAGTAAGGATGTTTAAGGCCCTGCTCAGTTCACATGCTATTGTATCAGAAGGGAGGCATGCAAAGGTATAAATGAAGGACAGCCATCTCTAGATGAATCAGTCTGGTGAAACTATCCTGCATACCTTCTCTTGGCAAATGCATCCATTCTTAGGTAAGACCACCAAACTGCGCACACCACTCCAGGTGTGGTCTCACCAAAGACCTGTACAGCTGAGGTAAGATTGAAATCCTCTTGCAAGCAAAACCAACATTTGTTCATACTTGCTTTCAATGATCGGTGTACAAGGACAACCAGGTGCTTCTATGCATCAACATTTCCCAAACTATCACAATTTAAATAATATTCTGTTTTCCATTTTTCTGACAGAAGTGGATGACTTCACACTTATCCACATTATACAACACTTGCCATGTATTTGGCCACTCACTCAAAGTGTAAATCACCTTGAAGCTTCTTTACTTCTTCCTCATCACTCAAAACACCCCCTAGTTTTTTAGTCATCAGCTTGAAAATATTACTATGATTCCCTCAACCAAACTGTTGATGTATATTGTGAATAGCTAGGGCCTAAGCACTGATCCCTGTGGTGCCCCACTAATCACCGCCTTCCACTCCAAAAAACAGTCATTTATTCTGACCCTTTGAAAAGAAAAATATTACAGGAAAAATGGAGAACAATCTTATTTAAAGTTTGCTGCACCATGTAAAACAGCAGTCAAAAAAGGAAAGATGTTTCCTCACACTATTTCATATCTCTTAGCTGTCATAGTCTCGACCAAAGTTTAAAAGAAAATCGAATAAATTTTATATTGTTGCACCCGCAATACCATAAACTAAAATGTATATGTAATAAAATGACAAAACCCCCAAAATATTAGGTTCTTGTGAATAAATGAGGGGGTTCTCATAGAAAGCTATAAAATTCTAACAGGACTAGATTAGATAGGCTAGATGCAAGAAAGATGCTCCCTATGGTGTGGTGTCCAGAACCAAAACCAGTCTAAAGATACAGAGTAGGCTGCTTGGGACAGAGTAGAAATTTCTTCACCCAGAGAATGGTCAGCCTGTGGAATTCACTACCACCGAAGGTAGTTGAGGCCAAAACATTGTATGTTTTCAAGAAGCAGTTAGATATAACACTAGAGGCGAAGGGGATCAAAGGATAGGAGGGAAAGGCGGGATCATGCTTTTGAGTTGGATGATCAGCCATGTCATAATGAATGGCGGAGCAGGCCCGAAGGGTCTCCTCCTGCTCCTATTTTCGGTTTCTATAAATCCGTTCTCTGCACAAGGCGTTGAGACGCAGATGTCAACCTCCAGAATATCAAATCGAAGATGCCCCAAAGATGCGCGAGGGAATCCCTTTTGGAGGTTTCCAGTTTAAGGTTTGCACAGCAGTTGCTCAGAAGTGCAAACTTTCCCCGGGCAATTGCCCTGCACTGGGAACCATCCAAAGAAACACAAACTTTGGATGGTTCCGACTGAATTACATCAATAGTTACCCAGAGAAGGTTAGAAGAATTACAGCCTCTTATTTTTCGCAGCTATTGAACAGACCCATTGAACACCCCGCCCCCCGCATACTGCTGACAACGTCCCCCACACCAACCCCATCCTCCCACCGACAGAAACTCCAACCCATGTGATTCCTCCACCTACTGTATCAAACCAGACTTTTCACACCCCCCCCCACCCCCCGCCATACCCAACATCATTCCCCCCCCCTCCCCCCAGTGCATAGCAGACATCGATCAACGCCTCCCCCCCCCAGGCCTGTCGCGACCCCTACTCCTCCCCAAGGCCCACCATACACACAACCCCTCCCCCCCACTAGAACCGATGACCCTATCACCCCTGCCCAGGCCCAACTCCAACCCCTTCCTTTTTGAGGCCCACCACACACACTATCTCACTTCCAAGGCCACTGTTCTCAAAACTTGCATATACAGAGTAACCCTTCACCAAGAATGACGAATGTCACATTATTGTATTAATTATATACCACAAAATGCACCATTGCTACAACGGTAAGAGTAGAACATTAGGAGGCAAATGGCCGGCTAAAATTGTTGCTGAAACTTGTGTTAAAGAGAAACAAAAAGCGTTTACAAAATGTCTCTCTGAACATACCAATAGGAAGGAACAAACTTGATCAGAAACAGTGCCAGCAAATAGCAGTCCCACACTATGCTGCCTGCCACCTTCAGGACTTCAGGTAACACTAGCTGCTGTATTCATGGTCAGCTCAGAGTCATATAAACAGGCCTGCTCTACGCAATGAGAGTTGTAT
This sequence comes from Mustelus asterias, assembly GCF_964213995.1. Classification (NCBI taxonomy): domain Eukaryota; kingdom Metazoa; phylum Chordata; class Chondrichthyes; order Carcharhiniformes; family Triakidae; genus Mustelus; species Mustelus asterias. The sequence continues at coordinate 70,987,727 of NC_135817.1, forward strand.
TTTAAATGATTAATGGATTACATAGAATGGCTGGAGAAACTAGTTCATCTGGTGGAGAGATCCACAACATGACAGCATAATCTTTAATTTAGAACTGGACAATTTAGGACTGAAATCTGAATGCATCACTTCACACAAATGTTTGTGGAAACATTTATTCCTTTCTTCCTCTTCAAAAGCCGATGGCTACCAGGCAACTGAAATTTTAAATTGAGGTTGATAAATCAGCCAGTGCCTAATTGAATGGTAAAACAGTTTGAAGAGAAGAAGAACCTACTCTTGCTCCTATGTCTTTTCTCATTTTTTCATGTCAATTTGAAGCAGTTTTGTATTTCAATGCACCTTGCATTGATTGTATATGTGAGCCATCCCTTCGAACCTCTGCAGAAAGACCTGATAGTCTGATCTCTATTCTGCTGTTAGCCAATATCACAGTTAAACTATTTACAGGAATTTAGAAATTGCAGCAGTTTTAAATCCAGATAATAAAAAAACCTTTTTCCTCACTTTCTCAAAATAGTGCAACTATAAAATATAATAGCATTACAGTCAACGGTTTCCTTGTCTAGACGCTATGTTCTGGAATCCCCCCTCTGAATTTCTTTGCCTTTTTCTTTACTTTTAAGACATTCCTTAAAACCTACATCTTTGCCCTAATATTTTCTGATGTAGCCCCGTGTCAAATTTTGTCTGCTAATGCATCTGTGAAGCACATTGGAATATTTCACTGTGCTCAAGGTACTATATAAATGCAAGCAGGATGTGTAAAAATCTATTCAGCTACACAAATAATACAAATTTACAAGACACCGAGGAGCAAAGAATTACAATTTCATACATTTTTTCCATGCAGTTAATAAGCTCTTTACAACTTTATACATAGTGCTTTTCACATCAGTAAAAGAACACCAAATCATCAGACGTGACATTTATAGATGCGCAGCGGAGGTAGATTATTAGGATGATTTCAAAAGCATTACATCACAATGAAGAATTTCACTTTGAACTTGGAGAGTAAATAAGTGCAGCTTATGTTATTCAACACATCATGTTGTTCACATTCAGTTGCAAAAGAAACCATATTGAAACCAATCAAGAGAGAATTTTAAAATGTTTCAGTATTTTCTTATTTTTGTCAACTTTAGAAGAACATTTCATTGATGTAACATCATGTGGTTTCTGTTCCGATAACATATGGCACATTTTGGTTTATCAATTTTCAATGCTGCCTGTTTAAAAATATCAAATTCAACAGGTACTTACAGCAAGAGATGAAAGTTTCTGCTCATATACATCCATCATATCTGACAGCCTCACATCCTTGACTTGTTCCTTCAGCTGTAAAAATATATTAAATGTATTGTTAAGCAGCTAAATAAAAAGAAAGTCAATACAGAATGCTCGGCAGAGAACTAAATATAAATATTTTTACAGGTGTTTATTTCTTGCACAAAACTGACAACAAAATAGTTTGTGAAACTCAAGCATATAATATGGCAAATAAAAATTCAACATTTGTGCTTCGAGGTCAGCTTCAATACACAATTTCAGGAAACTGTTACAATCAAAAAATTAACCTTCATTTTTTTCAAACAATTCTTACAGCTAAATTTCTTAATGAGACTCAATCATCAATGTAGTCTATGTTATATTGCTCCACTTTCCTCAATTAGACTATTAACATTGATTAAATATGGGCGTTTGGTAGCATGGCGACTCGTAATCTACAGGTATGGACGAATGCTCCGGAGACACAAGTTCAACGTGGTTGACTCTGAGCTACCTTTTGAAATGTCTTGGGAAGCTAGTTTTATTCAAAAAGATGGCTCACAACCACCACCTTATCAAGGGCAATTAAGATTGGGCAATACATGACAGCCTTGCCAGCAATATCCACATTCCAAAACAAGTTAATTTGAAATCCCCGTCGACAACAACTGGGGACTTGTGCCAAAACTGGAAGAGGAGTCCCACAGACTAATCAATCAGCATCTGGACTTAAATATACTCAGATTCATACATTTCACCAACTCCAGCAACATCCAAGGCTCCTCATTACCACCTCTAGTGGCAGAATGGTATATAGTCAGGAGGGATAGGCTGTGATTGACTTCAACATTAATTCCATAAGTTTATAAAATGATGAAGGGGATAGATAGAGTGAACGTTCAAAGACTATTCCCTCAGGTGGATGGAGCTATTACAAGGGGGCATAACTATAGGGTTCATGGTGGGAGATATAGGAAGGATATCAGAGGTAGGTTCTTTACGCAGAGAGTGGTTGGGGTGTGGAATGGACTGCCTGCAGTGATAGTGGAGTCAGACACTTTAGGAACATTTAAGCGGTTATTGGATAGGCACATGGAGCACACCAGGATGATAGGGAGTGGGATAGCTTGATCCTCGTTTCAGATAAAGCTTGGCACAACATCGTGGGCCGAAGGACCTGTTCTGTGCTGTACTGTTCTATGTTCTATAAGTAAAGTCTCATAGCACCAGATCAAACAAGGAAACTTTCTGCTGATTATCAGCTATCACCTTCCCTCGACCAGCAGTCGAAAAAACGTACCGAGATAGTAAGGGCACAAAATATATTTTAGCTGGGTGGTACATTAGAATCACAACTATGTCGCTGCCAGATTGGGCCGGTCATAGGTGGTGAGAAAACCAACATGAAGGAAAACCATGTCTGAACATGTCCTCACAAAGGTGTCACATGTGTGTTTACCCTTGACAGTACTGATTGGAGTAATTACTGCAAAGTCCTTCTGGAACCAAGTCCCACCTTCACATTGAAGATTCGGCAGCACTACCCAATAGGATAGATTCAGAAGAAATCTAACACCTCAAATTTGGGGATCTCATGTGCCTTGAGCCATTAGCAGCATCAGAATTGTGTTAAACTGCGATCTGAAGCCTCATGGCCAGATATATTCCTCACACCAGCATTTCTATCAAGCTAGGGAACCAACTTCCATTCAATGAAGAATGCCAATGAGCATGCCAGGTGCAGCACCAGACATACTAAAAATGAGATGCTAAACAGATTAAGATACAAGATTACAAGTATGTTGGACAACAGAATCATCATAGTACACATATAACCAAGCGATTCCACATTCAACAGATTAGATCAAATCTCTGGAAACTTGTCATATCCAGTTGTGGACGGCGATGGACTGTTACAACAACTAATGGAAGGAGGTGAGTCCATGAACACCCACATCCTCAATGGTGCTGGAGCTCAGTGCTAAAATGCAAAGAAAACAAGCTTGAAATATACACAACCATTTTCAAACAGAAGATGTGAATGGATAATCTCTCTCTGTCTCCACCCGAGATCCTCACTATCATAATGCAATGGAATATTCTCCACTTGTCTGGTTGTGCAAAGTTCCAATAACACTCAAGATATTCCATCTACGACTGGCATTCCCATCCACTAACTTGAATCGTTTCTCCCTTCACTTTTGGTGCAATATGGTTGCAGTGTGTATCATTTACAAGATGCACTGCTGCACCTCACCAAGAGTTCTTGAACAGCACCTCCCAAACCAGCAAGCTCTATCAGAGAGAAGGACAAAGACAACAGGCGCATGGGAACACCCACACCAAGGCGAACATCTTCCTGAATTGGAAATACACCAGTATTTCTGCATTAAAATCCTGAAACTCCTTCCCAAACAACACTTGGGAGTACCTTCACCAGCACTTTTAGGCTGCACTTACCAAAACTTTTCAAGGGCACTTAGAGGTGGATAATAAATGCTGGCCTCGCCAGTAATATCTACATCCCATGATGGAATATAAAGATTAATAAGATGAATCACTGGTCCAATAGCATTTTTAGTATCTTCTGAAAAAGTGTCAATATCTGCCAGAAGACAGTGCGATATTATAAGCAAACAATAATATATAAACATATAACCCATAATGCCTATTAACATGCAGTACAAACCTCCGTTCCTAATTGTAATTTATCAATCAACTCATGAATATTGGATCTGGCAGCACTGGTTGTACTTGAACATTTTGATGTTACAAAACTTGCTGATTGCTGGTGGACAGGATTTTTTTTCATTACATGGTCAGTGCTCTGTTGTTTATATGCATTATTGGCAGCAATGTTTTCCCCAAGCCTGAAAGGAACAAAACAGCACAAGTGTAAAATTTGTCCTCGACCATTTCTATATTCAGGGCAACATATCACAGAATCACAGATTTGTTATGACACAGAAGGAGCCTATTTGATCCATCTTATCTGCACCAGCTCTCCAAACGAGCATGATGACTAAGTGCCATTCCCCTGCCTTTCCCCCTAACCCTGCACATTGGGTGGAATTTCACGACATTTTTTTCTAAGTGCCCAGCTAGTCTGAAAATGGGAGAGTTCCAGATCTGTTTTTTGGGTGAGTTTTCACTCCCGCACCAATCGCGGACCCCCTCCCTCCCCCACCGATTGCATGCAGAGTGGCAGCCATTGGCCTGTCCCCACAGGCCCCAGCCAGCAGTGCCCAAGGGTCACCCGCATCATGCACGCTGACGCCCCGGGGGTCTTAATGGCCTCTGGCTCCATTGGCGAGGCCAACACAATTGTTCCCTGTTAATGGGGAGCAGGTGTTTTCCTTGCCAGAGAGAACCTCTCCTGCGAGGCTATAAAGGCAAGCGAGCCTGGACGATTAAGCACCAGGCTCACTAAAGACACGCAAATCACTATTTTAATAAACTTAAATAAATTAATCAGCCTCTCGCCTATTTCCGGCGAGTGGCTGACCACGTGGAAATCCGGGTGTCGTAACATCGTGTCAGTCGCGTAAACCAGTGCCAATCATGCTAGCCGCTTTATGCCCAATTTTGCAACATTTTCCCGTTGCAAAACGGGCGAAAAGTGGCGTAAAATTCCACTCATTGTTTCTATTCAAGAAATCTAATGCCCTCTTGAATGCCTTGATTAAACCTGTTTCCACCACGCTTCCAGGCAGGGCATTCCAGAGCCAAACCACTCTGTGGAAAGTTTTTTCTTATTTCACATTTGCTTCTTTTGCAAATAACTTAAAATCTGTGCCTTCTCATTCTTGATCCTGTTACAAGAGGAAACAGTTTCTCCTCATCTATTCTTTCTAGCTCCCTCATGATTAAGAACATCTCTACCAAATCTCCTCTTAGCTTTCTTCTCTCCAAAGGAGCAGTGCCAATTTCTCCAACATATCCTCATAACTGCATCTCTGGATTCATTCTTGTAAACCTCTTCTGCATTCTCACCCTCCCTACAGTGCAGCACCCAGAACTGTGCACAGTATTCCAGCAGACGTCTAACTAGTGTCCTCCTTGCTTTTGTACTCTATGCCGCTATCAACAAAACCCAGAATAATATGTGCTTTATTAACTGTTCTCTCCACACATCCTGCAACCTTCAATGATCTATGCACATATACAACCGGGTCCCTATGGTCCGGCACCCCTTTGAGAATTTTACTCTTTATTTCATATTGTTTCTTCATGTGCCTCCTGGCAAAAATGCATCAGCTCACATTTCTCCATATTGAACATCATCTGCCACTTATTTGCCCACTTCACCAACTTGTCTACGTTCTTTTAAAATTCTACACTGTCCCCCTCTTCAGTTTACAATGCAAACTTCGCATCATCCGCAAACTTTGAAAATGTCCCCTGCACATCAACATCCAGATCATTAATATATATCAAGGGTCCCAATTGCTGATCCTTGGGGAACACCACTACAAACCTTCTTTATGCCCGAAATATATCCATTTGCCATTACTTTTTGCCTACTATTCAGCTAATTTTGTATCCACAGTGCTATTGTCCCTTTTGTTCCATGAGTGATAGCTTTTCTCAAGTCTATTGCATGGCAAAGGACTGAATGCCTTCTGAGAGTCCATGAATGCCACAACAGCATTACCCTCGTCGATCCCTTCTATTACCTCCCCAAAAAATTCCAGTAAGAAGTCTCACAACACCAGGTTAAAGTCCAACTGGTGAGTGACTCACCTGATGAAGGAGCAGCACTCCGAAAGCTCGTGCTACCAAATATACCTGTTGGACTTTAACCTGGTGCTGAGAGACCTCTTACTGCGCCCACCCCAGTCCAACTCTGGCACCTCCAAACCAAAAAATGTCAGCAATTAGATAAACACGATTTCCCCTTTAGAAATCCAGACTGGCTCTTCTGAAACAAACCCACATTTCTCCATGCGACTACTAATTATCTCCCAAATAATATTTTCCGATATTGAATTAACTTGCTTATAATTACTGGGGCTATTCTTACACCTTTTTGAGCAAGGCAAAGACATTTGCAAATCTCCAGTCCTCTGGAACCGGCCTGAATCAGAGAAGACTGGAAGATTATGGCCAGTGGCTCTGAAATTTCCATTCTCACTTCCTTCAATATTCTTTGATGCATCTCAGCTGGTCCCAGTCCCTTGTCAACTTTCAGTACCAATAATCTGTTCAACATTTCCTTATCGTCAATTTTGAACCCTTTCAGGGAAAATTTCCTCATCTTTCACCATATCCAGGAGAGAATTAACACTGCAATTGTAATTACACAGCAAGGAAATTTCAAAACATACCAGAAGTTTTAAATTCAGCCAAAATGTTGAAAACAAAATATATAGGAGGAAATAGGTAATACTGGTGATGTAATTCATCCTGTAACAGATTTTGTATTGTATTTTAAGAAGGATAATTTATCAATAGCAGTTAACCTCCAAGCCATTCATTTCAGCTAATCAAACCACTGAGCCTCAATTCCATAAGTTCTTCCCATACATCAACTTAGTTTAGTAGGTGGTATATTGGATGATCTGTCTGTACTGTGATGCACTTGCAATTCAGAAACCAGAAAAGATATTGTGGGCCGCTGAAAGGGCTCATATAAATACTATGCCATGTTGCAACAAAGTTCACGCTTTTCAGTTAGATTACATTTCTTGAGTGTAATTTGCGCCATGACAGACTAAACAACATGTTTTCCCCATATTTTGCAACATAAAGGAACGTAGCTCTTAGAACTTGGCATACCATTTGAAAATGAGACATCAACACTGTCAGCTTGTTAAAATATGAACCTGCTAATTACAACATGTTGGAAATGTTCAGCAGGTCAAGTAGCATCTGTGGAGAGTGCATTGACATTTCAAGTCAATGACCAAGTCAAATCAAAGATCTTCCACCTAACCCATTTCTCTCTCCACAGAAGCTGCCTGATCTGATTATTTTCAGCATTCTGTTTTGACTTCAGATTTCTAGCTTCTGAAATATTTTGCTTTTGCTGTAGCCTAATATTTACTGTTGGTAATATTCAATAAATCTTTTACTTGTTTGTTTGACATCGCTCTGTCCACTATTTTAGTTGAGGTGTTATCCTATGCAATGTAACTAATATCAACAAAATTATATTTATTGATTTACGCTGGTTATCAAATTGATGGCACATGGTCACGATGATTCTGAGCATGCAACAGAAAAAATAAATCAAATACCTTTAAAACTTACTTTATAGCAGGAAAATCAGGCAAAGGTGCTGCCTCAAATAGGATTTTTAATGCAAACTGTACATGCTCTCTGTGTTCAGATGTCAAAGCAAACGACAATGGTGAAGTAAGTCGTTGGTCCTGAAGAAACATTAAAAAACTGTAAACAGCAATAACATCCATATTTTGTACCATTATTTAGGTTTACTATTTTAACTTTTCTCCATGTCCTCCTGGAGGGACATAAAGAATGAGAGAGCTATTCAGTGTTTAGGAAAGACAGACAGAAAGGAAAAGGTAGTGGAGTCGGATTGTTGATTAAAGAAGATATTGATACAATATTGAGGAAAGATATTAGCACAGACAATATGGAATCTGTATGGGTCGAGTTAAGAAACACCAAGGGACAAAATGAAATTGTGGGGTCGTATACAGACCACCAAATTGTAGTGGTAACGTTGGGAATAGCATTAGACAGGAAATCAGAGGTGTATGTGATAAAGGAACATCTATAATTATGGGTGACTTTAATCTCTATATAAACTGGGAGTGTCAAATTAGTCACAGTACAATAGAGGAGGAACTTCTGGAGTGTATATGGGATGGTTTTCCAGACCAATACGTTGAGGAACCAACAAGGGAACATGCCATCTTGGACTGGATATTGTACAATGAGAGAGGATTAGTTGGCAATCTAGCTGTGATAGAACTCTTGGGGATGAATGACCATAATGTGATAGAATTTTTTATCATGGGGGATGGTGAAGATGTTGATTGAGGCCAAGGTCCTGAATCTCAATAATGGTAACTAGGACATATAAGACAATCGTTGGACCAGAAAAATTACTGAAAGGAAGGACAGTGGACTGGTAATGGCAGGCATTCAAGGAACTCCAAAAGTTGTTTATTATTATTTGGCACAAGAGTGGAAAAGGAACTGCAGCCAAACCATAGCTTATAAGAGAAATTAGAGGTAGTATTAGATTCAAAGAGGAAGCATACAAATTGGCAAGAAAAAGTGGTGGACCTGAGGATAGGGAACAATTTATAATGCAGCAAACGTAAACCAAGAGATTGATTAAGGGGTAGAGTATGAAAGTAACTTAGCAGGAACATAAAAACTGACCATAAAAGTTTTGAAAGGTTTGTAAAGAGAAAAAGATTGACAAAAATGAATGTAGGCCCCTTAGAGTCAGAAATGGGGGGCTTTATAACAGGGAACAAAGAAATGACTGGACTCTGGAATGGTTTCTACAGAATGGAGAGCAAGTCTGCTATTCAAAAAAGAGAAGTACAGAGAAAATAGGAAACTATAGACCAGTGACAGACCTAATGTCAGTAGTAGGGGAGTTGCTAGAGTCTTTTATCAAGGATTTCATAAAACAGCATTTGGAAAGCAGTGATATAATCAGACAAAGTCAACATGGATTTACAAAGGGAAATCATGCTTGACAAATTGACTGGAATTCTTTGAGGACGTAACTCACTGAGTTGAACAGGGAGAACTGGTGGATGTAGTTTATTTAGACTTTTGACAAGATCTCACATAGCAGTGTACTATGTAAAGTTAAAGCACATGGGATTGCGGGTAATGTCTCGAGATGGATAGAAAGCTGGTTAGCAGACAGGAAGCAAAGAGTTGGAACAAATCGATCTTTTTCCAACTGGCAGGCAGTGACTAGTGGGGTATCAGCAGGATCTCTGTTAGGACCCCAACTGTCCACATTATATATTAATGATTTGGATGAGGGAACCAAGTGTATTATCACCACATTTGCAGAAAGGTTGGGTGGACGCTAAGCTGTGAGGAGGATTCGGAGATGCTTCAGTGTGATTTGAAAGGCTGAGTGAATGGGCATTTGCAATATAATGCAGATAAATGTGAGGTTATCTACTTCAGTAGCAAAAATAGGAAGGCAGATTATTTGAAAGAGTGTAAATTGGGAGAGATGGATACTCAGTGAGACCTTGGTGTCCTCATGCATCAGTCACGGAAAGCAAGCGCGCAGGTACAGCAGGAGGTAAAGGCGGCAAATGGTATGTTGACCATTATAGCAAGAGGATTTGAGCATAGGCATAGGGATGCTGCATTGTAATTGTACAGGGCATTGGTGAGGCCACACCTGGAGTACTGAGTGCAGTTTTGGTGTTCTTATCTGAGGAAGGATGTTCTCATTATAGAGGGAATGCAACAAAGCTTTACCAGGCCGATTCCTGGACTGGCAAGACTGCCATATAAGGAGACACTAATCTGGTTAGGATTATATTCATTTATAAGAGTGATAGGGGATCTCAGAAAATTCTAACAGGGTTCGACAGGGTAGATTCAGAATGAGTGTTCCTCATGGCGGCAGAGTCTAAAACTAGGGCTCATAGTTTGAGGACAAGGGGTAAATCTTTTAGGACTGAGAGGAGAAATCTCTTCACCTAAAGAGTGGTGAATCTGTGGAATTCACTGCCACAAAGTAGCTGAGGCCAAAACGTTATGTGATTTCAAGAAGGACCTAAATTATAATGAATGGCAGAGCAAGCCCTAATGGCTAAATAGCCGACTCCTGCTTCTATTTACTATGTATGTTTCTATGTATGACAGAGACTTATGATGAAAATTAAAGATAATGGATAATTTACACAATTTCCTTACAAAGGTAGTATGTGCAAATATCATACCAGGTGGCTGGACTTAAGGTATAATAGTTTCAAAACGAAAATAGAAATATCTGAACAGGTTCATGGATATTAAATTTTGCAATTGATTAACAAAATGTCTCAGAAATAAAGGGGTCAATTTAGATAGAATGATTTGTGGAATGTTTGGCTTTTTCTGTATTAAATATGTTACGAAATAGAAACAAAAAAATATTTTAAGTGTCATGGCACTTTAGAAATAATATGAAGCTTAATCCACATAGACATATCTGAGGGCCAAGTCCTAATCCTTGCAGTACCCGACTGATTACGGTCTTTTAACCTGAAAATGAACTGTTTATTGCTCATTTGTTTTCTGTCTGCTTACCAATCCTCAATTCATGATAACACATTGCCCCGATTCCATAAGTCTTCATTTTGTGTATCTGGTAGCTAAGTACTACAACTTCATATCCTCGTGTTTAGATGCTTGAGAAATTGTTGCTGATTTACTGTTAGAATGAAATTTCTGGAGGACAAATTGGACAACATTCTGATTTCTGCATTTATCTGCACATACAGATGCTGGAAGTTGTTGTCCAATTTGCTCTAAAAATGGTGAGCCTAAATTATCATTATGTTCTGGTCCCTACTAAACACACTAGAAAAAAATAGGGCTTATCCATTCAAGCGAATTTTTAACAGCAGGTAAGTTTTAATTACTGCGAAACAACCTCTGACATTGAAAATTTGTTGTTTCAAGTATGAAATTGCATTTCTTCCGTTTTTAATAATAATTAAAGATATAAAAAAAGTTTATCTTGTCAACTCTTTTATATCTACATGACTTGCTTGAATTAAAAATGCTATTTTGAACTGGCTTCGACTCAGAGTGCCTCAGTGAGGAGTTGATTTAAGGCATCATGGCATTGCTTCCTCTGTTGCTTGTTTTCATCCTCATGACTTTGCCACACCCAATTTCCACAAGCTTTCCCAGCTCTATAATTCTCATTATCACTCCATTCTACTTGCACTGGCATCTTATAAATCTCTTCCTTTCCCCACAAATCCCCAGAATCCACCTACTCTGTGATGGCTGGTCCTGCAGCTACCTGTGTGAAGTTGTACGAACTAAGGAATAGCATGATGGGAAAATTGGTCAGCTATTTGGTACAATATAAGAACAGCTGACCAAGGCTATTTCAAAATGCCAGACCCCTGTAAGACTTGATAAGGCTGACTCCGCATCACTTAAGGATGTATGAATAAGACAAGAGAAGGTCAGGGATGAAGGAGTCACTGACCTTTTTCTGTTCCATCAAAGGACAAGATAAGGGTATGAATGATGAGACAGAGAGTTCTAGGAGGTCAACAAGTTATGACATGATTAATGACATTGCTTGTGATTCTATTACTAAACGAATTCCTGAATATGCTCTGGTCACGCAAACTGATAATGATTATGTATAAATACTGAACTGATTCTTTGTGTAATTGCGAACTTGAGGAGGAATTAGCAAGTTGTACCAACTGCTCTCTGAACTCAAGTTTTCAGCCAAAGCTGCATGCAGTCTTTCGTAAATAAATATTAGTTGCTTTGTCGGAACGAACTTTGCTGAGTTTTTCTATCACAGTCAAGAAGCAGGAAAGTTTCCACTTCAACACCTGGTTTCTAACGTTTGGTATGCCCTGCCTAAAACTCACCCAGAGGAACATTTTCTGGTGGCAGTGAAGTTGGTAACTAGAAGACACAGATTTAACGTGATTGGCAAAAGAATCAGAGGTGTCATAAGGAATTCTTTTCAATCAAGTATTGTGCTCTAGAACTGACCAGTGATCTTTGTTGAGGATGGCAGCTATTAGACTCCCCATCATGACCTCAAGTTGCCAAGCAAAAGCCCACAAAAAAAATCAAAGGCACCTGCAAGTTTAATGAATGGCAAGTGCCATCCATTCACCACAGCATCTTACCCTGTGCTACCTAATTGTGACATTTTTCTACAAATTTAAGACGAACACTTAACAAGCAATACATTATTTTTAATTTGAATAAAGCAGAAAGAAAAAAGATATCCCATAGAAGTTGTTTTTTAAACCCAGTCTAAGTATTACCTGCAAAATCTTATAAAAGCTTGCTTCCATGTTCGGCACCAACTGTTTGACACTGTTCATAAGGCTGAGAGTCTTCAGGACAACATCTGCACCTATTTTACTGTTAATGTAGAGCAGGAGGAGAAAAAGCACCAATTCAGAAAGATGTCAATGAAAAACTCATTCTAGACTCCAAGTGCTTGTTATAATTAACTTCCATATATAGTCCCTGATAAACATAAACGTGTCAATACTCCATGAAAGAATTTTAAAATTTGAGCTTCAACGGATTGAGCTTCATAAATCCATTTCCTGTAGCTAATACTAGAAAACAAAACTATTTGGTAATTCTGCTTTTTCTTAAACTTTGCAAGGCAACCCCACTGCTTACCATAGCTCCACATCTGTGATATTGCTTCGTAGGCCAATTTCCATCCTATTGTATGTGAATTGATATTCCAGAATTGAGACACAATTTCTGGCTGTGAGAACCTTAGCAACATTCAATTTCATTGTTTCATCTCCACAAAGCAGTAAAACATAGTTAAAGAAAAGGACAAATGTTTTGTTCATTTCCTGCTCCTTCAAATACAGCTCAGCTTTACATGCTACAATTTTAATAGTCTGAGATTGGTTCTCAAGTCAGTAGGTTGTTCTCTAGTCAGGTAAAAATACAAAATTGTAATGATCCCAAAAAAATTGATCATTTAGTATTTGTCAAATTATACACAAGTTTTAGCATCAGGAAGTTATACTGTCACTCAATGGATTATTTTCCATAAAAAAAACATTTTGCCAGTGCTTTAGAAAGGCTTGTGACATTGATAAATCATTAAGCTCAACTATCATAAACAAGACAAGAAATTCACAACGGTATAACATGCCAACTTCTATAATGACATCCAGAACAAGGAACACACTCAAAATGATACGACCAAATTGGTGGAATCTAAAGTCAACAAATCAAGTTGTTACATTGACTAATTTGTTGTTTCCTAGTTGAAGGATTAGAAACAATATTTTGCTTTAATATATACACGAGCACTTGGATTCATATAGTCAGCAATCATAGTGTTTCACCCCTTAGTCGCAGGATGGATGTATTTAGCTGTGTATAGGGGCTGAAAAAAATGAAGAATATTCTGCATCAAGACTGAAGAAAATCTCAATGTTGAAAGTTCCCAAAGTGAAAGTTCTTCACATCGAGTACATTTCGCTGTATTTTTGCCCAGAATGTAAATTTAATTAACAAGGACAAAGTTCAATGACCAGAAATGCATATAACCAATGGACAGAAATAGCTCAGAATTTAATTCCTTCGCGATCTATTTAAGTGCTCAACAGTTCACTTAACTGCATCTAATCAGAAAGGATATCTAATAGGACATCAAGAGCTTTTGCAATTCGATCATATTTCTTTTTCGTCAGCGTGTCCTCTTGGGCATGATCTGGAGTCTTTAACTGCTCCAGGATTACAGGAAAAAGCAGCGCCATAAATGGTTCAACTGTAGTCCAAAGGGTACAATCCATTATTTCCTGCATAATGTTACAGAAAATAAAGTTTAATTACACAATAAGTCCAAGTCTGGGATAAACTATTTCATTAAATTGTTCATTGTTCCAGGATAATTTTGGAACGCAAAGAAAATCTCTAGTTTATTTTCTCCACTTCCAACTATCTCTTTAAATATCTCCCTCCACTACCCCCGTCACAATCATCTTCAAGAACAAGTGGAAGGAAATAATGGACTTCTTTATCATTAATATCGAAATCAAAAGTTCAACCGCATCTATTGCAACTTCCCTTCCTATTCAAGTAAAACTTGACCAAAAAGTTAAAGATTAAAAAGCACAAAGGAGTGGGGCTAAGGACAACAGGATGAAAATTCTAACAATGAAATTAGAATGAATTTGAAGTAATTATTTTACTAGAGGAGCAAGTCTGCCAAGAAATTAGAAACGTGCAAAAACTATAGAGTGGTTAAACTGGGGGTCTTTTAATTATCTATATATTCATTGAGATAATGTTAAGGTGAAAGGAAAGGAGTACTTCCTTGACAGGCACGTTTTGGTCCAATAAGAAAGGAGAATTTGCTAGATATGATGTTGAGAAATAGGCCAAGCGGAGCAAAGGTATGTGGGGGAACACCTGGGTAAGAATCATCACTGCATCACATTTAGATTAGTAATGGAGAAAGGCAACAAACAATCTGAATTAGAACTTGTAAATGGAAAGTGGGCTATCAATGGGATGTGGGGACAGCGAGCTAAGGTAAAGTGAAACTGAAGCTAGCTATAGGAAAAGTTGTAACAGGCTAGGTACATTCCAACAAAAGAGAAAGTTAGGACAACTAGAGCCAAGGTTCCTTAGATGACATGGAAAAGAGCGAGATAGAGAACAAAAGCAGACTTTAAGCGGCAGGGGTGGGGTCTATTGGGGACAAAGAGGGTCAGCCCCACCTAGAGGCACAGGACAAAGCTAGAACCCCTCATGAGTACTTTGAATCAATGCTTACAAAGGAAGAGAATGTTGACCAAACATTGGTAGCATAGGAGATGGCAGAGGTAAGGGATGTGGTGAAAATTGATAGGCAGAATGTACTCGAAAGGCTGGCTATGCCGTGACTGGATAAGCCATAGTAGTTGCTAAAGGAAACAGGAAGTGGATATAGCAGAAGGATTTGACTTAAAATCTTCCAATCTTGTGTAGATACATGGAAGGTGCCAGGGGATTAGAGTGGCTAATGAGACACTTTCATTCAAGAGTGCAAGGACATTTATAGTAACCATAAGCCAGTGAATTTAATATCAGTGGTGGATAAAATTTCAGAATAAACAGAGGAAAAAAAATCAACTGGAACTTACTTGAAGAGGTGTGCATTATTTGAGAGCCAGCATGGATTTGTACAAAGCTTGACTAATCTAGCTGAAGTTGAGATAACAGGAAAGGTTGATGAAGGGAATGTGATGGGTGTTGTCAAATGGTTTCTCTAAAGCCATACAAAGTACCACATAATAGGTTGGCTGCCAAAATTGAGCCACATGGAATCGGAGGGTTGGTGTCAACTTGGGTAAAAAATTTGCTTCAGCACAGAGAATAACGAGTCGTGGTAAATGGCTGTTTTTCAGATAATGACTTGAGCTAAATTTCCCAATGATATCAAGCTTGGAAGTTGTGGCATAGGATATTATCAGTTGCAACAGGACAAATGGGCTAGCAGAATGCAAAGACAAATGTCAGATGGAATTTAAGACACAATTGTGAGATGATGCATTTTGGCAGAAGGGAGAGTGTAGTGTTCTCCAGTTAGATCAAGTATTAAACTGTCTAACATTTCTTGGGTAAGTATCTAGGGTACATCCTACTCACCTAAACCAAATCTTCGCCCTGAGCTCAGAGGTTGGAGAAATTTGCGGAGGATCCTAGGCAGCAGGCAATCAGCCACTGCAAGTCAGGACTTACACAGGGACTTGACGCACATACCATCTTCAACAACCTGGAGACAGGAAGATTTGGGCCATTGAGTGCACTTAGTAAAGCATCTGGGACCTTGGGCTTCAAAGAAATATTGAGCATAAAAGCAGAGAAGTTATGCTGTCTTTATAAAGCTTTGATTAGGCTACAATTAGATTACATCTAACTCTGGTAATGAAATGTTTAGCAGGGTCCTTAAGAGAGTGCAGGGGAGATTTACTGGAATGGTTCAAGGGATGGAGGAATTTAGCTACAAGTTAAGTTGGAGGAGATGGCTTTACTCTTCTTAAAGCCAAGGAGACCGAGGTGAGATTTGATGGAGTTATACAAGATTATGGTAGAGTTAAGGTGGAGAAGAATGAGCTGTTTGCCACTAGCTAGGGGATACATATTTAAGCTTTGGGGCAGGAGTTGAAGACGTGGATGGATGGGGTGGGTAGGGGGAAACATATGATCCTCCATAAATATCTCCAACCCCCAAGCTCAGGGTGGGAATTTGGCCAAGGTACCTGGGATTTACTCCGATACATACCTAGGAAATGTTGGACAGTTTAATATCTGATTTAAGTCAGTAACTCCACAATTGATTTTCCACAATTGACCACACCTCCCCCAGACATTTTGAACACAGGTGTAGTGATCTGGAACACTGCCTAATTAATAGAAATTTTGAAAACATTAAACATACTATGATTACAATGGAAATAGGCAGAAATCCCACAGTGATCCAAAAAATGGTGAGCGAACCTACATTTAAAAAAAAGAATAACGCAACTGTGATTCATGTTTCATTATTTATCTATATAGTGCAAGTGTTCTGATGATGGATGCACTCTATGGGCCGAGGAGATGAGCAAAAACAAATATACTGACTGGATTTTCCACTTAGTTTAAACTTTAAATACAATGCCTGGCGACTGAGAAATGATAATGAATGATAGCCTTGGATAACCTTCGAAACTACACACAACTGAAACTTGCATCATATAACAGCAACAGGAATAACCCTCTATTATCAGCACTAAAGTTCATTAGTATACAGTCAACCTGAGCTCATTTGACACTGTTTAACTGCGGAAGATTAGAGGTACAATTTTGAAACAAAGTTGGATGTTTATGCTTGCGTTTCTCTCCCTTCATATTACTTGTAAACATTAGGAAAGAATGCTTGTTGAATTTTCCAAGTCAAGTCTGATGTAACGTTTGCTGCAAATATAGATACGGTCAGGTGGTGAAATAGGGCATTATAATATGCCATTGCTAAACTTTATTCTGCAAAGCTATAACTTCTAGGCAGAGTCCACAATTAAGTCAGAACTAAAAACATAAAAGAAACAGGAGCAGTAATAGGCATATTGCCCCTTGGATTTGCATGATCAATCAAATGGATCATAACTGATCTAATCTGGGCCTCAACTTCACTTTATTGTCTGCTCCCCATAACTCGCAATTCCTTTAAATTTGAAATTTCTCTCCACCTCAACCTCCTGATCTGAGTTAGAGAATCCAAATACCAATGATGCTCTGAGAAGAAATTCTTCATCTGTCTTAAATGAGCGACCCCTTATTCTGAAACTAAACCAGCCTCCCATCCATTGACCCTGTCTACACTTCCTGCTGCCTCGGCAAAGAGCCAGCATAATTAAGGACGCCACGCACCCAGTCGAGAAAAAGATACAAAAGTCTGAGGTCACATACCAACCGACTCAAGAACAGTTTCTTCCCTGCTACTGTCAGACTTTTGAATAACCTACCTTACATTATGTTGTTCTCTTTCTACACCCTAGCTTTGACTGTAACACTACATTCAGTACTCTCTCGTTTCCTTCTCTATGAAAGGTATGTTTTGTCTGCATAGCGCGCAAGTAACAATACTTTTCACTGTATGCTAATACATGTGATAATAATAAATCAAATCAGATCAAGCCAAACCCAGTTCTCCACAAAGTAAAGTATTCTCTCAGTATCCATCCTGTCAAGCCCGCTCAGAATCTTATATCTTTCAATAAGATCACCTCCCAATCGCCTACATTTCAATGAGCTTTCTCAACCTTTTTTTCATATACAACACCTTCAGCCCAGGAATCAACAAAGTGAACCTACAAACTGCCTCCAAGCATATCCCTCCATAAATAAGGAGACCAGAACTGTAAGCAGTTCTCAATTTGCCATCATAATTACTTGCTGTAGGAGCATGCTAATTTTGTGATTCAGGTGCGAGGGCACGTAAATCCCTCTATAACCATAGGATTCTATACTCTTGATTTAACTAATATTCTTTTGTTATTCTTCCTACCAAAGGGGATAACCTCACATTTTTCTACATTACACTCCATCTGACAAATTTTCATTCATTCATTTAATCCTTTGCAGACATTATCCTCTTCGCAACTTGTTTTACCATTTATCTTGGTACTGTCAGCAAACTTGGCTACAGATAAAAGCATAATATTTTGCTGGGCATTAGGTATCATAAATACATTTTTCCCGTCAATCATTATTTAGGTGCATTCAAAGAATGTGTACCTCAAACAGCTCCTTCAGAAGAACCAAAGCCAACAATGAACACCTCTCAGAGTTCTCTAGTGGTTGACTTGACCAATGGATAAGAGTGATAATTGGCTCTGAAGGTTTAACATGCGACTTGAGGCTAGCTGTTGTAATCCGTTGCTCAGAGGAGGTTCCAAACATTGTATGACACAATATTCTCCTGAGACTGCTCACTGAACAGAAAGCGAGAAGGAGTTCAAGGATCTGTGGGGGAGAAAAGTTGCATTAAACCAAATTTTTACACAACATTCAAGATGATATTGAAGCACTATGGTGCCAATTTAACTTTAGCCTCTATTTTTCTGTATCCCTCTGTGCACTCTTATTATCTACACATCACTGAAGACCAAACGATTTTTAGCTGTATTATATTACAATTGTGCTACTTGTTTTAAAATTGGTTACTTTAAAGTCCATGCTGCCTGTACTATACCATCTGTTTGTTGCCTTTCCTTGGGATTGAACATTACTGAAAGATCAAATTGGATCCACTCATACCAATGAAGTAAAATTAACTGTTTGGTGTTAGCTCTTAATACAGAAAAGAGAAAAATCAAGAATCCATTCAGTGCAGAAAGAGGCCACTCAGCCCATCAAGCCAGCACTGACAACTGTCCCACCCAGGCCCATTCCTCCTCACCCAGGTATTTACCCTACCAATCCCCCTGACACTAAGGGGCAATTTAGCATGGCCAATCCACCTAACCGGTATATCTTTCGACTGTGGGAGGAAACCGGATCACCCGGAAGAAACCCAGACACGGGGAGAACGTGCAAACTCCACAGAGAATTGAGCCCTGGTCTCTGGCGCTGTGAGGTAGCAGTGCTAACCACTGTGTCATAGTGCCGCAAGAGATAAAACTTCAAATGAATTCATTAAGTGTATAAACTCGGACAATGCAACATCCTTGTAGGTAGCAGTGAGGTAATTCACTTTGGATCAGAGAAGGATAAATTAGAATATTAATGGTGAGGAACCAGCAGTTTTAAAGGAGAAATTTAAGTGTCCATGTACACAAATTTTTAAATGGCTAATGGAATGCTAACTTTATCTGCAAGGCAGTGGAATTAAACTTACACTGCATCTGCACACCTTGGTCAGACCTCATCTGGAGAATGAGGTTCAGCTTTGGACACTGACCCTCAACAAAGATATAGTGAAATTGAAGGAGGTGCTGTGCAGATTCACCAGAAGGATAACAGGACTCAATGTGTTCAATGAGTCTAGCTTGCTAGTTCCTTCAGTTTATAAAGAGTGAGATGATCTAATTGAGGTGTTTAAAATGATATGGGAAACAGTAGGGTGGATACAAAAAAAACTATTTCTTCTGGAAGAATCTTGAACAAGAATGCACAATCTGAATCAGAGCTGAGTGGTGCAAAGGAAATTGAAGATAAGGAATAACCTAGTTTCCGAAGAATTAAAGATTGCCGAGGTAGGTTGGGAAGAATTTTAGAGATTTGAAAGAGATAATCGGGACTTTGAAATCAATTTACAGGAGCACTGCAAGGCAGTAAAGCTCTGAAGAATTAAGATAATGCAAGTGCAGGTAAGGACACAGTCTGAAGTATTTTGAAAATGTTGCAAACCTCGCAGGCTGGGTATGTTAGAGAAATTGAACAGGAAGGGAACATCCTGTAGCACCACAAGAACCATGTAGGGAGAAAATGGAGAGAGAAAAAGTATTTACATTCATTCGAGTAAGGTTAGAAAATTTCTTCAAGATTTAAACAAGTTTAGTTAAATTATGCAGATTATGAAGCAAGTATCATGTTATAACAAAAACAGTATTAGCAAAATCACTTTCAAAGATAACAGTGCAATTCTAAACGTCAAAATCCTTTCTAACTTAAATAAACATTCCTTCTTACATTTGTGATACACCTGAGAATTAAATAGCTCATACCTTGGCTGCTGAATTGGAGTCCTTACCGCGCAAAAGGCCTAACACTTGACCCAGGCATGATTGAAAGTGTTCATACCTAACATGAGAGAAAGAACTTGAACATCAAGTCACTTTTTTTGCAACATCCACCATATTCTTACATTGCTACAATAAACATATCTATTCTGCATGAGGAAAAAGACTACGAGATGACATCATAACAATAATGTTAAATCAAAACATTACTAGGGATTTGCATTTTTGAGGTTTAACAAAATGAAAAGAAAGAAAGTAGCAATTATAAGCATGGAAACAAGACAAACAATTTATAGTTATTTCATTGTAAATTTGAGCAAAGAAACAGGCTCCAGCATAAAGGAACACCTGTCCTTCCTTCAACTAAATGCTGTTCACTAATGGAGTGAATCCAAGAATCAAAAAGTCAGCAGTTATTTGGAGTTGGTGCTATCCTCAAAGAACTTGCACACAACGGACGAAACTTCTTGACAATGTTTCAAAATAGTGGACTCAAATTACTGCATTTACTACAGAACAGTTGGGCCAAATCAAAATTCAAACTTGAGTTCCGTGTATCTAAACTTAGATTTCCAAACAGAATACCAAGATTAGAAGAAAGAACTTCCAGTGTATAGCACTATCAACTTCAGGATGTCTGAAAGTGCTTCATATGCTTTATAAAATTACAATGATGTACTTTTGAGGTGTAGTCAATATTGTAGTACAGGAAATATGGTAAACAATTTGTAATGAACAAAGTCTCTGAGATAACGACCATACCATTTAACTTTGCAATGTTGGTGAAGGATAAACATTGGCCTTAAATTTTCTCCAATAGGATTTCTTAGAAGTCAGACCTGGTCCAGATTTAACTTTACATTCAAAAGACAGCACCTCTGTTAGTGTAGCAGTCCCTCAGTGCAGCCGAGACTACATGCTTAGTCTCAAGTACAACTTGAACTAAAACTTTCAAATTCAAAAGTTGAGCCTGCTACCATTGAACTAAGATTGTTTAGATTACATATTAGTTCTATCTCAATAATTTGACAGTTCCAAAGTACTCCCTTAGTTTTGTTTGGAATACCATCCTAGTCTGGAGTAAGATTCAAACCATAAACCTTCTGATTTTGAGTTAAAGATTGGCATCACAGGAGTTTGAGTTGATGATTGCAAAAAGCACAAAAAATTTGAAAAAACTGCCAAATGGGTTGTTAATGCCCTACACAGCCAACAGTCAAACATCTCCTCTTCAGTGGCAAGTCAGTGATGTTACTTCAAGCCTCTGGGGATTGAAGAAACCTGAAATGGCTGATCTTTATAAATCCAAAATAATGAGATTTTTAAGCTTATGACGTATTTACAATTGTATTTTGCACAAAAAGATTGGGCTGGGAACACACCGCATTCTCCTGAGATGTTCCTTCCCATTTCAAAATTGTAGATCTGAAGGCATCATGAGAGTATTGTATATCAAAATAACTAGCTACCAAAACATTTAATTTAAAGTTGAAAAAAATTAGATGCACAGCTAATGAAATTATTAAAAAAACATTACAGTTATTTGGCATTAGTTGCTCCTTGATCAGATAGTCCTGGGCGCAATTTTCATACAATGCCAGCAAAGAACACTCTACCTTTGGAGGAAATCTGCAATCTTGGGATTCTTAAGGAGATCCACCAAAAGATCTACGGCATATTTTCTGGTTAATGTTCCATCTCCATTCACCAGAATATTAAATATAAGTTGAAATGTCTGGTGAATATTCTTGGCATGAAACAGCTGCATTTAAAACAGAAACATTGAGACACAGAAACCGGAATGAGAGAATGAATACACTGGTATGTCCTTCTATTGACCAGCAACAAACTTAAAATAATTTGAATGTCAAATTGTTTTATGCATGCAATGCCTCCCTAAAGGCACTTGGGGGAGCTATGTATACTCGCAGGTACTCGCAGCGCTCCGAAAGCTTATGGTATTTGCTACCAAATAAACCTGTTGGACTTTAACCTGGTGTTGTGAGACTTCTTACTGTACTCGCAGGTCATCAGGTAACTATCTCTACTGCAATGTTTTCAAACCCTGCCTTCTCCACCCCTTTAGTTAGATGTCCACAGTGCACAGAAACTCTCCAACACTTGTAAGAAACTTGTATACTTATAAGATTGCTACTCAGTATATTTCGCAGAAATGTAATGCATACACACTCCCAAGAGCTTTTTTAAAAACTTACCCAAGTGCAAATAATGGCAGGTTTAAAAAGCCAAGACTTAAGAGTCCAGGAATGCTGATCATGTTTAAGTAGCCCAAACTAGTTTACCTGATCTACCAGTCTGTCCATCCTTCCTTTCATTAAAACTTTTCATACCCATATTTGCACCCTACTTCCTTCGATCCTACTAGCTCACATGACCTCTCTATTTCCATTATCTCATTCAGACAAAGACACCTTGGATTGCTTCTTTGAATCCACACCACTCACATCCCTGTTCCAATAGCACTTCCTTCCACATCCACCTGCAAAATAATTCTCCTGCCCAAGTCACGTAACGAAATACTCAAATTTACAATTGTCTAGTCTTTGGCCCTCCATTCTCTGTGATACTTCTATCACTAAGCTAATCATACCTTAACCACAACCTTTAATACCCTTCTCTCCAGTAAAACCATCTTTCGCCATGGTGATTCCCTGAACACAGACTTGGACATTTATGAATACACAACTGGTTTAGCCATTCATCAACAAAGTCTTGCTGGGGCACATCCAGCACAATAAGGTCTTATCCTCTTCTGGCAAAACTGCTCGCTACATGTAGGGTTTCACAGCTCCACCTCACCATCACCTCTTCAGTGCTTTGGCATCAGGCAGATTGCTTGTTCTATACGGGGACTATAATGAATTAAAATTGAATTAACACTGGGTAGACCAAAGCTAGTATTTTCTCCACCAATCCTCTCCACACAAACTGTTTCTTAGCCACCAATGCCAGCCTTCTTTCTGGCCATTGTCTCAGGGTGAACTGGACTATATGCGCAGCTTCTGTGCCTTATATGACCCAGTTTTGACCCATCCTCTCCACCTCTGCCTACTTCTATCTCTGCTCTTGCCCAAGTCTACACTGACCTATAATGGCTCCCAACCCATCAACAACAGGAAGGTTCAAGAACAAGATCAACAAAAGGCATTTCAGGTCTTACCTTTTCTCCAACCTCTTCATTGAGAGTTACGCTTGCCAATATAGAAAGTGCAAAAACAACCACCGTCAAACTACTGTGAGCTAAGAATTTAATAAGAGACCGATAAAATCCTTTTACGTGGTTCTGTGGAAATACCAATGTTAAAATGAGAACATTCAATTAAATGTTTTTTTCCAATTGATCAAATACTTTAAAATCTATTATTATAGTCTGCTCAATTTGAAGTTTTAAGCTTAAATTATATTAATTCAACTTGAAACTACAAAATAATACCACAGATTTAAATGTACTTAATTTAAATTTCTTCCCCAAGGACCAGTACAACACACTGCAAACAGTGATTATCAGGTTCCCAAGTTCTGGATCTCTCCCATTAAAGTGCAGTGTTTCACTGTGGAAACAGTAGTTTACATGGCTACCCAGAAGAACAAAACTCCTGCCACCTGCAAAAATCAAACATGGAGGAATGCCCAGGTAAATAAAAGCTGTAGGACAGAAATTTAGCATTTTGCCACCATCTTCTCTACTTACAGGAAAATAAAGAGACGATTGTCACCCAAAAGGAAATGATCAACATCTTAGCTTGACCTTGTGCCAGATCAGTTTTGCTGAACTAGATCATGTAGGCAAAAACAACTAGAGGTAGGTTCTTCACTCAGAGAGTAGTAAGGGCGTGGAATGCCCTGCCTGCAGCAGTAGTGGACTCGCCAACATTAAGGGCATTTAAGTGGTCATTGGATAAACCTATGGATGATATTGGAATAGTGTAGATTAGAGGGGTTTTAGATTGGTTTCACTGGTCGGCGCAACATCGAGGGCCGAAGGGCCTGTACTGCGCTGTAATGTTCTATGTTTATGTTCTAGCCTTCCTCTAATTTTTTGTCACATGTATTAGCATACAGTGAAAAGTATTGTTTCTTGCACGGTATACAGACAAAGCATACCGTTCACAGAGAAGGAAATGAGAGTGCAGAATGTAGTGTTACAGGCATAGCTAGGGTGTAGAGAAAGATCAACTTAATACAAGGTAGGTCCATTCAAAGGTCAGACGGCAGCACGGAAGAAGCTGTTCTTGAGTCGGTTGGTATGTGACCTCAGACTTTTTTTTTCCCGACGGAAAGCGGCAGAAGAGAAGGTCCTGGGTGCGTGGGGTCCTTAATTATGCTGGCTGCTTTACCGAGGCAGCGGGAAGTGTAAACAGATTCAATGGATGGGAGGCTGGTTTGCGTGATGGATTGGACTACATTCACGACTTTTTGTAGTTTCTTGTGGTTTTGGGCCGAGCAGGAGCTATACCAAGCTGTGATACAACGAGAAAGAATGCTTTCTATGGTGCACCTGTAAAAGTTGGTGAGAATCATAGCTGACATGCCAAATTTCCTTAGTCTTCTGAGAAAGTAGAGGTGTTGGTGTCTTTCTTAACTATAGTTTCGGCATGGGGGGGGATTAGGACAGGTTGTTGGTGGTCTGGACACCTAAAAACCTGAAGACCTCGGCCCTTTATACTTCATCCCCGTTGATGTAGACAGGGGCATGTTCTCCTCTACGCTTCCTTTATCTTGTTGACATTGAGGGAGAGATTATTGGCGCCGCACCGGTTCACCAGATTCTCTGTCTCGTCATTGAGATCCGACCCACTACAGTGGTTCGTCAGCAAACCAATTTTATCATGGCCAAACTTGAAAATCGAATTAGAGGGGAATTTGGCCAGTCATATGTGTATAAGGAGTATATTAGGGGGCTGAGAACACAGCCTTGTGGGGCACCATTGTTGAGGATAAAGTAAAGTTTATTTATTAGACACAAGTAGGCTTACATTAACACTGCAATGAAGTTACTGTGAAAATCCCCTAGTCACCACACTCCGGCACCTGTTCGGGTACACTGAGGGAGAATGCAACATGGCCAATTCACCTAACCCGCACATCCTTGGACTATGGAAGGAAACTGGAGCACCCGGAGGAAACCCATGCAGACATGGGGAGAATGTGCAGACTCCACACAGACAGTGACCCAAGCCAGGAATCGAACCCGGGTCCCTGGCAGTGTGAGGCAGCAGCGCTAAGCACTCTGCCACCGTGCTGCTCCATGATCATGGAAGAAGTGTTGTTGCCTATCCATACTGATCCAAGGTTAAACAAACTTGGCTTGTCAGAAAGGATGAGCAGGTGCAGTGAAGTTTCTACATTGTGATCAACCAGTTCAAAATCTGCTGCTCAGTAAACTTCAGGTCAAAACATGGAAAGTAAATAACTTACTTGTAGAAAGAGTCAAAACCTGGACGAATGCTAAAACCTGAAGACAAGTTTAATGCTGACAGAATATCAGTAAATAATTAAATACTTAATGAAAATAACTCAGGGGAGGGAAAGGACCCCTTTAAGTATTGCATCTCTTATTTTCTATTATCTGTCCATGTTCTTCCTACCAAAATGCATCACCTCACACTTCTCCACATTGAACTTTATCTGCCATGTATTCACCTTCTTCACCAAATTATGCAAGCAGCTCAGTTTTCTGAACCTGTGTTGGAGGCCTTGGTGGAGGATCTGAAAAAAGAGCTACCGTGCTGCATCCACAGGGGTCCAAAAGGCCAGAAACATTATGAAAAGGCAGTGGAGGCAGGTAACTGTGGTCATCAATGCCAGATTCTAGTCCCAAAGAATAAGTTGTAGTGTCACAAGAGGTCTAATGTACATGGTAACAGTCTGTGAATGCATCAAGTACCATGTCCTACCACTGATGCACAAGCCTCAGTTGCTACTCAAATAATCAGAACCCCATTGCTCACCTAGCAGCAAACCATCAGGATTCATACCTAATAAACCCTCAAATAGCAGGGTTGCAAGCCTCATATCTACATCTCATGCATTGTCAGCTGTTCATAGAATCCCTACAGTACAAGAGGCCATTTGGCCCATCAAGCCTGCATCGACAACAATCCCACCCAGGCGCCATAACCCAAAGTATTTATCCTGCTAATCCCCCTAACACTAACGGGCAATTTATCATGGCCAATCAACCTAACCCACACATCTTTGGACTGGAGGAGGAAACTGGAGCACCTGGAGGAAATCCACGCAGACATGTAAACTCCACACAAAGTGACCAGAGGCTGGAATTGATCCCAGGTGCCTGGCGCTATGAGGCAGCAGTGCTAACCATTGTGCCACCGTGCCACCTACAACAGTCACATCACTCAGGCATATTGTATGGCACTCACTGACATCACTCACCCTTAGAGGTGATGCACACCCAAAGACTGCAGGAATTAACCGGAGAAGGGGGCACGACTGCATGCTCTAACCCCAATGGAGGAGACAATGACAGCAGCATTGGGAATGCCACAACTGAGGCCATGGCCACCTGCAAGGTTGAAACCAATGAAGACAATGGAATCCACATAACTAATTCTTTTCTCAAATTCCACTTCATCATACAATCTCATCTGACATACAAGCAGCAAATGGTGTAAGAATGAACCTGTGCCTTTCCTCCTCTTCACCCATGTACCTCGTCTTTTCAGATATCCAAGAAGTGCAACTTGGTCAGGCAGTTGAGGAAACCAAGAGTCATGAGGTCAGCATCCTGTCATTTGAATTCACATTTGCGGCCAAAAAGCCCAGATACTGATACGTGTATATAAAAGGATAGAATAGGGGCAGGATCTGCACATTGAGAGACACCGCCCTGGCTACAGTGCATTTGTGTCCAGTTTCAAGGATAGCATAGGTACCAGCTCACCAGGGCATCAGACATGAGTTCTGCAGCTCACAACTCTGATGAACATTTCAATGGGGCAGGCTAGAGCAGGCAGCCAATAGGTATACACAACAGAATTCATTGCACTTTGAAAGCCTGTACTCAATGGTTAAGGAATATGGAGGAATCCAGCACCAACTTGACAGAAGATTTTGCACACAGCTTAGAGCTCAGCCTTTCCAGCACGGAAGTGATGGTCAACTCTTATCAATGCATTGTGGACCCAATCATGATAGTTGATATTTCAGTATCAACTGTAGAATAAGCAGTTTCTGTCAGTTGCCAGAGAACTGAAGTCGAAGCTCATTTCAAGGTTATGCAAAATAAGTTTACTACCACACAACGTTAGACTGCTGTCATCCTGGCTGCAGAAAAGCATTCAAAGGGGCTTGCAGCATGTATTAAAAGTCCAACATTGTGTCCTCCAACAAATTGCTATGATTGCTGAGATGCCAACCTCTGAGAGCAACAGTGCCTCTGTGGCACTTACACTTGTTGTCCCCTTGCCTCATCCCAATGGTCCTTGATGTTGCATGTCAGCCAGCCAGATTGCTCATGCTGAGATGATGAAGCAATACCTTGTAGGTCATCCTCCAAGGCCATCAGTAGCTTCCTACAATCTAAGTTATCAGCTTTCCACCAGCTATGTTGGAGTCACAAGGACAGCATGACGTAGAAGAACTCAGTGAAGCAGACACACAGAACAGGCAATAAGAGAATGAACCAGGACAATTAATTGAGTTTTATACACAACATGGCATGATTTCAATACAAATTTGGTATGGAGCGTGGTAACCTTTTGCATCGTGGCCAAGAGGACAATGTGATATTCAACATCAGAGGGAATACAAAAGTGTGGAATTGTTGAGGAACAGGGAATTGGGGAATGCAGTTACTGGTAGTGCACAGTTGTTACCCTTTAGATATCCCCGATGGTTGAAGTACAGCTGGTGCAGAAAAATGACATGAAATAATGGCATCATGCCTGCTGCACAGACACTGGGCATTGACCTGCATGATGTATGACCTTAAGCAGCACATCAGCTGGATATTGCAGCAGGGGAATTCTTTTTGGTTTCAGTACTTGACGGTGCCATGTGGAGCCTGAAAAGCAATGTGCATGGAGTCAATGGCACTCTGCACCTGCAATCTGACATAATCCCCGTGCTCACTCTACCTCTGGCAACAGGGAATAAGATGAAGTGTGCTCTCTTGGAATAATGAGACTTAATGGTCTCCCTCATGCTAACAGTGGATGGTAAACTGCAGGATGCTACAAATATCTCTGGCACAACCTCAAAAGAACCAGACCCAGAAAAGGTCATCACAACATTCACTTTCAAAGCCAGTGGCAACGTAATCAATCTTGCCACTTAAAGTCACATAACTGAGCATGCGTTCAGAAAGCACGTCACCTGGAACATTAAATATAAGAATAGCAGCCCTGGCATCAAGTCATTTCAGACCTCTAATGCCATTGATGGCACCCAAAACAACAGGTGCCATTGAGCCCAATTTCGTACTCAATATTTCTATTCCAGATAAGACAATGTTAAAGTTACGTACCCTTGACCTGTGTTCACTGTCAGCTATAAGGCATAGGGAGCAGAAGTAGGCCATTTAGGCCATCAAGTCTTCTCCTCCATTCAATGAGATCATGACTGATCTGATGAGATAATCCTTATCCCTATAACCCTTGATTCCCTTATTGATTAAAAATCTATCTCAGCCTTGAACATAGTTAACGACTCACCCTCTATAGCCCTCTGCGTTAAAGAATTCTGCAGATTCCCTACCTTCAGAGGGAAAAAAATCCTTCTTGTCTTTGTCTGAAATGGGCAACCCCTTACTCTGGAATTATGCCCTCTGGCCTTAACTCTCCCACAATGGGAAATAACCTCTTAGCAACTACCCTGTCAAGCCCCCTGACAATCCTGCACTTCTCAATAACAGAATGGTTGACAGGTTTTTCATCTTACTGGCCTGCCACACTGATCAACCGGCATGACAAGCCAGTAAGAACACTCTAATGGGCTTTCTTTTAGGTAAAGCTATTTTGGGGAATGAATCAAGGGCAAGTAAGACTCAACTAAATGGTGGAACAAGCTTGAGGCGTTAAACAAGCTACAGCTGAGTCTGAAGCAGTGTACCTGAGGATCTTGTTTCTTTTTGTTGCAATTGCCACATCCACTTTCAGTCTACTGTTAACATAAAAATGAAAGCCTTGTATTTATATAGCACCTTTCACTATCACAGGATGTCCCAAATAATAAGCTAATAAACTATTTTTTGAATTATAACCATGATTGTAATAATGTGGGAGGCCCTGACCTCAGATACAATCAAGCTAAATATTCTCACTGAACCAATACTGTGATGGTAAATAGGATGTGCAACTTTGTGAATATGTTTTCAGGAAGCAAATGACAATTGAAGTTTTATGAAATGACTGAACTTTGATTGCACAGCTTGTGTAGTGCTCAAGTTTTGAATAATGCATTTCAGTGGTTGGTTTGCTCGTGCAAAAAAAATGTTTCTTCTATTGCTTCATTTAAATTGCTCAGCTGGGCATTTTTTCTCAGCAGACGAGGTCTTGGAATTAACACAAATAGACTCAACAATTAAATTTTCTGCGATCATGATTTCAGTTTAGTATAATCCAAAAAGAAAAAAATACATTAATGAATAAATAAAGCTCTTACCAAAGATTTTATATGGGCTTGAACAGAAAGATTGTGACGACACAGGTTTGCCATCAGCCCTAGACATGGCATGGTTAGCTCATCTTCTGGGGCTTGACTAAATTCAAACAGAATTCACATTAATTTGCTCATCTGGGATTTTTCCAGACACCTTACTTTAAAATAACGTCTTACTACCTGCAATAAGGTGCTTAAAATTAAGCTTTCAAATAAAGACTGGTCATAACTGCAAATTAGCTAACAAATTAGAACTGGTAGTCATTTGGCTATGCAGTATCTGGTCTGTTTAAGTGTAAATATCGTAAAGCAAAACTCCAGCTTCTTTGAATAAACAGACTTGGATTGCAAATAAGCTGATAAATTCAATTAAAACTCTGACCAGTCAAACTTTCTAATCAGCTGATTTCACCATGCTACGGTTTAATATTACTTGTGGACAATATTGAAATTAAATATATAATTAGAATATTTTATGTACAAGTTGTTGTAACTAACTCATGTCATGGTAGAAAATTAACATCTGCAAACAGGATGGTTGGAAAATGATTCAACAGTGCATTAGGTAATGACCCAATCTTTAGAAGACAATGGAAAGTAACACAGATGTTAGTTACAAGCGTTTTTTGAATAAGCAGATTGATCTATAAACAGTCAAAACAACTCAATTTTCTGTGATGCATGAGCACTTAGGTAGCATGACAGACATAAGATAGTGTACATCTGTCCTCTAGATTGAGTAATTATATCTTGCCTGTATTTTGCAGTTAACAAAGTTTTACTATTCAATCTGTTGCCATGAGCTTGATTATCTGGTGTCCAAACCAAAACTCTGTCCTTCAAGTCAGTAGTATAATTTTCTTTTAAATTCATGTTTATGCAAGTAATAAAGTTCTACATTAGAGCTTTATTCAATACAAAAATTAAGTGAACATCTAATTTCCCATACTGTCCAATATGTTCACTTCTTATAAAAGCAAATTACTGCAGATGCTGAAATCTGAAACCAAAAGAGAAAATGCTGGAAAATCTCAGCAGGTCTGGCAGCATCTGTAAGGAGAGAAAAGAGCTGACACTTCAAGTCCAGATGACTCTTTGTCAAAGCTAAAGGGCATAGAAAGTGGGAGTTATTTATACTATAGGGTGAGGGGATGAAAGATGAGTCGTAGTCACAAAAACAAGGGGAAAGGTGAAGAGGTGCTAATGGCAATCCATAGAGAGACTAGAAGAAGTGAATGGCCAAGTGGCAGAGAAACTGAAATCAGAGGATAAATTGTGACAGTTGAACATGTGGGCGAGGGGGGAGATGGGTAGGAGAGAGGTAAAAGTGAGAAAAGGGAAGCAAAGGGGGAGAAAAGTAAGGAAAGGGGAAATAAGATAAAGGGAAAGAGTGGGGAGGGAGAAGAAAAAGAAAGAAAGATAACAATAAAAGGTAAAGAACATTAAAAATAAATAAAATGAAAGCAAAGGGGTCGAGGTGAGGTAGAGCTAATCATCTGAAGTTGAATTCGATGTTGAGACGAGAAGGCTGTAACATGCCCAGCTAGAAGATGTTTCCCCAGTTTCACTTTTTATACTTGTTTGTAGCCATTTCCAGTTTAGAATCACTGCCTTTAAGAGGTTCCACAAATTTAATTATATAAGGTGTATCCTATTTCATTAATTAAGAAATTGAGCTGAAAAAGTTAGCATTTCACATCTTAAAAATCACAAACTCGAACAGGAGAGAGGGGTGTGAAGGGCATTATAGTGGACAAGACAAAGTAGTGTTTTGGATTAGCTGAATGTTGTGACGTGTTGAATCAGGTATCAATGCAAAGGTGAAGACATGGGCAACATTTCCGTAGCAATGAAGAGGAGGTGCTAGCGGACAATGCTTGGAGGTTGAAAATGTAATTTTAATGATGGACTAACTGTTAAGCAAAAAGACAACACTGAATTTAACTTGAAAGAACATCACAGAAGAGTTCAGGTCATGACATGGAGATGCTAGTGAAAGTATAAACCAGGTTGCTTGTTTCTACTGACATTAGGCTAAAGGAAATCCAGGCCCCAACGAACAATCAGAAGTGTAACAAATGTCTGTTTGGTAGTAATAAATAGGCAGTTTTGGATGTCATTGGCATTCTCATAAAAGCTTACCCTCTTCTGGTGTCACTGAAATTGCTAAGGATCAAACTGTAAATTATGTAAAGAGGACAACCAAGTATGGGGCTGTGGAACATATGCGAGACAGCAGTGATTATGGGATGAGAAATTGTTCGTGTACTGGCACATATTTACATAGAGTAGACTGTGGAGGAAAGGTAGTTGATAACAACGTTCAATAGTGCAAAGGGCTAAAGATGACAAGATGGAACAAGTGCAACACACAAAGTTTTCATCAACTTTGACCAGCCTAGTCTGTGCTTTAAGTAGATTGGAAATCAGATGATTGGAAGAACTTAAAACAGAATTTGTGAAAGATGTGAGCATGTGGTCATGTGTCAACTATATCTTTGAAGGTGTTGGATAGAAAGGCGTTGACAGAGGTAGGATTGATGGAGAATTTAAAAAAAGGATGACAATAACTGGCTTTGAAAAGGGTGAAAACAAGTTGCAAAAAGGAGGGATAATCCGTTGGACAGATAGCCATTTGCTTGTTCAGATGAGTGTGACTGAGAAACCAGGTGGTAAAGTATCAAGCGATCAGTAATGTGAAAGCAATTGGAAATGGTCTGCAGAGACATTAGGAAGGAGTGAGAGCTTCAATACAAAGGTAATATTAAAAGCTGCATAAAACATACAAGATGTTCTAATCAGGTTGTTAGTAACAATAAAGTTGTCTCAAACTTACATATGTTTTACCAGAAAAGCAATCAGCACATCAATATTTGCACTACAATTAAACACTCTGGTGTTGTAAGTCATTTTCTGTAGAAGCTGCAAGCTCTGTTGAAAAATAAATGATTAAGTAATTTATTAAAATTTGAAGCTGTGCAATCAATACATACATTATAAATAATTACATACATCTCTGGTGCTCAAATTTTAATGTAATTATTTTCAAGAGCAAGAAATACACAGCCACAGAACAGTGCGATAGTAAATCCTTAATTGTATTTATCTGAAACTTACTTGGAGATTTTTGATAGATAATAAATGTCAAAGAAAATAACATCTATTAAACAGGTTGGAATAAAAGGAAAATCAGAAAATAAAACTCTCTACTCTGCTTTACATTACTTTTAGATAAAAGGATCAGCAATTGTTATGCTGGGTGCGATGTCCTATTTAATCTTTAAATATCATAGAAAGGCAGTTAACAAAATGATTCTGGTCTGATAGTAGTTGTTGTTTAAAAACACTCCTCTGATTTTCTAATAATTTAACATCTATTGTTTTATTCCATCCTGGAGCCTTTTCCTCTTCCCATGCCAAAGCTACAAAAGGTGGTTCTGTCAGTTATACGAGATTCATACCTGCAGTACAACCTGTTCATTGGGAGCTGAACTGTAATGTTGAACCACTGCAGCAAGTGCACTGATGAGGTTGTATGTGTGCAAAGTCTCTCTACTTTCATTGTCTGATGCTGGAATAGAAACATAAAATAAAATGTTTAAAAACTGATACTGGTGACAAGTGCAATAATGTGAAATAGTTCCATGTAAACAAAATGCCCATTTCTGTAATTATAAGTGCAATATAATGGTAGTGTAGTTCATTAAACTACCACTACACTCTATAACAAAGTGGTTCCCCTCACAGGGATGCCCTGGTTTCAATGTTCTTTATAGGGAGACACCAAAGTGAGGTCAGACACTTCCACACATGGAGTGAGTCACTGTGGTTTGTCCTCTCACACCTCTCAATTACTGGTAATGGAACCACACAAGTTTGAAAGTGGGCTGCCTGTTATGCTGTCAGGCTAGCAGTGAAAACCAGAAAAGCAAAAAAGAATCAAAGGATTTTAAAAATGTCCTTAAAAAAATACATGTAATTAATCTTAACTGACCATAAACCAAATTATACTTTTATACAGAAATTACAATGATTAGCTTTATTAGATTTCATTAATTTGGAAGAAAAAGCCTCAGCTGGTATTTTTACGATGATTTATAATAAACCGAAAGTCACAAAATCATCAAAAATTTAAAACGGGAAAGCTCATTTTTAGCTCAAGCCCATCACTCCAGAAAAACAGTGATGAGAATGTCTTTTGTGTCTTTCTACTCTTATTCCTTTGGATTTTTTAGCATTCCCAATTTAGATAATTTGCAAGGTGAGTCCTGCTTGCTGCAACTTCAAAAGTATCTTAGTTCTGATACTCAAATAGCTCTACATAATGCATTCAGTCTAAAACACACAACCTTTTAATTGCTTTGACTGTGATAAATTGTCCTACACCTTGGCAGGATTCTTCTACCTTAGGTAAACATTAGAATATCAGGTCATGTTTCCAATTGAAAAGATTTAAGCAATTTATTAAATAAACCAAGAACTAGCAACTATAGAACAGCTCCTAGCTGATTAGTGGTGTGCCTCAGGAGTCAATGCTGAGACCACAACTTTTCACAATATACATTAACGATTTGGAAGAAGGAACTGAAGGCACTGTTGCTAAGTTTGCAGATGATACAAAGATATGTAGAGGGACAGATAGTATTGAGGAAGCAGGGGGCTGCAGAAGGACTTGGGGAAATGCTTAGGAACTCAGAAGCACAGAGGGACTTGGGGGTCCTTGTTCAAGATTCTCTTAAGGTCAACGTGCAGGTTCAGTCAGCAGTTAGGAAGGCAAATGCAATGTTAGCATTCATGCCGAGAGGGCTAGAATAAAGAGCAGGGATATACTTCAGAGGCTGAATGAGGCTCTGGTCAGACCCCATTTGGAATATTGTGAGCAGTTTTGGGCCCTGTATCTAAGGAAAGATGTGTTGGCCTTGGAAAGGGTCCAGAGGAGGTTCACAAGAATGATCCCTGGAATGAAGAGCTTGTCATATGAGGAATGGTTGAGGACTCTGGGTCTGTACTCGTTGGGAGTTTAGAAGGATGAGGGGAACCTTATTGAAACTTACAGGATACGGCGAGGCCTAGATAGAGTGGACGTGGAGAGGATGTTTCCATTAGTAGGAAAACCTAGAACCAGAGGGCACAACCTCAGAATAAAAGGACGATCCTTTAAAATTCACACTCTTCAGCCAGAATGTGGTGCACCTGTAGAACTCTTTGCTGCAGAAGGTTGTGGAGGCCAGGTCATTGAATGTCTTTAAGAAAGAGATAGATAGGTTCTTGATTAATAAGGGGATCAGGGGTTAAGGAAAAGGCAGGAGAATGGGGATGAGAAAAATATCAGCCATGATTGAATGGTAGAGCAGACTCGATGGGCCGACTGGCCTAATTCTGTTCCTATGTCTTATGGTCTTATATACATCGGCAGCAGAAATTCCCTAATTTAACTCAAAAAGGAAAAATAAGAAAGGTGGAATCAATCTGATATTCTTTGGTAGAACATTGTGTTTCTAGTATTTATCATTTCTGTGGGAGTGAGGCTAAACTAAATCTCTTGACAGTTCCAAATAACGTGCCTGCCCTCTTTCAACTAACTTGCTCCATATGCTTGTTGCACTCAATAACCACATTCAAAAATGATCAGCTGCCACTTACATAACCGAACAGCTCATTTTCATTTGTTTAATTCATTCATGGAACATGGGTGTTGCTGGCTGGCCAGCATTTATTGCCAATACCTAGTTGCCCTTGGAGGGCAGTTGAGAGTCACCTACATTGCTGTGGCTCTGGAGTCACATGTAGGCCAGACCAGGCAAGGACGGCAGATTTCCTTCCCTAAAGGACATTAGTGAACCAGATGGGTTTTCCAACAATCGACAATGGTTTCATGATCATCAGTAGATTCTTAATTCTAATATTTTTATTGAATTCAAATTCCACCACCTGTCGTGGTGGGATTCGAACCCAGGTCCCTAGAACATTGGCTGAGTTTCTGGATTAATAGTCTAGCGAAAATACCGCCAGGCCATAGCCTCCCCTGTTTATTTGGATGTTGCTGAGATATGGATTTTAATTTCAGCAGGCTTTTCAACTCCGTATGTATTGTGACTGGATTTAAAGAGATAGCTGCCTTGCTAAAACTATGATGTGGAGATGCCGGCGTTGGACTGGGGTAAACACAGTAAGAAGTTTAACAACACCAGGTTAAAGTCCAACAGGTTTATTTGGTAGCAAAAGCCACACAAGCTTTCGGAGCTCTAAGCCCCTTCTTCAGGTGAGTACGGCATCTCCTCCGGAGCCTTCAACATGTCATTGATGAAGATGAACATCTCGCCAAGGCCATCCCCACACCCCTTCTTGCCTTCAAACAACCGCACAACCTCAAACAGACCATTGTCCGCAGCAAACTACCCAGCGTTCAGGAGAACAGTGACCATGACACCACACAACCCTGCCACAGCAACCTCTGCAAGACGTGCCGGATCATCGACACAGATGCCATCATCTCACGTGAGAACACCATCCACCAGGTACACGGTACATACTCTTGCAACTCGGCCAACGCTGTCTACCTGATATGCTGCAGGAAAGGATGTCCCGAGGCATGGTACATTGGGGAAACTATGCAGACGCTGCGACAACGGAGGAATGAACACCGCTCGACAATCACCAGGCAAGACTGTTCTCTTCCTGTTGGGGAGCACTTCAGCGGTCACGGGCATTCGGCCTCTGATATTCGGGTAAGCGTTCTCCAAGGCGGCCTTCGCGACACACGACAGTGCAGAGTCGCTGAGCAGAAACTGATAGCCAAGTTCCGCACACACGAGGATGGCCTCAACCGGGATATTGGGTTCATGTCACACTATTTGTAACCCCCACAGTTGCGTGGACCTGCAGAGTTTCACTGGCTGTCTTGTCTGGAGACAATACACATCTTTTTGGCCTGTCTTGATGCTCTCTCCACTCACATTGTTTTGTTTCTTAAAGACTTGATTAGCTGTAAGTATTCGCATTCCAACCATTATTCATGTAAATTGAGTCTGTGTCTTTATATGCTCTGTTTGTGAACAGAATTCCCACTCACCTGAAGAAGGGGCTTAGAGCTCCGAAAGCTTGTGTGGCTTTTGCTACCAAATAAACCTGTTGGACTTTAACCTGGTGTTGTTAAACTTCTTACCTTGCTAAAACTAAACAGGAATACTCATTTTTGTCAGTCTCCTCTTTAGTCTTTCTTCTGTCACAGGAGGTCTGTTCAGAACATTCATCTGACAGACTTGCCTTCAACCAAAATGGCACTGAAGGGGTTGACCTTTTCCAGATCTGGATGCAAATTTGAAGGACTCAAATTTTCTTCCTACCCTTTCTTTTTGGGAGAAAAAAAAACAACTCTTGCCTCTTTTCACTGTATAACATTCCTTAAATACTGTGTATTTATTTCTGAAGCAATAATCACCTTCTTTCAACAAAGGATATAAGCTAATAGTTCTCAAACTTATTCAGAACAGGTTTCTGGCAAATAAGTTCTCATACAGCTTTTTCTGCCTCAAGTTATTTTATATTAATTACTGCCGTTATGACTTTCAAATCTTTGGTAATTACTATCCCCTTTTTGAGCTTTTAGTTTGCAATTATGACCATTTTTTTTCCCTCACATTCTACTAATGCTGTTGGTTTTATTCTAATTGTGGTTTTATCACATCACTCTGTCATCTGCATATGTCTCATCCCACTTGCAGACACAGTTCAGTTTGTGAACCACTGTATAAATTATTCCCTAAAGGAGACCTAATATTGATATAGATAAACATCTGTTTGCTTTTAAACTTGTAACTATTCATGTATGAAGACACCTTAATACAGTATAAAATGAAAATAAAAATGATAATGTAATTGAACCACAGCATTCAATTTAATCTATCAAAATGAATCATACCTAACTGCGTTAGCAATCCAATAATCTTTAGAGTCAATGTAACTTTTGTGTTAGGATCACCAACAAGTTCCACAAGGCTATTCAGGCATTCACTTGGTAAACTTTGATTTGTTGCAAATATCATTACTGCTTTTGTCCCGCAAATTACCTAGAAGGATAAAAGAATATTTCAAAATTTGATTTCCCCCGATATTTCTACACTATGAATAACCATTGTGTCAAGAACAGTATGCCAAATATAATCCTTGGGTCTTTGTCTACTTATCCAGAATCTTCTAAATCAGTTGTCATTTTAGCTCATTTCACCCAATATTCTATTTTTCATCAAAATGAATACAAATTACAGAGTTTAAACTGTAAATTGAACAGGAGAAGCATTTGCCTATCCTTAAGATGTGAACATTGCAGTGAGCATTTGAAGAATACAGTATATTCAATAACTTCAAAAATACATTGTTATATGTTTCTATGATCATTTAGATTTTTTCTATAAGCATTAGTACAAAAGATATTATTTTATAAAAGGGACACTCAAGCTATGTAAGTGACATCAGGGCCACTAACGGAATGAGAGTGTCAAATTCCATTTGTATCAAAGGGTACACTGGAAAATTTGTTGATGTTTGACTATTATTCTGTGAAAGTCATAAATCAATAGTCTCTATTTCATTAAATTCTTTTAATCTATGTATCTAATTTTTATCCTTTAACAGTCTTCAAGCTTAGAATATAAAGCAAAACTATGCAATAAGTGCCAATTAGTCTAATAACTAGGCTCTCCAGTTGGGGGACACACAAGCCCCATTTGCAATGGCAGTGTAGACTGGAATATGAGCAAGATTCTGGGCTGAGATTCTAATCTCTCCAAACCAGGACTTAAAATTCCAGTTGGAAACCTTAGGCATCCGAAACCATGTTAAAGACGAAGGTTGAGGAGTTTCTGTAATTTCCTTGTTCAAAAGGCCTGACAGAAATTACAATCAAGACAGGGTAACACAATGGTAAGCGGCATAATGCCACAGTGGTTAGCACCACTGTCTCACAGAGCCAGGGACCCGGGTTCAATTCTGGCATTGGGTGACTGCCTGTTTGGAGTTTGCACATTCTCCCCGTGTTTGCATGGGTTTCCTCCAGGTGGTCCGGTTTGCTCCCACAATTCAAAGATGTGCAGGTTAGCCATACTAAAAAGAAAATTGCTCCTTAGTCTCAGGTGGATTAGCAGGTTAAACGTGTGGGGTTATGAGGATAGGGCCTGGGTGGGATTGTCACTGATTACAGGCCTGATGGGCCAAATGGCCTCCTTCTGTACTGTAGGGATTCTATGATTAGTCGCTTTGAAATTTTTTGAGGCGCAAAACCTTCTCACAAAGGAATGAACTCCTGTACTGGGAATTGCTCAGAAGAGGGCTTGGGCCATGGTGGCTGCTGCAGCACCTTTAGAGGCATCCGCAGCCGATCCAGAGTCATTTACTTAGTCAGATCACAGACGAGAGTTTCAACTTGCAGGCTCCCAGAAATTTCCAAGCCCTGGTATTTAGTATCGGGTAGGGGGTACACTATGGTCCCTTGACATAGTGAAGTGGGACACTGCTGGAGGCTCAGATTTTTCACTGGGTTAGAAGAAACTGTTGGTCTATTGTCACTGCGGAGGAGTGTTGGAGGGGAGGATGTATTGTAGGAGGGGAGGATGACGTTTATCAAAATCGCAGACATGTGGTGACCAGATTTGCACATGGCTTAATGGTGGATTTCTGGTGTTTGTCAGCAACAAAGGGAAGACGACAACCTGCACCTGAAAGTACTCTCTAGGTTGAGGCACCCCTTATCTGATAGCAATGGCTTGTAGCTTGTAACTTTCTAATGATCTCTAAAAGATACTCAGTAGTCTGATGTTTTATCTAACTGAGAAGTAGCCCCTCCTCATCAAATGGATTGTAGGAGCCAAAAAAAAACTGCTAGACAAGACCACCATCTGCTGGTATAATGATTGCTACGACAATGGTAGTGGTGTTTATATTCAGCTGTTAACCAGCCTAACAATTCTTCTACTACTTCACATTAATATCAAAGGGAAAACTGAAGATAAGAAAACAAAATATTTCCCCACTCAGATATCCTTTTGTTAAAAATTCATAAATGGATGTGAGTGTCATCAGCGAAACTAGCATTTGCCCAGCCCCTTGAGAAGGTTCTGGTGGGCTGCTTTCTTGAACCGCTGCAGTCCCTGTGGTGTCGGTACACCAACTGTGCTGCTAGAGAGGGAGTTCCGGGATTTTGACCCAGTGACAGCAAAGGATCAGCAATATGTCAAGATGGTGAGTGGCTCGGAGGGAAACTTGCAGGTGGTGGTGTTCCCATGTCGGCTGCCCTTGTCCTTCCAGGTGGTAGCGGTTGTGGGTTTTGAAGGTGCTGCATCAGAGCCTTTCTGCAGTGCATCTTGTAGATGGTACACACTGCTGCTACTATTCATCAGTGGTGTAGAGAGTGAATGCTTGTGGATGATCATCCACAAGTGGATTATTTTGTCCTGGATGGTGCCAAACTTTTTGAGTGTAGCTGGAGCTGCACTTATCCTGGCAAGTGAAGACTATTCCATCACATTCCTGACTTGTGTCTTGGACAGGCTTTGGGGAGTCAGGAGGTGAGTTGCACCTCACAGGATTCCTAGCCTCTGACCTGCTCCTGTGGCCACAGTATTCAATTTCTGGTCATTAGCACAAAAATGGTTAAGCTCTTTTGTCCATGTTTGAACACAGGCTCAGGAGCTGAGTGACCCGGGTGGAACCCAAACTAAGCATCAGTGAGCAGGTCATTGCTATGCAAGTGCCACTTGATAGCACTGCGGACGACCCCTTCCATCACTTTACTAATGATCAAGATAGACTAATGGCCAATAACTGGCTGGGTTGGATTTGACCTGCTTTGTGTGTACAGGACATACCTAGGCAATTTTCCACATTGCTAGATAGATGCCAGTGTTATAGACGTACTGCACACACAGGTTTTTTAACCAGAATGAAGCTTTTGTTATCGGTCTGGAAGGTGTCTTTTAATTAAATTTAAAAGCAACCAAATATTTTGTTCGAGTCCAAGCGATCCTTCCATGTTTCTTCAATGCTTTGTTTATAACTGTAATTTTGGATTCTTCACATTTTCAATTCAAGAAAAAAAAATAAAGATTTTTTTTCAAAAACAAGGAACTACATTCTGAGCCCCAAAATGCTTTAAACTGGCAATTGACTGAATCATACGGCATAAAGGAATCTGTGCAGTTCCTTGAAAGGCGAGTCTAATAAATTCAACTGCCTTTTGGCAACATACAATTGGCAATTACAATAAGTGAACTGAATGTTTCAAAAACACAAAACAATCCCGTCTGAGCACAGGGGAAATTTGCAGAAGAAATTCCTTCACCACACCTTCCAAAAATATGATATAA
Organism: Mustelus asterias; assembly: GCF_964213995.1. Lineage (NCBI taxonomy): Eukaryota > Metazoa > Chordata > Chondrichthyes > Carcharhiniformes > Triakidae > Mustelus > Mustelus asterias. The sequence goes on from NC_135817.1 coordinate 71,028,894, forward strand.
GCTAGTGTAAAAGGCAAGTTATTGACTTATGCACAAGTAATATTTTTGTACAGTCGAAATAGTTTTGTGGTGGGGCCGACAGAGCAATGCCGCTTTGGTATGGAATCTCTTGCTCCCCGAGATTCTCTCCCACAGGCCACTTTCCTGTTCAACTCCCTCGCTTGTTCCTTTCACTCACTTCTTCCATCTCGTCACCCCTCTCCTGAGTCCTTGCTCACAGCAAGGACCCAGGAGAGAAAGCGACGAGCAGGAGAAAGTTGGCGAGAGGGTAAGAGTTGGCCGATGGGAGAGATTTTGATTTGATTTATTATTGTCACATGTATTAGTATACAGTGAAAAGTATTGTTTCTTGCATGCTATATAGACAAAACATACCATTCATAGAGAAGGAAACAAGAGAGTGCAGAATGTTCTATTAGTCATAGCTAGGGTGTAGAGAAAGATCAATTTAATGCAAGGCAAGTCCATTCAAAAGGCTGACAGCAGCAGGGAAGAAGCTGTTCTCGAGTCGATTGGTACGTGACCTCAGGCTTTTGTATCTTTTTCCCGAAGAAAGAAGGTGGAAGAGAGAATGCCCGAGGTGCGTGGGGTCCTTAATTATGCTGGCTGCTTTGCCGAGGCAGTGGGAACTGTAGACAGAGTCAATGGATGGGAGGCTGATTTGCGTGATGGATCGAGCTACATTCACGACCTTTTGTAGTTCCTTGCGGTCTTGGGCAGAGCAGGAGCCATACCAAGCTGTGATACAACCAGAAAGAATGCTTTGTATGGTGCATCTGCAAAAATTGGTGAGAGTCGTAGCTGACGTGCCAAATTTCCTTAGTCTTCCGAGAAAGTAGAGGTGTTGGTGGGCTTTCTTAACTATAGTGTCGGCATGGGGGGGACCAGGACAGGTTGTTGGTGATCTGGACACCTAAAAACCTGAAGCTCTCAACCCTTTCTACTTCGTCCCCATTGATGTAGACAGGGGCATGTTCTCCTTTACACTTCCTGAAGTCGATGACTTCATTTTGTTGACATTGAGGGAGAGATTATTGTTGCCGCACCAATTCACCAGATTCTCTATCTCATTCCTGTATTCTGTCTCGTCATTGTTTGAGATCTGACCCACTACGGTGGTGTCGTCAGCAAACTTGAAAATCGAATTGGAGGGGAATTTGGCCGCACAGTCATAGGTGTGTAAGTATAGTAGGGGGCTGAGAACACAGCCTTGTGGGGCACCGGTGTTGAGGATGATCATGGAGGTGGTGCTGTTGCCTATCCTAACTGATTGTGATCTGTGAGTTAGGAGCATAAGTAGTAGAAAGTGTTACTATTTTTGGCCAAATGTTAGTGTCAACCTTTACACAAGATTGACTATTCACCCTGGATCTACAAGTTGTTCCATTATAAAATGCTGACACAGTTAAACAAGGCTTTCTTTGTTACAAGTACCGACATAAGACAAATCCATTATAAATGTTAGAGTCAAAACCATGGAGAAGAATTTTATGCCAATTAGAGAAAGGAGGGAGAAAAATTAGGGAATGAGGGGGGACGGGAGAGCAGCAATAAGGTGGAGGAAATCAAATTAGTGTCAAAAGCATTCCATAGCCAATTAATTGTTTTTGCAGTGTGATTGCACACATATATACAAACATCTCACGCTTGCCCAGAGTATTATTACATTTCAACTTTTTCATCCAACAAATGCTGTACTTACATCCAATTGTCTCTGTACTTGCAGAACATTGCTTTCTGTTTTTGCATTTTTATATTGGGTAATAGCCAGTAACAGAGATTTCATGGAAGAAGTTGGATCCATTTCTAGGTAACAAAAAACAGAATTTACTACATTGATAGATTTCACAATCTTAGTGGCATTTCTATCAAAAATAAATAAATTATTGGGTTATAACATCCCCTGAATGGCAAACAGTACCAGATTGCCACTCCCTACCCACTTACCTGTGCTAAATTTCTTCAATGCTCATCTCACCGACCTTCTTGATTCAGGCCAGGTGCAATTTAGGCAGTGTTGGAGTCCAAAAGAAATTCAGCAAAGGAAGGTATACTCTTTCTTTTATGGCATTAGCTGCCATAAAGGTGAGTTTAATGATCCCATTAAAAATAAGGTAAGCATTTACAGTATTATGGTGAGTGAGGATATTGGACGGGGTGAGGGGGGGGTCAGATCAGGTTGAACGTGGGGAGTAGGAGTCAAGTCAGACATGGGGTAGGGTGGGTCAGGTCCAGTATGGGAGCTCTGGATGGTCAGGCGGTGCGGTAGGCAGTCTTTATTTATTAGTGTCACCAGGTAGGCTTACATTAACACTGCAATGAAGTTACTGCGAAATTCCACAAATCGCCACACTCCGGCGCCTGTTCGGGTCAATGCACCTAACCAGCACATTTTACAGACCCGTGGGAGAAAACCCAAGCAGACACGGGGAGAACGTGCAGACTCCACACAGACAGTGACCCAAGCTGGGAATCGAACCCGGGTCCCGGGAGACAGTAGTGCTAACCACCTGCCAGCCCAAAAGGGAGGGAGAGGCAGGCAGATCTGTTCAGGTCAGCTGGGGACGATCAGATCGGATGATGGGGCTGCCAGGCGGCAGTTGGGGGCGGGGGGAAGAGTATCCTGTGGGTTTGGTGGGGGGAGGCGGTCAGCTCAAATGAGGGGGGGGGGGGGGAGAGCAGGTCTGGTCGGAGGGGCAATACCGGGGGGGGGGGGGGGTCACTGCCGTTCCAGAGGTTTGGTTTGACCGCCTAACGGTCGCAGCGCGCTCCAGCCCGCGCGCTCAGTTTAAAATGGTCGGCATTTACCACTGCGGCAAAGGGATCGGGGGGGGGGAATTAGAACAAACCAGCATTCGCTCAAAATACTAATAAGAAGAAAACTGCTGCAGATACTGAGGCTTTGATGTTATTACTCCAGCAAATTCCCTTGTAGTTATAATCAAGTGAGTTCTGCATTAGGGCGTGTTTTTAAACTCATCCCTCACATGCACACCCCCCCCCCCTTCCCCACGGTTTACCACATCCCAACGGTTTCTCTGTCCAGGCAGCGGCTCGGCCGGTTGTGTGATTGGAACCGCGCGCGTTACTGCTCCGCTTTTAAAGAGTGTCGCTGGATTTCTGACCTCCGAGGCTGGTTTAATCCTTTTACTGAAACGCCTGTAGGCCGCGTCCCAAAGGGTGAGTCAGTACCTCCCCGCATATACTTTGACCAGCCCGCTGAGCAGCGCTTGCGCGGTGGTTCGCTCCGATGGGCGGGCGGCGCTCTGACGTCACAAAGCGAGGGTACCGCCTCCTGGCTGGGATTCCCTGTCAGCTCAACAACAACTGGCTGGGGAAAGCACCTGTAATGTGATTCACAGGGCTATTATAAGACAAAGTGTGACGCCAGCCACATGAGGAGATACCAGATGAGAACAGAGGATGCTTCAAAAAGCTCAGCACGTCTGACAGCATCTGGAAGCAGACTTAACTTTTCGAGTCATGGGAACACAGGAATTTTTCATTGAGTCGACGGTGCTGAAGGAGGCCATTTGGCCCATCGAGCTTGCAATTCCCATCCAGGCCCTATCCCCATAGCCCCACGTATTTACTCTGCTATTCCCCCGACACTAAGGGGCAATTTAGCACGGCCAATCTATCTAACCCACACATCTTTGGACTGTGGGAGGAAACCGGAGCACCCAGAGGAAACCCACGCAGACATGGGGAGAACATGCAAACTCCACAAAAAATAGTCACCCAAGGTCAGATTTGAACCCGGGTCCCTGGCACTGTGAGGCAGCAGTGCTCACCACTGGGCCACCTTGCTGCAGGGAATTAGGAGCAGAAGTAGGCAATTCAGCTCTTTTGAGCCCACTCTGCCATTTAACACAATCATGACTGATCTTATCCTGATCTCAACTCCACTTTCCTGCCTCTTCCACATAGCCCTTTATCCCACTTTTCATCTAAAACATATCTATTTCTTTCTTGAATCTGGTAATTGATTCTGCCTCCACTGTACTCTGGGGCAGTGAGTTCCACAGATTCACAATCATCTGAGAAGTAGTTTCTCCTCTCAGTATTGAACCTACCTCCTCTCACTCTATATCTATATCCTCTTGTTCTAGACTGTCCCACAAGAAGGAACGTCTTTTCAACGTCCTTTGGCTCTTGGTCAGAACTGAAAGAGGGAAGAATGTGTTAGAGATTGCAACAAAAAGCAGCAACTTTACAAACAAAAGACAGATGGCCTGTTTGGAGGGGGGAGGCGGGGAGTTGCACTGAGGCAATGCATGTATGGGATAGTTAATAAAATAGATTTAAGATGGAGGAGAAAGGTCACAATCTAAAGCTGTCGAACTCAATGTTGAGTCCCAAGGACTGCAATATGCCCAACCAAAAGCTGAGATGCTGCTCCTCCAGCTTGCACTGGCTTCACTGGAGAATTGCAGCAGTCCTAGGATGGACATGTTTGGCGTCATGTTCAGCACAACATCATGGGCCAAAGAGCCTGTTCCTGTGCTATACTGTTCTATATTCTATATGTGGACATGCGAGCAAAATGCTGAGTTAAAGAGATATTATGTCTGCTGCTTGGTCTAAGAAATATGCTTTAAAGAGGAGGAAAGAGAGTTAAGGGAGGGAATTCCAGAGCTTAGAACTGAAAGAACTGAAAGCACAGCCACCAGTGGAGTGAATAAAACAGGGAATGCGAAAGAGGCTAGAGAGCCCAGATATTCTGAAGTTTGTGGAAGTGTAGTAGGTCACAGAAATAGGGAGGGGGTGAAGCCATGTTGGTGAGATTTGAAAACAAAGATAAGAATTTTAAAATCAAGATGTTGCATGACCAGACACTAATGCAGGTCAACGAACAGAGTGGTGATAGCATTTGGGGCGGCACGGTAGCACAGTGGTTAGCACGGCTGCTTCACAGCTCCAGGGACATGTGTTCAATTCCCAATTTAGGTCACTGTCTGTGTGGAGTTTGCGCATTCCCCTCGTGTATGCGTGGGTTTCCTCCGGGTGCTCCGGTTTCCTCCCACAGTCCAAAGATGTGCGGGTTAGGTTGATTGGCCATGCTAAAAATTGCCCTTAGTGTCCTGAGATGCGTAGATTAGAGGGATTAGTGTGTAAATATGTAGGGGGTAGGGCCTGGGTGAGATTGTGGTCGCTGCAGACTCAATGGGCTGAATGGCCTCTTTCTGTACTGTAGAGTTTCTATGATTCTAAGTAAGTTATATGAGCAACAGACCTTTGGATGACATTATACAGAATGTGTAATGTGGGGAGGCCTGGCAGGAGTACATACTAATAATCAAGCCTGATAGTAATAAAGGCATGATTGAGAGTTTCAGCAGTAGATGAGCTGAGGTGGGATGAAGTCAGATGATAGAGATCTGCATTATTCCTCAGCGATTACATGAATATGATGTCAGAAGCTCATTGCAGGATCAAGTGTGTCACAAAGATAACAATCGAACCGGCTTAATTACAGTCTGTATCCAGGGAGAAGGAGGGAGTCGGTAGCTAGGGAATGGAGTTTGGACTGGGTACTGAAACCAAGAGCAGAAAATGCTGGAAAATCTCAGCAGGTCTGACAGTACCTGTGGAGAGAGAACAGAGTTGACGTTTCGAGTCTGGATGACGCCATTTCACTGGAGGGCCAAGGGGATGGAGACAGATCCAATGAGACAAGACGAGACCTCCAAAACAAGGTTTTTACAAGCAGAGGAGATAGTGCAAGCAGATACAATAGCAATGTTTAAGAGGCATCTTGACAGATACATGAAAGGCAGAGAGTAGAGAGATATGGACTGTGTAAGGTGGTGGAGGCGGACACACTGGGAACGTTTAAGACTTATCTAGATAGCCACATGAACGGAGTGGGAATGGAGGGATACAAAAGAATGGTCTAGTTTGGACCAGGGAGCAGCGCGGGCTTGGAGGGCCGAAGGGCCTTTTCCTGTGCTGTATTGTTCTTTGTTCTTTGTGTAGAAGCAAAGGTTTTTAGTTCAAAAAGGCGTCACGAGTCAGCACAGGCTTGGTGGGTCGAAGGGTGTGTTCCTTTGCTGTACTGTTTGTTTTGGCAGAGACTAAGGGCCAAATTTTTAGAGATGACAGAGGTCTTATCTGCTGACTGGAGAGCTAGTGAGAGACCAACATTGCCTTCTTGGGAAGGTCTGCCAAATTAAAGGGTTAATTAGTAACCTCATAATTAAAGATCCACAGATTTTTGTAAATCTGAGGATTCACATTGGGACCGTACAGATGTCCTGACATAGGATCTCCATGGGAATCGTCTTGGAATCTGAGGTAGAGTCGGAAACTTGGAACAGTTCCATAGAACTATCCAGATAGTTATCCAGAAACATTAAATTAAAACTTCATCTAATTTCTGGGTTTTTCCAGAACTAACCTCCAAATCATTCACTGACCCCCCTCTCACAACTATCCCTACCCCCCAAACTCCTCAAACAACCCTCCTGACCCAAATAGTCCTCTGATCACCCAATTAACCCACCCCCCCCCGCCGATCTCCAATTACATCCAACCTAACCTGACCATCCTTCCTGACCATGTAACCCCCTCGCCACCTTATTACCCCTCTAACCAAACTTGACTAGCCCATGACCTGACTACCGCTTCCAACCAGAGCTGACTACTAACTCACCCACTCACCCTCCTTGCCCAGTTATCCACTTTCCCCACATACCCATCTCACCCACCCGACCTAATTAAACACCTCCCCACCATTTCACTCACCCACCCTACCAACCTATCCATTCATTTATCCAGTTACTAACATTCAAAGATTGGGCATTTGAATTTCCCCTACGGGAGCTGGTGCTGTAAAAAGGGGCATTTCCAATCTTCCCCTGCCTCTACTCCGCTTCAAAGAAGGACCTTGAGGGACATAGCAGTCTGCATTTCTGGAAAAATCGGGTTCGGAATATCCCAGAAGATATGTGGAGCAGCGTTGAGTTGGGGAATCTTTTAGCGGAGTGGTAATCCAACAATGATTTCTGCTTCACGGAAAATGTGGTTTTGTGGTTAAAAAAAAGACAACTCTCGAGTCTGTGAGATTCAAGCAAACAAAAATGTATTTCAAGCCCCCCACCAATATGTTCCGCTAGTGTATTCCTGTGGTATACTCATCAGAACTTTATCGTGTGCCCCAGTCCTCCTGCTGCAGGCTATGTAACTACTAATTCCTATCATTCTTCATGTAAATTGATACGGTCTCATTTCTTCACAGTCCGGTATAAGTGTCGAGGAGCAGCACCAAATCTGATATCTTCAATATCTGACCCAATGTTATCAGGTCCTGAGCCAACATGTCATATGCCTCCCGTTTGGACTGTGAATATGTTACATTAATGATGACATGACATAATAGTTTCACACCTCCATTATACCTTCCCTCTCAACCTGTACAGCCACAACTTTCTTCAGTTCCCTGGACTGCAAATCACAGTCGTCCTGCAGTTCTGGCTATCCAGGGGGCAGAAGAACTGTAATTGTTGTTTTGCCCAATCGGCTAACAAGGTCAGTTGGTCAACTTGTAGGTCACCTCTAGGGTAATCATTGTAGCATCATGTAATATGACTTTGGGTTTCCCGATTCCGACCATCCCATCCAGGAATGGTGGTATGGTGGCTGGGCACCAAGTGAGTTTCTGATACCAACAAGGTGACAAATTAAAGCACCTTGTATTGCTACAACCAAAATGATTAATAACATTTGTACGTTGCCCATGACAATGTTGTTCCTCCAATCCTGACTCCCAAACAAATGGGGGTAGATTAGTCCATCACGCTGTAATGATCACTCCTGTGTTGGGCACCCTCAAGATGCCCCCACCCCTAATTCTGATACCAGAATTACCCAACCGCCAAGCTGGTGTCGAACATTCCCTTTACATCATGTAACCAGCCATGTCATTTGTGCAAAAAGTCAGGGTAATGTTACCTGAGTCAGACTTCCCCTTTTAATAATATCACCTGAATGACACAATGACTACCAGTAGTGACTCAGCAATCCAAATGCTTGGTTTCCGCATCCACTCTCCACTCCTGTCTTTAAGTATCTGCACGTACCGTCCTGGATGCAGACAAGTGGTTTTTATTGATGTTCCCCTTCCATGCTCCAGTTACTATTGTGAAAAGTGTAATGGCTGCTGCTGTCCTTCAAACTGCCATTATTCTGAGGATTTATCTGAAACAAGATAGTTCAGTGAGTGCTGTTTGCTTTCCTGCTAACAGAAACAGGCTGCGAGATGTGAGCATTTGCCTGTGCCCAATGCTTCCAAAAGTACACATAACAGTACTCAGTATTATCTGTTGTGGGGCAAAGCCCAGCTGTTCTGGTGCCTCCTTAACCATCACCTTATCTCCTACTTCTAGCATATCCCGAGGGAGCTGCTCCTCCTCACTTATTTCCCGGTCCACTGCCTCACCTCAGGGCACAACTCTACAATGCATCTTGTTATTCCACCTATGAATTACCTCGTTTCTTCACTTCCGGGGTCAGTTCCCTGGTTGGGGGGTGAGGTGGTGGGGGGCGCAGTGGGTGCATAACTCTGCCTGTCATTGATGCACCTCAATGAGCACCCGGAAACAAGGCTTTAGTACTGAAGGCTTTAATACATTAACAATGAAACTACTAACACAAATTCACCCGTTCAGACTGAAGGGGTCCTGCCGGAGCAGGGGGTCTTATACCCTGCCACCGGAGGCGGGACCCCACTGGAGTGTGCCATGATAACACTTAGGACAGGTAAACACCCTATCCCAACAACATAGTACAACCCCCATAACAACAACACCCTAGCCCAACAGTAACACAATAACAACCCCAGTGGTGAACCAACGATGGTTCACCACATTCACCCCTCCTTTAGGAACCAAAGGTGGCGGGGTGGATGAAAACAGACAATGACAAAAAAAAATAACAGGATTCACAAGTCCAGACGGTCTGGAGGACCACACCGACGCTGCGATCTTCTCAACACCGGTTGCGAAACCGGAGCAGGTGCTTGCGGTGGCTCTCTCAAAGCAACATCTGGCTGTCCCCTCAAAGACTCCCGGGCCGGCCGGCCCTGATGAGGCGATGGTGCAGGGGATCCTGGAACGTTTGGTGGTGGTGGTGGTGGTGATGGTAGGCGGACTTAAGGTCTATGGTAGAAAACACTCGGTACTGCGCAATCTGATTGACCATATCAGAAATGCGCGGGAGAGGATACGCATCCAGCTGCGTGTATCTATTAATGGTCTGACTATAGTCGATGACCATCCGAGGTTTGTTCCCGCTTTTGACTACCACGACCTGCGCTCTCCACGGACTAGCACTGGCCTGTATGATCCCTTCCTTGAGGAGCCGCTGAACCTCAGATCTAATAAAGATCCGGTCCTCAGCGCTGTAACGCCTACTTTTAGTAGCGATGGGCTTGCAGCCAGGTACCAGATTTTTAAAAAGGGATGGTGTCGTGATCTTCAGGGTGGATAGATTGCACGCGGGGCGTTTTGGGCAATTTGGAGGCTGCGGCTGGTTCCCTACGGCCAGTGAAGGGAGTGGCCCACCGTACTGTAGGATCACACTCTTCATGTGGACCATAAAATTTAGTCCGAGGAGAATTGGCGCGCAAAGGTGAGGTAACACAAGGAGCCTGTATTGCTCGTAGACTGTGCCCTGTACCTCAAGAGTTACCATACATCGTCCTTGGATCGGTACAGACCGGGACTGTGATGCCATGGAAATGGTCTGCTTGGCAGGGAGAACCCGGAGTCCACACCTTTTAGCAGTTTCAGGGTGTATGAAACTTTCGGTGCTCCCACTGTCAAACAGACAATTTACAGTTCTGCCACTAACCTTTACCTCCATCATAGAATGTTCCAGTCTGAAATGCCTGGTCTGATCCAGAGAGATCGACGCCACCGTTGGCCCCTGGGCGTCACTGCATGCTGCCGATGTGGATGCTGAGGACCCCTGCTGGTCGCTCCTAGTCGTCGTGGACCATGATGGCCGCCCCCATGAATCGCACATGGGCGAGGGCGCCAAGCGCAGCGACTCCTGGTGGCCTTCCTCCTCCTCTGTTTGCCACGATGGCGCCGTCCTGAGGTCGCACGTGGTCGGACCTCGTGGGTACTGCAGCGCCGAAGGAGATGGTCTCCGTTCTGGAGGGTTACAAGCTGCACTGCCGTTTTTAGGTTTGGACCTGCAGACTTTGCTGTAGTGGCCTTTTTTACCGCACTGGCTGCAGATCGCCGTTCTTGCCGGACACTGCTGCCGTGGATGCTTAGCCCCACCGCAAAAATAGCATCGCTGGCCCCCTGGAGCTGCCGCCGTCGTCGAATCGATCTGGGAGCGCGGGTTCGCGGGGCGAGGAGGGAGCAGAGCTTGCTCCAACCACGTTGACTGCACGTGGTCCTCGGGGTACAGCGCCAAGCTCTTCGACGCCGCCTCCAACCTCACGGCCATCCCCATTGCCTGGGTCAAGTTGAGTTTCCCCTTTTCTAGTAATTTAAGTCTGATATACGAGGACCCTACCCCTGCTACGAACGCGTCTCGGGCGAGGTCGTGCATGTACTGCTCGGCGGAGACGTCCTTACAGTCACAAGCCCTGGCAAGCTGCAGGAGTTCATTGGCGTAGTCTTCTATGGTCTCGCCCGACTGCCGACGTCGTGTAGCGAGGAGATAACGAGCGTGGATCTCGTTGGGTGGCGTAATGTACCTATTCTTTAGGAGCTCGACGGCACCCTGGTAAGTGGAAGCTGCACGAATGGCTAGGTAAATCGTGTCGCTTACCCTTGCGTGGAGGACCTGGAGTCTATCACTGTCCGTAGTGATAGCTACCGAGGCTGCCAGGTAGTCCTCGAAGCACTTCCACCAATGTTCGAACGTGTTAGCTGCACCGACCGCACGTGGGTCCAGTGTCAGACGATCCGGTTTTAGGATCTGCTCCATATTCTCAGTTAATGTATTAAATTGATGCACCTCAATGAGCACCCGGAAACAAGGCTTTAGTACTGAAGGCTTTAATACATTAACAATGAAACTACTAACACAAATTCACCCGTTCAGACTGAAGGGGTCCTGCCGGAGCAGGGGGTCTTATACCCTGCCACCGGAGGCGGGACCCCACTGGAGTGTGCCATGATAACACTTAGGACAGGTAAACACCCTATCCCAACAACATAGTACAACCCCCATAACAACAACACCCTAGCCCAACAGTAACACAATAACAACCCCAGTGGTGAACCAACGATGGTTCACCACAGTCATCATGGCATTCATCTTGTCATCCTACTTAGTGTAGCTTGCGGGCACATTAATATGGTCAGTAATTCATCCACCCATCCTTTCCCCACCCTCCTTTCGCCTGTATCCAACTTGTGGATAATTTAAAAGTATTATTTCTCCTTACCCTTCCATTGTCTCAATCAAAAATTCCTTGCACATTTACTTTAAATAGTTTTACTCCCTCTGACTACGATTATCTTAAGATTCTCTTAGAGTCACTTTCTCTATCGCTATGATCATTTAAAAAAGTTTTCCTACTTTTTAAAGCCATGTTAACCATTTCATATCAAAGGGAGCTTTTGTCTCCTGATATTAATTATTTTTCCCTGTATGATTCCAATGTTTCAGGCGATGGCCAGATTATGAAATTCAGTTCTCTGAAAGGTTTGTACATTGTGTAATTTTTCCCTAACTCTATACCCATCCCATAACCATTTCCTTGTACAGTTTTACACATGCAGTTGTTACCACCTTATACAGTTTATTTTGTCTGGAGACACCTCACAGCCCATTAAAATATTCATATAATGACTGGAATTTGACTGGCTTGCCTGCCACAGGAATCGGAGTGGGCGAGGGACGGACCTTGGAAAGGTCATTGACCTCGGGCAGGACTTTATAGTTTTGGGATAATCCGAGGCCGTAAAATCCCGCATAATGAGGGCAAGAGACATAAACGGAGGCCATGTAGGGCGGGCGCCACGGCCTCTGCGCGTCTCTGGCCGTCAGAATTCCAGCGTTGATTAAAGTTTTTAAATTAGAATTTTAATCACATTAGCGGTCTTGGGACTGAAGTCTCTGGGCCCGCTAGCCTCTCCCCACCGCCCCCGCCAGGAGTGTTTCATTCAGCGGGGTTTACAATAGCGTCTCACTAACGGGGAGCTGGCAGCCTGGCTCGCTGGAGTGAAGCGGGGCCATAGAGATCCCCTAGGAGGTCGTGGGTAAGGAGGGTGCCCCCTGGGCATTGCCAGATTGGCAGTGCCAGCCTGCCTCCCTGGCACTGCCCACGGGGCAGAGATGGGGTGGGGGGGGGGGGTGGTTTGTTTGAGTTTGGTCCGGAGACATCCAGGAGGCCAGCAATTGGCGGGGGGGGGGGGGGGGGGGGCGCGGCGGTGGTGGTCAGTGGGCCAGCAATGTAGGGTCGGGAGCTGGCCAGCAATCGAGCTGGCTAGCAATCGGGAGGCTGGCTGTGCAGGCTGCTGCGTATGCGCCAATCTTGGTGCTGACAGATTGCCACATGTGCAATGTCTTGCTCCGTGCTCTGCTGCCGGCCTCGCCAGTGGGAATAGGCCCCGCCCACTGATTTTCATCATGATTCATGCGAGGGCACTCTGAGTGTGGGAGATTCATTTTGAAAGTCACACTGAAAAAAGCAGCAAGATTTACTCCAGTTTTTATGCAAATACGCCACTTAGAATTTTTTGGGGAGAATTCCACCCAATTTCTTTAAAAGAGAAATCAAACATTTCTGTTTGATTCCAGGCATTAGCTTGTTTTGCTTCTTTGGCTTCTTCCCCTTGATCAACGTTTTACTTTCTCATAAGTAACTGGCTAAATCGTGCCTAACTTTTTTCATTTTAAAATCATCCAAATTCACATAGCTTGTGGTGTTGATTGGATTTCTCTGCCTAACTTCTTCAAGGCTTTATATTTTGGGAATAGATTTACAGCGACAGTTTAAACCTCTTTCTCAACACAGAAACTTGCAGCATTTTGAATTAGTTTTATTTGTTGTCAATACTTAAAAACATCCCTTTCCTCTTTTCAAACTTTATCAGGAACCAAACCTCAAATCTTTAAACTTTATAAGAAGTTTCCATTGTCAATCCAACTCAGGATTAGTTGTTTCAAAATTGTAATTTACACCATCAAAATTAAAACTACCCTTTTCTCATGTGTGAATTTGCATCCAGATTAAAAGTCCCACATGTCTATCGACACATTCTTTATCTTAGATGGTATCATTGTTCTTCAAAAGTAATTTACCATAAGTCTGATACTCATTGGTAAGAATTAGTCAAAGTCAGTTCAGTTATTTTTTTGAAAGGTAACATAAAACTTCTGGACTATAACCATGCTGTGGCATTGAAAATCAACAGATAAAATCTCAGGTTCTTAAAGCTGCTAGAAACCTTATTATATTTGCAGTTACCACTAAATAAAAGTACAAATGTTCCATTCTGCTCGAGGTAGAACAGCCTAAAAGCTCAAGCTGCTATTAGAAAGAGTTGACTCCCTGCTAGTCTGAAAGAGGGTAGTGCAAAGACTGGTCCTTTTCAGTATCTCCTTCAGTGTATTGAATTGTGATTTTTGGCCCAAAATATCAACTCGGACCTTATAACTTAAAGATTGATTTATTTAATTATACTTTCGTTTAATCCAACGAACAATCTTCATCGTAAGGTGTTTGATTCAAAGTGCTGAGACTTCACACAAATTACAACTCAGAGAAGAAAACACATTAAAGCTCACACACATCCTTCATTACATGCAAACACACACACACACACACATATATATATATGAAAATGTACATATTTTCATTCTTATAACTTCTTTATTCTTTATTGGAGGCACGGTAGCACAGTAGTTAGCACTGCTGCTTCACAGCTCCAGGGTCCCGGGTTCAATTCCCGGCTCGGGTCACTGTCTGTGTGGAGTTTGCACATTCTCCTCGTGTCTGCGTGGGTTTCCTCCGGGTGCTCCGGTTTCCTCCCACAGTCCAAAGATGTGCGGGTTAGGTTGATTGGCCAGGTTAAGAAAATTGCCCCTTCGAGTCCTGGGATGCGTAGGTTAGAGGGATTAGCGGGTAAAATATGTGGAGGTAGGGTCTGGGTGGGATTGTGGTCGGTGCAGACTCGATGGGCCGAATGGCCTCCTTCTGCACTGTAGGGTTTCTATGATTTCTATGATTTATCTTAACTTAAAGCTAAATCTAAATGAGCATACGCTTATTTTTAAAAAGAGAAACAAGGAAATAACTGGTGTCCTGAATCTCAAGTCTTCAAGATACCTTTTCAAACACCTGAAGGAAAAAGTGAATTTTCACACAAAACCCATTTTTTATGAAATGTTTAAATCTATTAACTTCAAAGAGCAGTTGTCACAGAGCATAGGGGAGACAAAGGGAGTCTTCGAGTGTTCACTTACAGAACAAGAGCTTAGAATGAAAGTCAAAATCCCATTACTCATTAACCCCCTAGAGGACTTCCATCTCTCTCTCTCCAGAACAAAAAACTTTAGTGACTTATTACATAACATCCATTTTAAAATACAGCCACTTAAACTACAAGCAGGATCTGGAAAATAAAGCATTATCAGCCTTTAATGCAGTAAACTTGAGTTTTGATTGCAATGTTATGTTTGTTACCTTTTTAACCTCTGCCTTGTACTAACCGACAAGTCTCAAGGTAACAGGCACCACAATATTACTTTCTCCTCTTGTAATGTATTGTAAACCAATGTATCCCTGTTTGATTATTCACATAACATATAGTGACGTCATCAGAAGCATGCATGGTTTTTCCCTCTTTTCCATCCTGGACAAGAAGAGAGGTCACACCACACCAGGTTACAGTCCTACAGGTTTATTTGAATTCACAAGCTTTCGGAGCGCTGCTGCTTCATCAGGTGAAATGGCATCTCCACATCATGACCATCCTGGACTGTAAGCAAGCGACACCTATCTAATGACACTCGACTAACTGGTTAAGTAATGCACTGTGTGGAAACCTTTCATCCTTTTAGCTTGAGCTGACCGCATTAATATATAACAGCAAAAGATAAAAACTGGCGACGAGATGTGTTTTCCAGCAAGATTGTCGGCAAAAACAAGTTTTAGACAAACCGGTGATGAGAAGCATTTTCCAGCAAAATAGTTTTAAAAATCATCACAGACCTGGACCTGGCATCAAGGAACAGTTCCCAGCAGACCACACCACCATTGATTGCATTATGGTAAAACTGGCTGTGGGAATCAGGTATTAGCAAAGGCTGGGAGTAGCAATTAGTTTTTAAAATTAAAAGAAAGCACTCCGGATTCATCCTAGCTTTTTTTCTCTCAACTACAACCCCAGAGAGACTGGAAAAGTCAAAGCAGGAACCCAGAGAAAAAAATAAGCCAGTGAATATACTGCCAAAGAAGTCAAAGTAAACCAGTAAATGCAACAAAAAGTTTTTTAAAATGACTGGTAAACCTGGGGAGATCTTTTCAAACTGCAAGTCCTCACACATGGCAGGTGCAGCATTGGATCCTCCCACTCAAAAAGAGAGAGAGATTCTACATTCTTTTATAAAAAGGGAATGCTCACACATCAGAAATAAAGTTATACTAATAAAACCAAGCAAGAATTGACGCTTAAATTTTTGGTTTTGGATTGAATTGGTGATTGCATATAAAAAAGAACAGATTTAAAGAAACAACAAAAGAAGGAATAGAAATTCAGAAGGAAGAGAAAATAAATAAGAGGGAGGAAGATAAAGAAGCGAAAATGCAACATCATCATAATCTCCCTTTCTCCATTCCTTCCTTCTGAATAATGTTGCAAAACAGGTAGTTCACCAAATTTTCACAAGCAGTACAAAGCCACATTGAGGAAGAGGTGTGAATGTGAATGAAACAATCAGGGACTGAAAATTAGAAACCTACATGACCTTCTATCGCAAGTGCAACAAGAGTGCAGTAGAACAGCTGGAAATTAGGCCTCTGCCTGGATACGTCAGATCCTGTCTATCCTGTCAGTCCCTGGAAAGCATTGTTTTGGCAAAATTTTCACTTGCCCAAGCAAAGATTATTGCAACTAGGAAAGAGGATTCCCAGGGTGGGAGTTTCCTTTTCTCTAAATCTATATTGGGCGGCACGGTAGCACAGTGGTTAGCACTGCTGCTTCACAGCTCCAGGGTCCCAGGTTCGATTCCCGGCTCGGGTCACTGTCTGTGTGGAGTTTGCACATTCTCCTCGTGTCTGCGTGGGTTTCCTCCGGGTGCTCCGGTTTCCTCCCACATCCAAAGATGTGCAGGTTAGGTTGATTGGCCAGGTTAAAAAAAATTGCCCCTTAGAATTCTGGGATGCGTAGATTAGTGGGTAAATATGTGGGGGTAGGGCCTGGGTGGGATTGTGGTCGGTGCAGACTCGATGGGCCGAATGGCCTCCTTCTGCACTGTAGGGTTTCTATGATTCTATGATTCTATGATATTGCCTCAAGCAAGGGGAATCTGCCTATCCACTCTACTTAGAACCCTCATAACTTTATACATTAAATTAAGTCTCCCCTCAGCCCCCTCTGTTTTGAAGAAAGCAGATGGGTGAAAGGAACTTACTACGAGTTGGCACATGGGCAGCAGAGTTTTGGATGACTTCAGGTTTTATGGAGGGTAGGATATGGGAGGATGGCCAGAAGGGTGCTGTAATGTCTTAGCTTTCCTCAAAGTGTTTTTGGCATCTGTTCTTTTCAATATGTTGTTTATTTCTGTAAGCAATACTAAGTGCCACTTGTCTGAAATTACATTTTCCAGCCCAAACTCAACTTTCTGAAACTTGAACTTTCCTATCTATGGCTAACAAATGTTAAATCAAATATCTATCTATATGATAGACTTGTTCATCTTATCAACTTGTGAAGATGAGTGGGCATACAGGCAAACTAATCCAAGTCACTACAATTTTACAACAACCACTAGGTGTAGTAAGCAGTTCAGTTACTGTTTGAATTCTTCCCGTGATGAAGTTATAATAGACTGCTACAGGATCCCACAATCAAACTATCAGGTCAAAGCTCGCAGTGCTGTGACATCCAGTCAAGCATAGCAGTGGAAGCAGAGTGGCAGCAGTGTGAAGTAGGTCAGGGTTACTGTGAAGCAGATCGGGATTATGTGAAGCAGGTTGCAGTGTAAAGCATGCAGGACTGAAGCAGTGTGAACCTGGTCAGAATCACTATGTAGCACAATACAGTGTAAAGTAACCAGGATCGGAAAAGTGTGCAGCAGGTTGGGAACATTGTGATGCAGGTCAGGAACATTGTGAGGCAAGTCAGAGTAAACCAGAGTAAAGCAAACCAGCACTGGAGCAATGTGAAGCAGACCAGGACTGGGGCAATGTGAAGCAGACCAGGACTGGAGCAATGTGAAGCAAACCAGGACATAGAACATAGAACAGTACAGCACAGAACAGGCCCTTCGGCCCACGATGTTGTGCCGAGCTTTATCTGAAACCAAGATCAAGCTATCCCACTCCCTATCATCCTGGTGTGCTCCATGTGCCTATCCAATAACCGCTTAAATGTTTCTAAAGTGTCTGACTCCACTATCACTGCAGGCAGTCCATTCCACACCCCAACCACTCTCTGCGTAAAGAACCTATCTCTGATATCCGTCCTGTATCTCCCACCACGAACCCTATAGTTATGCCCCCTTGTAATAGCTCCATCCACCCGAGGAAATAGTCTTTGAACGTTCACTCTATCTATCCCCTTCATCATTTTATACACCTCTATTAAGTCTCCCCTCAGCCTCCTCCGCTCCAGAGAGAACAGCCCTAGCTCCCTCAACCTTTCCTCATATGACCTACCCTCCAAACCAGGCAGCATCCTGGTAAATCTCCTCTGCACTCTTTCCAGCGCTTCCACATCCTTCTTATAGTGAGGTGACCAGAACTGCACACAATATTCCAAATGTGGTCTCACCAAGGTCCTGTACAGTTGCAGCATAACCCCACGGCTCTTAAACTCCAACCCCCTGTTAATAAAAGCTAACACACTATAGGCCTTCTTCACAGCTCTATCCACTTGACTGGCAACCTTTAGAGATCTGTGGATATGGACCCCAAGATCTCTCTGTTCCTCCACAGTCTTCAGAACCCTACCTTTGACCCTGTAATCCACATTTAAATTTGTCCTACCAAAATGAATCACCTCACATTTATCAGGGTTAAACTCCATTTGCCATTTTT
Source organism: Mustelus asterias (assembly GCF_964213995.1). Classification (NCBI taxonomy): domain Eukaryota; kingdom Metazoa; phylum Chordata; class Chondrichthyes; order Carcharhiniformes; family Triakidae; genus Mustelus; species Mustelus asterias. The sequence goes on from NC_135817.1 coordinate 71,047,126, forward strand.
CAGCCCAGCTTTGCATCCTATCTATGTCTCTTTGCAGCCTACAACAGCCCTCCACCTCATCCACTACTCCACCAATCTTGGTGTCATCAGCAAATTTACTGATCCACCCTTCAGCCCCCTCCTCTAAGTCATTAATAAAAATCACAAAGAGCAGAGGACCAAGCACTGATCCCTGCGGCACACCGCTAGCAACCTGCCTCCAATCCGAAAATTTTCCATCGACCACCACCCTCTGTCTTCGGTCAGACAGCCAGTTACCTATCCAATCGGCCAACTTTCCCTCTATCCCACACCTCCTCACTTTCATCATAAGCCGACCATGGGGGACCTTATCAAACGCCTTACTAAAATCCATGTATATGACATCAACTGCCCTACCTTCATCAACACACTTAGTTACCTCCTCAAAAAATTCTATCAAATTTGTGAGGCACGACTTGCCCTTCACGAATCCGTGCTGACTATCTCGGATTAATCCGCATCTTTCTAAATGGTCGTAAATCCCATCCCTAAGGACCCTTTCCATCAATTTACCAACCACCGAAGTAAGACTAACCGGTCTATAATTACCAGGGTCATTTCTATTCCCTTTCTTAAACAGAGGACTGGAGCAATGTGAAGCAGACCAGAATTGGAGCAAAGTGAAGCAAGCCAGGATCAGAGAAAATTGACTCTGGACTGGTTCCTACAGATTGGAGGGTAGCTAATGGAAGCCCGCTGTTCAAAAAGTGAGGTAGAGAGAAAACAGGGAAATATAGACCAGTGAGCCTAACGTTAGTACTAGTGAAGTTGCTAGAGTCCATTATCAAGGATTTCATAGCACAACACTTGGAAAACATTGGTATAATCAGACAAAGTCAGCAAGTATTTACAAAGGGGAAATCATGCTTGACAAATCTATTGGAATTCTTTGAGGATGTAACTAGTTGAATTGACCAGGGAGAACCAGTGGATGTGGCTTATTTAGCTTTCAGAAGGCTTCCAACAAGGTTTCACATAGCAGACTATGTAAAGTCAAAGCACTGGGATTGCAGGTAGTGTCTCAAGATGGATAGAAAGTTGGTTAGCAGGCAGGAAGTGAAGAGTTGGCATGTTGAAGGGCTGAATTTCTTATTGGGAAATGACTTGGCTAGGGAAAAGGTATTACCATTGTCTGTGGTTTTGGGAAGATCACTGGTGTTCCAGAAACTGAGGAGTTATAGGAAAAATTTCCTGGACTAGCCCAGGATTGTGTTGTGACAAGTCCTAGGCTCAATAATCTAGGGAAGATGAGACAGATTCAGTTGTTTTGGGGGACAATTCGAAGATTTGGTTAGCTGAAATATTTTTGGGGAAATTTGAAGGATCAAAGCTATAAAGTGTATAACAAGTCTTCCGTAATCAAAGCACAACAAGCAAGTCCAGACATGAAAAGCTTGTGCCAGACAACTTGTTCAGAGGCAGAGGCTGAAAATGTCCTTGGGTTTTTTTCATGTCAAAAATTACATTTTGAAAAGAAAGTGGAAACCCCTCCAAAGGCTGACTGATGAGTTTTGGGCGATTCTCCATCAAAAAAACCCTTCTTACCGCTATGATATTTTAAGGAGGACAATTCCAGTTGCAAGTTGTGGGTATTTGAAAAACTCAGGCCACAATAATAGCACATTTGTATTGGCCAAGGTTGCACCAGAATGTGATTAACTTTTGCAAGACATTTCTTACATGTCAAATGATTGGAAAGCCTCAAACTTCAATCAAGCTGATTTCATTAACACAAATATCTGCCTTCGATGAGTCACCTAGAAGGTTCTTCTGCATTACTTTGGACCCCAGACTAAAACAAATTTGGGCATAGGTATTTCTTAACCATTATGGATTTGTTCACTAGGTTTCCAGAGACTGTACTTTTGAGAAAGATCATAGCAAAAGATGTGATTGAGGAACTAGTACAGTTTTGTTTTCCAACTATGGCTTGCCAAAAGAACTTCAGTCAGACCAGGGGTCACATTGCTTGTCACATATGTCAAATATGTTTCAGGAAATCATGTGTACTTTAGAAATACAGCAACATAATCTTCTGTTCATCATCCACTGTCCCAAGGAACTTTGGAATGATATCACCAAACCTTAAAGGATACACTTAAAGCCTAACATTGGAATAAAGGGATCTTGTTCTTGTTGGTTGCAACTAAGGACACACCAAATGAATCAACTGGTTTCTGTCCTTTTGAGTTTGTCAATGGGCATCAGGTTAGGGGCCCGCTTAAACTTATTAAGGACAATTGTTTTGGCATAGAAGAATGAAACTATCCTTCTGGATAATCGTAGACGCATAGAATCCCTACAGTGCAGAAAAAGACCACTTGGCCCATTGAACCTGCACGGACAACAGTCGCACCCAGGCCCCAGCCCCCTAACCCCACTCATCCACCCTGTCAATCTCCCTCAGGGGAAATTTAGCATGGCCAATCAACCTAACCTGCACATCTTTTGATAATGTGTCCAAGCTCTGAGAGATGCTTTTAAAAATCTATGCAGTGGCTAGAGAACACCGTAAAGCTTCTCAGCAGGTGATAAAAACTCAAGTAGATAGAACTGCTAAACCAATTGCTTTAGAGTTAGTGCAGTAATTAAGGTGAATTCCTAACTAATTCAACATCTTGAGGAGTGTATTGATAGGGTGGGAAGCTTAACATTTGTCAGCAAAATTAATTTGTTCTGACTATCCACCCTGTCCATGTCTCTCATAATTTTGTAGACCTCTATCAGGTCTCCCCTCAGCCTCCATCTTTTCAGTGAAAACAATCCTAGTTTATAAAACCTCTCCTCATAGCCAACACCTTCGAGACCAGGCAACATCCTGGTCAATCTTCTTTGCACTCTCTCCAAAGCTTCCAGGTCCTTCAGATAGTGTGGTGACCAAAACTGCACGCAATACTCCAAATGTGACCTAACCAAGGTTTTATATAGCTGCATCATAAACATAGAACAGTACAGGCCCTTCGGCCCTCGATGTTGTGCCGAACTTTGTCCGAAACCAAGATCAAGCTATCGCACTTCCTATCATTCTGGTGTGCTCCATGTGACTATCCAATAACCACTTGAAAGTTCCCAAAGTGTCCGACTCCACTATCACAGCAGGTAGTCCATTCCACACCCCAACCACTCTCTGAGTAAAGAACCTACCTTGGACATCCCTCCTATATCTCCCTCCATGAACCTTATAGTTATGCCCCCTAGTAACAGCTACATCCACCCGAGGATGAGAATCATGATTTCCCAACTCTTGTACTCAATGCCCTGGCTGAAGAAGGCAAGCATGCCATATGTCTTCTTAATCACATTGGCCATCTGTGTTGCCACTTTTGGGGAACTGTAGACCTGCACACCCAGATCCCTCTGTATGTTAATGTTCCTAAGGATTCTGAAATGTATAGTACAGTTCACACCTAAATTTGATCCTCCAAAATGCAAAACCTCGCATTTGTCCAGATTAAACTCCATCTGCCTTTTCTGTGCCCAAGTCTCCAATCTATCAATATCCTGCTGCATTCTCTGATAATTCTTGACACTATCAGCAACTCTACCAATCTCCCTGTCATCCACAACTTTACTAATCAGACCACAGATTCAACTGTACAGGACCTTGGTGAGACCACATTTGGAATATTGTGTGCAGTTCTGGTCACCTCACTATAAGAAGGATGTGGAAGCGCTGGAAAGAGTGCAGAGGAGATTTACCAGGATGCTGCCTGGTTTGGAGGGTAGGTCTTATGAGGAAAGGTTGAGGGAGCTAGGGCTGTTCTCTCTGGAGCGGAGGAGGCTGAGGGGAGACTTAATAGAGGTTTATAAAATGATGAAGGGGATAGATAGAGTGAACGTTCAAAGACTATTTCCTCGGGTGGATGGAGCTATTACAAGGGGGCATAACTATAGGGTTCATGGTGGGAGATATAGGAAGGATATCAGAGGTAGGTTCTTTACGCAGAGAGTGGTTGTAGCGGGCTCCCCTTTTTAACTCCACTGGGCTTATTTTAGGTTTGGTTCTCCATTACCCAAACCCCACCAATGCCCGAGTGATTCTCTCTCTCGCCGATGGAACAACGGCCACCTTGCGCCTACTTCACTAGAGTAGCGCTCCCAAGAGAGAGAAAAGGAAACTGCTGCCTATCCATTACCTGGCAGCCTTTCCTGAGTGGGCGGTTTCGAAGCGCCCAGGGTACCCTCAGTTCTAGACTCTGGAATTATGGTAAGGGATATTTAATATTGTGACTTGGTCAGAGATCATTGGTGAGAAATTGAAAAGATCAAAATGGACTCCAATGGAAGTCAAAGATATATATATATATTTATTAAAACATCAAGGTCAAGGTCACCAAACACCAAGAAAACAACACACAATGCCTTATGCTCTATAAGACTATAGCTATGGAAGGAATACTAAAACGGACACAACGAGAATGCTTACTTTACACAAGTTTGCCAGTGTCTTAAACTATGAAAGGTGCATGCAAAAGCCACCCCCCCTTTCCCCAAAGCCTCATCCACTATGATGATCTCGGGAACTTCGTGAATTACCAGGGGATACTCACAATCCTAGTTTAAATTGCTCAGTGGACTTCGGGCTGCGTGCTGGAGACGAACGAGAGGCAGCCAGGAACAGGAGAAGAGAGTGGAGAGAGCTGCCATGCTGGTCCGAAGAGAAAAGAGAGAGAGACCAGAGCTTGCTTGTCCCTTTTTAAAACCTGAACCAGTGATTCTCTCACACAAAACAGTTTCTGATCGTTGATAGTTTCGATTGACTGGGATAAAAGGGCCGGAACTGTCGGGACCGCCCTTAATTGACATTTTAATGTCTTTTAAATGTTCTCTGAGTCATCCTGATTGGAATCCCATCAGCGAGCTGAATCATTGATGTTGTCTGTGGATGGAATGATCTCTGTTCTCATTGTCTTGCTGCTGGGCTATTTACTCCTTGTCTGCTGGTCATTGTTTCTCCTTTGTTTCCTGTTGATTAGATTATCCCTGTCTCGACCTTCTCGTTATTCCCAGTCTCTTGCATATTCATGTGGTTGTAAAGGTTCCTGACAGCCAGTCGGCCATTTTCCTTATCCCTGGGTTTTTTAATCATGGAGGATTTGCCCTAAAACTTACATGGTTGGGGTGTGGAATGGACTGCCTGCAGTGATAGTGGAGTCAGACACTTTAGGAACATTTAAGCGGTTATTGGATAGGCACATGGAGCACACCAGGATGATAGGGAGTGGGATAGCTTGATCTTGGTTTCAGATAAAGCTCGGCACAACATCGTGGGCCGAAGGGCCTGTTCTGTGCTGTAGTGTTCTATGTTTCTATGTATGTTTCACCCACATTTTCCGCCAGATCATTTATATATACTACAAACAACAGTGGTCTCAACACACTGATCCCTACGGAACACCGCTAGCTACAGATCTCCAATTTGAAAAATACTCTTCCACCACTACTCTGTCTTCTATAACCAAGCCAGTTCTGTATTCATCTAGCCAGCCCACACAAATCTCATATAGTTTTAGTTTTTGTACCAGTCTGCCATGTGGGACCTTGTCAAACGCCTTACTACAGTCCATATAAACTACATCCACAATCCTTCCCTCATCAATTATCTGTGTCACTAGAAGAGGCCATTCAGCCCAGCAAGTTTGTACCAACTCTCTGACAGAGTATCATAATGTGGAGATGCCGGTGTTGGACTGGGGTAAGCACAGTAAGAAGTCTCACAACACCAGATTAAAGTCCAACAGGTTTATTTTAGAGCACAAGCCACATGCTTTTGGAGCGCTGCTCCTTCATCAGGTGAGTGGGAGTTCTGTTCACAAACAGGGCATATAAAGACACAAACTCAATTTACAAAATAATGGTTGGGATGCGAGTCTTTACAGGTAATCAAGTCTTAAAGATACAGACAATGTGTGTGGAGAGAGGGTTAAGCACAGGTTAAAGAGATGTGTATTGTCTCCAGCCAGGACAATTAGTGAAATTTTGCAAGCCCAGGCAAGTTGTGGGGGTTACAGATAGTGTGACATGAACCCAAGATCCCAGTTGAGGCCGTCCTCATGTGTGTGGAACTTGGCTATCAGTTTCTGCTCAGCAATTCTGCATTGCCGTGTGTCGTGAAGGCCTTGGAGAACGCTTACCCGAAGATCAGAGGCTGAATGCCCGTGACTGCTGAAGTGTTCCCCAACAGGAAGAGAACACTCCTGCCTGGTGATTGTCAAGTGGTGTTCATTCATCCGTTGTCGTAGCGTCTGCATGGTCTCCCCAATGTACCATGCCTCGGGACATCCTTTCCTGCAGTGTATCAGGTAGGCAACGCTGGCCGAGTTGCAAGTTCCAACCGCACAACCTCAAACAGACCATTGTCCGCAGCAAACTACCCAGCCTTCAGGAGAACAGTGACCACGACACCACACAACCCTACCACAGCAACCTCTGCAAGACGTGCCAGATCATCGACACGGATGCCATCTCACGTGAGAACACCATCCACCAGGTACATGGTACATACTGTTGCAACGCGGCCAACGTTGTCTACCTGATACGCATGATGTGGAGATGCCGGCGTTGGACTGGGGTAAACACAGTAAGAAGTTTAACAACACCAGGTTAAAGTCCAACAGGTTTATTTGGTAGCAAAAGCCACACAAGCTTTCGGAGCTGCAAACCCCTTCAGGTGAGTGGGAATTCTGTTCACAAACAGAGCATATAAAGACACAAACTCAATTTACATGAATAATGGTTGAAATGCGAATACTTACAACTAATCAAGTCTTTAAGAAACAAAACAACATGAGTGGAGAGAGCATCAAGACAGGCTAAACTTGATGCTCTCTCCACTCATGTTGTTTTGTTTCTTAAAGACTTGATTAGTTGTAAGTATTCGCATTTCAACCATTATTCATGTAAATTGAGTTTGTGTCTTTATATGCTCTGTTTGTGAACAGAATTCCCACTCACCTGAAGAAGGGGCTTAGAGCTCCGAAAGCTTGTGTGGCTTTTGCTACCAAATAAACCTGTTGGACTTTAACCTGGTGTTGTTAAACTTCTTACCTGATACGCTGCAGGAAAGGATGTCCTGAGGCATGGTACATTGGGGAGACCATGCAGACGCTACGACAACGGATGAATGAACACCGCTCGACAATCACTAGGCAGGAGTATTCTCTTCCTGTTGGGGAACACTCCAGCAGTCAGCTTCTGATCTTCGGATAAGCGTTCTCCAAGGTGGCCTTCACGACAACACAGAATCGCTGAGCAGGAATTGATAGCCAAGTTCCGCACACATGAGGACAGCCTCAACCGGGATCTTGGGTTCATGTTACACTATCTGTAACCCCCACGACTTGCCTGGGCTTGCAAAATCTCACTAACTGTCCCGGCTGGAGACAATACACATCTCTTTAACCTGTGCTTAACCCTCTCTCCACTCACATTGTCGGTACCTTTAAGACTTGATTACCTGTAAAGACTTGCGTTCCAACCATTATTTTGTAAATTGAATTTGTGTCTTTATATGCCCTGTTTGTGAACAGAACTCCCACTCACCTGATGAAGGAGCAGCGCTCCGAAAGTTTGTGGCTTGTGCTACCAAATAAACCTGTTGGACTTTAACCTGGTGTTGTGAGACTTCTTACTGAGAGTATCATACCCAGGCCTTTTCCCCCACCCTATCCCTGTAACTCCACACATTTACCATGGCTGATCCACCTAATCTATCAATCTTTGGACACTAAGGGGCAATTTAGCATGGCCAATCCACCTAACCTGCACATTTTTGGACTGTGGGAGTAAACCGGAGCACCCAGAGGAAACCCAAAAACTCAATCAAGTTGGTGTTATATGACTTTCCCCGCACAAAACCATGCTGCCTGTCACTAAATAGTTCATTTTCTTCTTCCAAAAGCTTCTCTACCATTGACATCAGGCTCACCCGCCTATAATTTCCTGGATTATCCCTGCTTCCTTTCTTAAATAAGGGAACAACATTGGCTATTCTCCAGTTCTCCGGAACCTCACTAGTAGTCAAAGAGGGTATGAGGATATCTGTTAAGGCCCCAGCTATTTCTCCTCTTGCCTCCCGCAGTAACCTGGGATAGATCCCATCTGGCCCCGGGGACTTGTCTATCTTAATGCAATTTAGGATACTCAACATTTCTTCCTTCGATATATTGACGTTCTCTAGAGCGTTCGCACACCCATCATGTCCTTCTCCTTGGTGAATACTGATACAAAGTACTCATTAAGGATCTTACCCACTTCCTGTAGCTCCACACATAACTTCCCTCCATTGTCCTTGAATGGGCCCATTCTTTCCCTTGCTACTCTCTTGCTCCTAATGTATGCATAAAAAGCCTGTTATCATATTGGGCATTTGGGAGCACTATTTGATCAACTGACCAAGGCTAACCTTGTCATAAAACAGCAAAGAGTGAGTTTGCCAAGGCTAAGGTAATTTATCTGGGAGATATTGTGGCCACAATTTTACCGGGTCGCCCCACCCATTGATGTTTGAGTTAACTAACTGCCATGTTCATGTTTGGTGGGTATTATTACAGGTTAAGCCTGATACTGTTGCCAATGCAGAATGTTTAATTGTAAAATGTGTCAAAGGAAAAATGTTATTGGTACATTATGTTCATAATTTTAATTTTATAATGTTGATTTTAGTTGATTTTTTACAATAAAATGTTAAAAAGTGAAATCTTGTCCAGTGATTTTCTTTTCTTTGCCATTGTGGGGATTTCTTTCTTTTTTAAATAAATTAGTGGACTCTATGGGATTGTAACAGCAGATTAAAATGCACAAAACGGAAGTGCCAGACAATAATCATCTCCAACAAGAGATAATCTTACCATGACAATCAACAACATTGCCATCGCTGAATATCTACTACCAACATCTTGGTGGGAACCAGAAACTTAAATAAATCTGTGACAAGAGCAGGTCAATGGCAGGGAATTCTGCAGCTGGTAACTCAACTCCCGACAAGGCTGTCCACCATCTGCAAGGCACAAGTCAAGGGCGTAATTTCCAGTTATCTGGATGAATGCAATTCCAACAAAACACAAGCAGTTCAACACCACCTAGGACAAAGTAGCCCATTTTAACAGCACTCCATTCACCAGCAGTGTCAGCAGTGTGTACCATCTACAAGATGCACTACAGCAAGTGACAAAAGCTCATTCAGCAGCATCTTCCAAACCTGCAAACTCTAGAATTTAGAAAGGCAAGGACACCAGACACATGCGAACACAGCCTCTTGCAAGATCACCTCCAAGTCACACATCGTGGTTAGGTGCATTGACCCAAACAGGCGCTGGACTGTGGCGACCAGGGGAATTTCACAGCAACTTCATTGCAGCGTTAATGTAAGCGTTACTTGTGACTAATAAATGAATAAATCATCCTGACTTGAAATTATGTTGCAATCTCATTGGGTCAAAATCTGGAACTGCCTCCCTAATTGTACTGTTGGTGTACATACCTGGCAAGAGGAAATAACATACTTGACCTCATCCTTACCAATCTGCCAGCTGCAGGTGCATCTGTCCATGACAATATCAGTAAGAGTGACCACCGCACTGTCCTTGTGGAGACGAAGTCCTGCCTTCACATTGAGAATAACCTCCATCGCGTTGTGTAGCACTATCACCGTGCTAAATGGGACAGACTTCGAAACGATCTAGCAACTCAAGACTGGGCATCCATGAGGCGCTGTGGGTCATCGACAACAGCGGAATTGTACTCCAGCACAATCTGCAACCTCGTGGCCCGGCATATTCCCCCACTCAACCAAAACCATCAAGCCAGAGGATCAACCCTAGTTCAATGGAGAGTGCAGGAAGGCATGCCAGGGACAGCACCAGGCATACCGAAAAATGAGATGTCAACATGGCAAAGCTACCAAACAGGACTACTTGTATGCCAAATGGCGAAAACAGCAAGTGATAGTCAGAGCTAAGCGATCCAACAACCAATGGATCAGATCTAAGCTCTGCAGTCCTTCTACATCCATTCGAGAATGGTGGTGGATAATTAAACGACTCACTGGAGGAGGAGGCTCCACAAATATCCCCATCCTCAATCTTGGAGGAGCCCAGCACATCAGTGTAAAAGATAAGGCTGAAGTATTCGCAGCAATCTGCAGCCAGAAGTGCCGGGTGGATGATCCATCTCAGCTTCCTCCAGTGGCCCCCAGCATCTCAGATGCCAGTCTCCAGCATGATATCAAGGAACGGTTAAAGGCATTGGATACTGCAAAGGCAATGGGCCCTGATAATATTCCGGCAATAGTACTGATGACTTGTGCTCCAGAACTTGCCGTTCCCCTAGCCAAGCTTTCCAGTACAGTTACAACACTGGCATCTACCCAACAATGTGGAAACTTGCCCAGGTATGTCCTGTACACAAAAAGCAGGACAAATCCAACCCGGCCAATTACTGCCCAATCAGTCTACCCTCGATCATCAGTAAAGTGACAGAAGGGGTCATCAACAGGGCTATCAAGCAGCGTCTGCTCAGCAATAACCTGTTCAGTGATGCCCAGTTTGGGTTTTGCCATGGTCACTCAGCTCCTGACCTCATTACAGCCTTGGTTCAACCATGGACAAAAGAGCTGAATTCCAGAGGTGAGGTGAGAGTGACAACCCTTGACATCAAGGCCGCATTCGACCGAGTGTGGCATCAAGGAACCCTAGCAAAAATGGAGTCAATGGGTATCAGGGCAAACACTCTGCTGGTTGAAGTCATACCTGGTACATGGAAGGTGGCTTTGGTTGTGGAGGGTCAGTCATCTCAACTCCAGGACATCTCGGCAGGAGTCCCTTGGGGTAGTGGCCTAGGCCCAACAATCTTCAGCTGCTTCAGCAATGACCTTCCCTCCATCATAAGGTCAGAAGTGGGGATGTTCGCCGATGATTGCACAATGTTCAGCACTATTCGTGACTCCTCAGATACTGAAGCAGTCCACGTTCAAATGTAACAAGATCTGGACAATATCCAGGCTTGGGCTGACAAGTGGCAAGTAACATTTGCACTACACAAATGCCAGACAATGACCATCACCAATAAGAGACACTCTAACCACCACCCCTTGACATTCAATGGTGTTACCATCACTGAATCCCCCACTGCCAACATCCTTGGGGTTACCATTGACCAGAAACTCAACTGGACTCACCACATAAACACAGTGACTACAAGAGCAGGTCAGAGGCTAGGAATACTGCGGCGAGTAACTCACCTCCTGACTCCCCAGAGTCTATCCACCATCGAAAAGGCACAAGTCAGGAGTATGAGGGAATACTCCCCACTTGCCTAGATGGGTGCAGTTCCAACAACACTCAAGAAGCTTGACACCATCCAGTACAAAGCAGCCCGCTTGATTGACACCACATCTACAAACATTCAATCCCTCCACCACTGACGCTCAGTGGCAGCAGTGTGTACCATCTACAAGATGCATTGCAGCAATTCACCAAAGATCCTCGGACAGCACCTTCCAAACCCACGACCACTTCCATCTAGAAGGACAAGGGCAGCAGATAAATGGGAACACCACCACCTGCAAGTTCCCCTCCAAGCCACTCACCATCCTGACTTGGAAATACATCGCCATTCCTTCGCAGTCGCTGGGTCAAAATCCTGGAATTCCCTCCCTAATGGCATTGTGAGTCAACCCACAGAACATGGACTGCAACAATTCAAGAAAGCAGCTCACCACCACCTTCTCAAGGGCAACTCGGGATGGGCAATAAATGCTGGCTAGCCAGCGACGCCCATGTCCCACGAATGAATTTTTTAAAAATACCCAAACTATCTTAAGGGCAGTTAGGGATGGGTAATAAATTTCCTGGAAAAAGTAACAGCCTCTGAATGACGCGCACTGATATTCATTCGCAAATGAATCATCAACTATAGCATGGAAGACAAGTAATCACAAATTACGCAATGATTTGTGCCATGTCACTATGAGCTTTGCAAAACTGATCTCTTGCCCGTTACCTTCCCATGATTCTCATGAAGGTGCAGCATTTGCACATTGATTACCCATTAAGATAACCAGGGAAAGTTTAGATAAAAGCAAAATACTGCGGATGCTGGAATCTGAAGCAAAAACAGAAAAAGCTGGAAAATTTCAGCAGGTCTGACAGTATCTGTGGAGAGTCTGGATGATCCTTCGTCAGAGCTCTAACGAAAAGTTAAGTTTAGTACTTCTCTCGTAAGTACCCTAATAACAACGTGGTTATTATCAACTGCTAAGCTCTCTGGCTCAGAAAGTGAACAATTAATATCCTTTTTAAAAAAACTCTTATTTTTCCATTCTTTGTCCCCTTTACTTGAATCTATGGGCGGCATGGTGGCACAGTGGTTAGCACTGCTGCCTCACAGCGCCAGGGACCCAGGTTCAATTGCCGACTTGGGTCACTGCCTGTGTGGAGTTTGCACAGTAAGGAGTCTAACAACACCAGGTTAAAGTCCAACAGGTTTATTTGGCAGCAAACGCCACTAGCTTTCGGAGCGCTGCTCCTTCGTCAGGTGAGTGGGAGATCTGCTCATAAACAGCAAACAGGGCATATAAAGACACAAACTCAATTTACAGAATAATGAATAATGATTGGAATGTGAGTCTTTACAGCTAATCAAGTCTTAAAGGTACAGACAATGTGAGTGGAAAGAGCATTAGCACAGGTTAAAGAGATGTGTATTGTCTCCAGACAGGACAGCCTGTGAGACTTTGCAAGTCCAGGCAAGTTGTGGGGGTTACAGATAGTGTGACATGAACCCAAGATCCCGGTTGAGGCCGTTTATTGTTCTCATTAGAATGGTATCTGTGAGCTGCAAATGTCAGTCATTGCATCAGAGGCAACTTGTTAGTAACGGGAGGGAGGGAATTTGGCTGTTTGGCATGTCAATGAAAGAGGCAAAAATTTAATTTAAACTCTTAATAGGACATGAGAGCTAGTGCCAGAAAAAGAGAAGCATGACTTCTGAGCAGATTGTTTTCGCTCTCCCCTCCTATTCCCCCTCCCTCCACCCCCCAAGGTTTGCTACAGGATTCTTCACCAGAAGATTGGCCAGGAAAATTGGAGGAAGTTAAGTGTGTATTTTTTTCTCTGATCAAAGTCAGAAATAGGCATTTGGACCTTGATTAGTAGATCTGGGCCATTGGTTTTTTTTCTGATTCTTCACTTTTAACAAATGTTCCTAACTCCTTTTATCCATTTTCCCAAACCTATCTCCATTAGCTGCTGTTGCTCTTTCGAAGAGGCCTAGCCACATCTCTCCTCTTCGCAGAGAAAACCTGAATATCTCTAAGATAAATGAAATTGAGAAAAAATATTTTTGTTTCCTTATTTTCTACTTATACTAAGTGCTCAGTACAGTAAGAACCATTCAGGACAACTTTGCAAATTAGGATAAAATGGGAATTTCTATTCAGTGGGAAGCAGCAAAAGCAACAGAAATAGTGATTGGTTTGGTGTAAATCATTTTATTTGACTAAATATTGTATAGCTTCTTACAATGATGATAAATACGGTATAACACTTTAACATTGAAAGAAAATGTTAATTTCCAATTTTAATGTAGCGAAAAATTATTACAACATCTCAAAAAGTTTATCACACAGTAAAACTTAAAGAACAATGCTGTCTTTAAGCTACAAGGAATTCTGCATTTTTATTGGTAGGAATCCAAAGCCATTAGCTTTTGCGCTTTCCATTACGTTAACATTAATCTCTACTGGATAAGTGCAGAGCATCCAACACAGCATAGATTTTCATTTCTGGTGAAATGACAATTGTCTCTGTGCCATCTAAAATTGAAACCATCTTGCTCAGATATGCTGATGATTTAGACTATGAATGGTATCCGGTGCTGTAGCTTGATGGTGGAAATGATGATGGATGCTACCAATTGAACCCTCCCATCCAAAATATTGCGTCACATCTTAGCAGAGCATATAAAAACTGCATTCATCGTGGACCCAAATATATGGATTTCATTTTTGATGATACTTTGTAGAAATGGAATTGTTAGTAATTGCAAGTATCATCATCCATCAAAAACAGCATTGTCTTATGCTATTCTCTCAGCTTGGCATTGAAAGAATGTTAGTCACTTTCTGAGAATTGTTCATGCTGTCCAAGCAGTAGCATTGCTTTCATAATAGATTAGGAAATGTTGTTAAACTTTTCTCATTCACCAGAGGTTTCACCATGTCCAAGTCCAATATACTGACTCACAATAACAATGTGTGCTGTCCTTTTCTCATTTTGCTGTAACTCACTTCTCTCCATTTTTGCATAGTTTGACCAGTAGAAAAGGCCAATGTCATCACAATTGTAAATACAGTCAGTTAGATATTCAGATAATAATCATAGAATCCCTACAGTGCAGAAGGAGGCCAATAGACCCATCGAGTCTACACTGACCCCCAGAAAGAGCACTTTACCTAGGCCCACTCCTCTACCTTCTCCCAAATTGATCATGGCCAATCCACCTCAGCTGCACATCTTCAGATACTAAGGTGCAATTTAACATGGCTAATCAACCTAACCTGCACATCTTTAGAGTGTGGGAGGAAACTGGAGCATCTGGAGGAAACCCACGCAGACAACTTGCAAACTCCACACAGTCACCCAAAGCTGGAATTAAACCCGGGTCCCTGGTGCTCTGAGATAGCAGTGCTAACCACTGTGCCATGGTGCGACGCCTAAACCTCACAATACTTTTTCAGTTCACTCGGGTTGTCACTAGCCACTCGCTTTATTATAGATAAGGCTTTGTCTCATTTTCCATTGTTCAGGAATTCATTTAGCCATTTCGTAGTTCAAAGCATTCCACACCAAGTCCTTTGGCAAGCTATTGACTTCAGCTTTCAATTGTCAAGTTGAATTTTCTGAGCTCCTTTCTGATTAAATCACCAGGGCTTCCTCAACTACAGCCATCTTCCTCTTACACTTCAATTTTTTATAGCCTATTCTTATTTCTTTCCCAAACTTTCAAGACATCTCTTTTATTTCAGAATTATCGAAATCTGCAATTCAGAAATGCTGTGCTTCTGTATAACTTGCTTTTGAATTTAGAATTCCTTTAGACTGTTCAAGTAATCTACTTATTCATGCAGTGACAAATGGTGGTGCTTTTTTAAAACTGAGGCAAATGGAAATTTGACATCTTCCCTCACACACAACACACTGAGAAACAGGTGGAACCCAGGTCAAACTGCTTCTCAAACATAATAACCACAGAACCCACTCAGACTGGGAGGAGAATGCCTTAGATTGAAAGGTGATGATCTTATTAAAGTGGGAGTTCTGTGTGCTACACTTGTATTTCAGAACGAAGTGAAATAAAGGAGATTGTAAGCAAACAGCTTTTTTACAAATAGAAATAGAGAGAAAAAATGGGGCTTTAAAATAGTTTCTCTCGAATAGGAATTGCAATTAAGAGAGTTGCAAGACTGTGACGATAATACATTTTTGGTGACTATGGGGTTTAATGATTTTATTTATTCATTTGTACAAAAACACAAATGAAAATTATAAGATTTTTTAATATATATTTTCCACCAGAACATCAAGTATAGAATCATTTGTGAAAATCTTATTAACACAAATGCCTTACAAGGGTTCAGATTTTGTGGTTGTGGTGCTGTTGAAACTGTCAGCATTGAACATCACTGAAACTGTGAACCTAACAGCAACATCTGGTGCCCACATATGTGCAGTTAAACATGGAAATCCAGAAGTTGCTGTCAGTCATTCCTCTTCCTCCATAGGATGTGAATTCCCAGCAGATGGAAATCTTCAGTAATCATTTGAATTGATGTAGATTTCCACTGTTTATATGCTAATCCCTCTGTAAAGTTGAAGTTTTTAAAGGGTTACTAAATAATGATTGCCGCTGAACAACGTTTCTAACCCTCAAAATCTAATTTTATATTTGTGAAATTCAAACCCCTCCATTATTAAAAAATTCATAGGTTTTTAATTTAAAAATAATATTTAGTTTTTTCTTACAAAATTTCAGCCTTCTGCCTAAGTCTTATGTGTGCACCCCAACCTTCATTTTGCTTTCTCTAAAATTATTGAAAAGTGAAGGATAGCCAACGCGCTTTATGTCCTGTTTTCCAGTCTGTGAAAATTCTTCAAAATGATTGGCTGCTTGGTGACATCACTGTTGCTGGACACCGGAGTTTTCGAAAGTTGGCAACAAAATCAAATGAACATCAGAAAAGGTGAAATCCAAGCCAGCAGGGGTTTCTTAATGGTCAGCAATGAGCATCATCACTTTGGCACTGACCTCAAATTTGAAGCGTCAGAGTAATTTTCTTGAGCAAATTACATTTGCTTTGGAATTTTAATAAGTGACTATTAAGAACATGAAAAGCTATTTACAATAAATAAAGGTTGTCTGCTGGGGAAGGACTGAAGCTGGAGGAGTTATGTGTGTTTTATGACATATTCATATTGCATCCAGTTGAAGTGATTACATTCTTGCAAAGTAATTATTATGCACTTAGGCACAAATTATGCCACTGTATGCATTGCCATTTTTTTCAACAATGTCTATGTTACATTAAGAAAAAGAAAATTGTTCTTCTATCCAATAACTTTGAACATTTTCATTCAGGGAGGACTTCCACATAGTCAGCATCATCAACCTCTGTAAAATAGAAGACAAATGAATAATGAAATGTGAGATTATATTGAAAGAACGTTTAAATCATCTCAAAGTCTCTTTATCTACTTCTGGCACAACTATTTTTGATCCTACTTTATTCTGATTTTAGATCTCTACAACTCATATCACTTGCAACAGATCAGAGGATAGCACACATTAATGTTAATGCACTGGAGTTATTCTGTATAGTTGAAAGGAGATGACTCAGAGCAGCTCCAATTGATGCCTTTGATAATATTCCCTCAAAAAGATATTAATAACATAAATTCCTCATATAATCAATGAAGTCTTCAAAAGAAAGAGGATAGTGGAATAAAAAGTCTGGCGGCCGCTGTAAGCAAAATTGTGGGAAGGCAATGGCATAGTGGTATTATCGCTGGATTATTAATCCAGAAATTTAGCTAATGTTCTGGGGCCCCGGGTTCAAATCCCATCACAGCAGATGGTGGAATTTGAATACAATACAAAATATCTGGAATTAAAAATCTACTGATGACCATGAAACCATTGTCAATTGTCGGAAAAACTCTTCTGGTTCACTAATGTCCTTTAGGGAAGGAAATCTGCCGTCCTTACCTGGTCTGGCCTAGATGTGATTCCAGATCCACAGCAATGTGGTTGACTCTCAACTGCTCTCTGAACAAGGGAAATTAGGGATGGGCAATAAATGCTGACCAGCCAGCGACGCCCATGTCCCACGAATGAATAAAAAAAAACCTCATAGGGCTCGGGGAAGGTGGGTCTGTTGGCTCTTACCTGAGATCAGTGGGGGGAAGGAGGGGTCCACTGCCACTCTGCCTGAGATCAGTGGGGGGGTCCACTGCCACTCTGCCTGAGGTCAGTGGAGGGGATGGGGAGTCCGCTGCCACTCTGTCTGAGATCAGTGGGAAGGAAGGCAGGTCCGCTACCAATCTGCCTGAGATCAGTGGGGGGGGGAAAGGGGGGGTCCACTGCCACTCTGCCTGAGATCAGTGAGGTGGGGGATGGGATAAGGGTGTCAGTAATGTTGTGGGGGTGAGGCAATGTCTGTGGGGGCAAAGGGGGAGGCATTATTCAGCCCGGGAGCAATGTGGCAGGGGAGCAGCATTCTATCATTTTTTTTCTGTGCATGCGCAGTTGGAGGCACTGATCGGAGCTGCAAGGTTTTGGGCGTGTTATGCGATTTGGAATCTCTGATATTGTTTTCTTGCAGAGTGCGTTCGGGGGCACCTGAGAACGGGTCTAAAAGTCGAATCTGAAACACTCCCAGTTTCAAGTCCGCCCAACACTTAGAATCAAAATGGTAAAATAGGGCCCATAATGTCTAGACTTGATTAAAGAATGATTGCCTGTTTTGTTACACCCCACCGGCCAACTCCTCCACCCAGCAATCTTACCTCTGTATTTTACTCTGTTCACATAAACAATTTATTAATTATTTATATGAACATGGGAATGACAATCTGTGAGATATCCAATCAAAGTGATGCAGGCAGCATATAAACTTGTCGCTGCTTATTTCTATGATTGTGTGCTGCTGAGTGGTTGCGTGCCTTAGCAGGGAGCCTAAATTCAGAGGTGGTTAATCTGCACTACTTAATGTCAGACTACATGTCTCAAAGGCAAGGCGCAAACTGACTGTAATAGGTGCTGAAACTGCTTTGAAAGAGATTCAGGATGCAGTCAAAATGATGCAACATGTGCAGTTTGCTCCCAGGCTTTTGGATCCTGGGATGGAATCACTGGTGCAGGATGTGGGCTGGATGGCATAGTCTCCAGCCAAGTTCTCAGGAGGCAGTGGGAGTAGGCGGATTTGGAAACCAATGCCACAAATCTGGAGCCGAAAACCTTGATGAAGGAAGTTTAATAACCTCACACAAGTGGTCAAACCAGTGAATGCATTCTTACGTGTCCAATCTTACCAACACCACTACAAGGCATCAAGAGTATAGAAACACAGAGGGACCGAGGTGTGCAAGTCCACAAATCCTTGAAGGTGGCAACACAGGTGGAGAAGGTGGTGAAGAAGGCATATGGTATGCTTACCTTTATAGGATGGGGTATAGAGTATAAAAGCTGGAATCTGGTGATGCAGCTGTATAGAACGCTGGTTAGGCCACATTTGGAGTACTGCGTCCAGTTCTGGTCGCCTCTCTAACTGGAGGCGTTAGAGAGAGTGCAGAAGGTTTACCAGGATGTTGCCTGGTATGGAGGGTCTTAGCTATGAGGAGAGATTGGGTAAACTGAGGTTGTTCTCCCTGGAAAGACGGAGAATGAGGGGAGATCTAATAGAGGTGTACAAGATTATGAAGGGGATAGATAGGGTGAACGGCGGGAAGCTTTTTCCCAGATCAGAAGTGACGATCACGAGGGGTCATGGGCTCAAGGTGAGAGGGGCGAAGTATGACTCAGATATTAGAGGGATGTTTTTTACACAGAGTGGTGGGGGCCTGGAATGCGCTGCCAAGTAGGGTGGTGGAGGCAGACACGCTGGCATCGTTTAAGACTTACCTGGATAGTCACATGAGCAGCCTGGGAATGGAGGGATACAAACGATTGGACCAAGGAGCGGCACAGGCTTGGAGGGCCGAAGGGCCTGTTTCCTGTGCTGTATTGTTCTTTGTTCTTTGTTCTCAAGGGCATTAAGGAATGGGCAAGCCAATGACACCCACATCCCATGAATCATTGTTTTTTTAAAAGCAGGAAGGATACATGGTCCCCCTTTGCCCACCAGTCCTGTTTAAATAATTCATCAACCACTTTTAGGTTATTTTCTGATCGGTTTCTGGACTCTGAGTTTGTAGGGGTGCTGTGAGTTTTCTAGCACTATTTAAAGTTGGTAAAGTTGACAAGGACTAGTGCTGCATGTGCTAAAGGCATTGCTTCTGAGTTCTGGTCAGACCACGTCATTGGTACTGTAGTTACCATCCACTTTGATCTCCAAGACTAAGGATGATTACGCAGAGGCAACACAGAGGAAAAACAACTAGCAGAGGGAAGAGAAGTGGGAGAAGTATTCTTATCAAGATCTCTTATCGATCCAGGGTCATTAGCAATCATTTCTCTTACCTCAGTCTCAGTGAGGAACAGTGTGTTTAATGTCTCCATTTTACAGAGGAGATGTTCCCTATATCTTGAACCTGTTGCAAGCAGACCTACAGCCCCAGAGCAGGGTGAGTTCAATGCTGCCGGTGGCAGTGAAGGTGATTGTGATTATTAATTTCCTTGCATTGGGATCCTGGAGCAGGAGATTTCGGTAACATCTCCCAGTTTGCCATGCACTGATGTAGAAGAGCACAAACTTATCAGTGAGAAACATATGGAGCATGCACATGGCTTTGCTCTTTTTCCACCAACTTCTTGCTCAAACCCTATTACATTTCTAATCTTTTCTAGTGCTAATGAAAGGTCACAGAACTGAAATGTGAACTCTATTTCATTCTTTACACAGGCGCTACATAAGCTGCTGAGTTTTTTCCCCCAGCTTTTTCTGTTCTTATTTTCCAGTGTACTGGGCTTTGGTGAGATATGATAGAATATGATAGAATTTACCCTGCAGTTTGAGAGGGAGAAGCTGGAATCAGATGTAACGGTATTACAATTAAATAAAGGTAACTACAAAGACATGAGGGAGGAGCTGGCCAGAGTTGATTGGAAAGGGAGCCTACCAGGGAAGACAGTGGAACAGCAATGGCAGGAGTTTTTGTGAGTTATTCGGGAGGCACAACAGAAATTCATCCCAAGGAGGAAACATGCTAAGGGGAGAATGGGGCATCCATGGCTGACCAGGAAAGTCAAGGATAGCATAAAAGCAAAAGAAAAAACATACAAAGTGGCGAGGATTATTGGGAAGCCAGAGGATTGGGAAGCCTTTAAAAGCAAGCAGAGGACAACTAAAAAGCAATAAGGGGGGAGAAGATGAAATATGAGTGTAAGCTAGCTAGTAATATAAAAGAAGATAGGAAGAGTTTTTTTCAATATATAAAAGGTAAGAGAGAGGCAAAAATAGCCATTAGACCACTGGAAAATGAGGCTGGAGAAGTAATAATAGGAAACAAAGAAATCGCAAAGGAACTGAATAGTTACTTTGCATCAGTCTTCACGGTGGAAGACACCAGTGGGATGCCAGAGCTCCAGGAGAATTGGGGGCACAGGTGAGTGTAGTGGCCATCACAAAGGAGAAGATTCTGGGGAAACTGAAAGGTCTGAAGGTGGATAAATCATCTGGACTGAATGGACTACACCCCAGGGTTCTAAAAGAGATAGTTGAGGAAATTGTGGACGCATTGGTGGTGATCTTTCAGGAATCACTGGAGGGAGGGAGGGTCCCAGAGGACTGGAAAGTAGTTAATGTAACACCGCTGTTTAAGAAGGGAGGGAGGCAGCAGATGGAAAATTATAGGCCGGTTAGCCTGACTTTTGTCATTGGCAAGATTTTAGAGTCCATTATTATTCGCAGAGTACTTGGAAGTGCATGGTAAAGTAGGACTGAGTCAGCACGGTTTTGTCAAGGGGAGGTCATGTCTGACAAATCTGTTAGAGTTCGTTGAAGAGGTAACAAGGAAGTTAGATAAAGGAGAACCAGTGGATGCGATTTATTTAGATTTCCAGAAGGCCTTTGACAAACTGCCACATAGAAGACTGTTGAATAAGTTAAGAGCCCATGGTGTTAAGGGTAAGATCCTGGCATGGATAGAGGATTGGCTGACTGGCAGAAGGCAGAGAATGGGGATAAAGGGGTCTTTTTCAGGAGGCAGCCAGTGACTAGTGGTGTGCCTCAGGAGTTGGTGCTCGTACCACAACTTTTCACAGTATACATTAACGATTTGGAAGAATAAACTGAAGGCACTGTTGCTAAGTTTGCAGATGATACAAAGATATGTAGAGGGACAGATAGTAGTGAGGAAGCAGGGGGGCTGCAGAAGGAGTTGGACAGGTTAGGAGAGTGGGCAAAGAAGTGGCAGATGGAATACAATGTGGAAAAGTGTGAGGCTATGCACTTTGGAAGGAGGAATGGAGGCATAGACTATTTTCTAAATGGGGAAATGCTTAGGAAATCAGAAACACAAAGGGACTTGGGAGTCCTTGTTCAAGATTCTCTTAAGGTTAACGTGCAGGTTCAGTTGGCAGTTAGAAAGACAAATGCAATGTTAGCATTCATGTCGAGAGAGCTAGATTGCAAGAGCAGGGATGTACTTCTGAGGCTGTATAAGGCTCTGGTCAGACCCCATTTGGAGTATTGTGAGCACGTTTGGGCCCCATATCTAAGGAAGGATGTGCTGGCCTTGGAAAGCGTCTAGAGGAGGTTCACAAGAATGATCCCTGGAATGAAGAGCTTGTCGTATGAGGAACGGTTGAAGACTCTGGGTCTGTACTCGTTGGCGTTTAGAAGGATGAGGGGGGATCTGATTGAAACTTACATGATACTGCGAGGCCTGGATAGAGTGGACGTGGAGAGGATGTTCCCACTAGTAGGAAAAACTAGAACGAGAGGGCACAACCTCAGACTAAAGGGACGATCCTTTAAAACAGATGAGGAGGAATTTCTTCAGCCAGAGAGTGGTGAATCTGTGGAACTCTTTGCCGCAGAAGGCTGTGGAGGCCAGGTCATTGAGTGTCTTTAAGACAGAGATAGATAGGTTCTTGATTAATAAGGGGATCAGGAGTTATGAGCAAAAGGCAGGAGAATGGGGATGAGAAAAATATCAGCCATGATTGAATGGCGGAGCAGACTCGATGGGCTGAGTGGCCTAATTCTGTTCCTATGTCTTATGGTCTTATGAGACCTCAACTGGAATGCTGTATGCAATTGGTCTCTCTTTTTAAGGAGAGGTATACTTTCACTGAACAGGCCAGAGGGGTGTGTGCAAGTAATGCTCCTGCTGCCTGGACTGTTCTGGTGGAACCCTGCAGTAATGGCCAAACATGTATCATTCATGATTTTCTGTATCCTGCTTAAACTTGGCCATGAAGAGGGCAAATCCCTTACTATCAGGTATATGGCGAGCATCTGAAGAGGCAGATGGGGCATCGGTTCAATAATCCATCTGAAAGATGGTACCTTCAAAAATGCTGCTGCTTTTCAGTGGGAGAGGCTGCAGATGGCCTTGCAGGATGACCTTGTGCTGCTTTGCTGTTCGCAAGCTCGGCATCTGACTGCAACATCGCGGCATAAGCTGGCAACACTCAGGGCTCACTGGTGGAGAGTCAAGAGAAACATCACTGGTGAAGTGGCAGTCCTAAGAGCACAAAATCTGAAGAAACTAGAGAGATCAGGTTCCCCGAGCTACCAACACACTTCTGGAGTGATGGCTCAGCAATCCTCAGAATCAACAAGAAGATAGATTGCTGGACTGCTGTGGGAGCCTTTGAGCGAGCCTCTGGGATTGACAGCCAGGATGACACAGTCCGTGAGCTTACATGTCACCAAGCACGGCTTGCACAGCAGCAAGCATGCATCTCATGACCTTATTCTGAGCTTTGTCTGCAGTACTGAATGTTGCAGAGTTTTTGCTTGTGCTGTGGTGGAAGCTGAGACATTGGCTGGACTGAATTGTGGTCAGGTCTGCAACTGTTCTCATAGAGTTGGCCGGCCACCATTTCCATGCTGGAGACAGTGGGGTCCAAGACCGATGCTTAGCCCTGTGCCGACTTGGGGCCACAGTCTCATGATTCTCTCTAAAGTCTATACAATACCAATAGCTGATCTGGTGACTGTGAGTGTGATATTATGTGATCAGTCTCTTGATTCTCTTACGTTTCACACTCCTGCCTGACCAAGTGACAATTCTTAGACATCTGAAAGGAGAGAGGCATCAGGATGGTTTGTGGGTTTCAACATTGTCACGAGATATGCTCATGATGGCTAGCACCACCTTCTCCATCAGTGTGAGGACATGCAGCCATGCCTGTTTCCTGTGGATTCACAGCTGCACCCCTGCCGTTGTATACCATCTTGTCCTTACAAGAGAGAGTAAAGTGTGTCAGTGAATGTGGTGCAGTGAGTGTGGGTGAGGAGCGATTGAATGTCTAGCAATGAGTTCAGTGCTGTGTATGAACATGTGGTGTAACTCTGAATGAGTTGTGATTGATGTAGATTATTAGATGAGTGTGATGTGGAGATGAGCATGTGAGGTGAGTGGTTCATTCGTAAGGATATGGGGCGGGGGGAGGGGGGGTGATTCTCCCAGCCCGCTGCGCTGCTTTTGCTGCGATCGGTGGGTGTGGGGATCCCGCTGCGACTATGCATTTGGGCTGAGTGACAGAAGGAGGAAGGCCAGCGATCGGGGCTGGCCATCAGGGTGAGGGAGGGGGTCAGCTTGCTGGAGGAGTTGGGGCAGCAGGGGGGTGGGGCCAGGGCTACTGGGGAGGGGGGGGGGGGGCACTGCACATGCACCAATCTCAGCACCGACAGATTGGTGTATGCCCAGTGACCCGCTCAGCGCTATGCTGCCAGCCTCTCCAGCAGGAATAGGCCCCGCCCACTGATTTCTGGAGTGATTCACACTGGTGCATTCTGCAGTGCACAGAATGTGGGAGATTCATTTTGAAACTCCCGCTGAAAAAACCAGTGGGATTTACTCCAGTTTTCACGCGAATTCGACACTTAGAATATTTTTGGGAGAATCGCCCCCATGGCATTTGAAGATGCATTCACTGACCATTTGCATGAGATCATCGAACTACTTGCAGCACCATATCCAGATTCTCGAGGCTACAGTGCTGATATCGACACAGCAGTTATCTGCCCACACTGCCTCTCAGGATCTGTCTCAAGGGCCTCCTTTTACCCTGTATTGAAAATTTTTCCCTCATATCCACCTCCTGCACTAAGGCCTCGAGTGATGTACCAGGGAATTTCAGATCATACTCTTTGCTCTGTTGTGCCATTAGTAAGTGTTCTCCCTGATCAGAATGTCTTCCATAGTCACTTGCAGCACCTGATACAGTCATAACACATCTCCCCTTTCGGAGGTGCAGTCTGGTTTTACAGAGTGCAGGCTATAGCTTTGAATGATGTGAGCCGCACAAAACGTAACCCCCTGCTGAGGCATGCAGCTGCGCATCAGTACATTTAGCACTGAACTACATGCTACAATCATTTAAATTAGCAGCCAACGTGAAGTTTGCATCCTACCTGCATTGGAAGCATTGGGTGTGGCTTAATCATGCATTAAAATCCCTATGTCCATTTTTGGGCCTTATCCAATGTTTTCCTCTATCATTCTATGCTGTTCTATATGTGACTTTGTTCACTTATCTTTGCTTTCAGATTAATAGAATCTGGGATTTAAAAAAATACTATTTAAAATACAGGAAGAATTTGCCTTACCTTCATAATCATTATCTTTATCCACCTCCTTAGTTTTGCTTCTTTCCAAAGGGTAACGTAAATGAATCATTAGTCCTTTGCCAGGTTTTTTATAGTAAGCAGTTAAATCAGCCAGGCTTTTGAAGAACTTTTCTTTGACTCCATACCCTGTCTGTGCAATGAAAATACAATCACCCTGTAAAAATCTAGCATAATCCACCAATGTTCACTGAATGTGGACTGCAGCGTTTCAAGAAGGCAGCTCACTAGCACCTTTCCAAGGGCAACTGGGGATGGGCAATAAATGCTGGCCTAGTCAGCGGCGCCCATGTCCCACAATTGAATAATGAAAAAAAAATCAGTCTGTCAGAGTGTTATTCATATGCATGGATCTGCAACCAACAAGGCTTTGTACTGAAATAATGCATTAGGCACCTTATATAAGCTTCCCAATCTTTAATGCCTCTTTCACAGTTAGGAAACTCCTCACTTTTATGAGAAAAATATACTCTACATGTTTTATAAATATATTTTTGTGCGTATATATAATAAAGCATTAAAAGATTCTGCATGTTGCAATTTCAAGATTCATTTACGTTTCTTCAGTGAATGTTTGTTCAGCTGAGACATGTCAGTGACAGAAAACAGTACGTGTTCCTACTTTTTTTGCATAGAGAATTAACATTCTTCTCTCCTGATTTAGGTACAGCTTGCTGCTTTATGTCAACATCCACTAGGATTTCAATTAAAACCACCCAATTCATTTTGAGTCATAATCTTCCAGCAGGTTAGATCTGTTCAGTAGCACATGTCTCAGAGGTTTAAAGGACAATGCACTGTAGCATCCAGTTCTCTAATGTAAAGATTCAAAAGTGAAATTATCTAACATTAGTTTGTGACCAATAAACTTAGAAATAAGAGTAACATCTTCGTGTAGAGATCAGCAAGGAGGAGATCCAGATGCTGAGTCTCAGTTGGACGCCGAGTCTCTGCAGTCATCCATAAGGACACTTTAACAATACAAATTGGATGGGATAAAAAGAAAAATCATTAGTGTTGGAAACCTGAAATAAAGTGCAAGTACTGATAATACACGGCAGCCTTAGTCAGTACCTGAAGCAGAAAATAGGTTAAAACAAGATAGGAACATAAGAACATAGGAATTAGGAGCAGAAGTAGGCAAATTCAGCCCTTTGAGCCTGCTCTGCCATTGAGTCAGATCATGGCTGATCTCAAATCCACTTCCCCACTTGTTCCCCAATCCCCTTATCTCTTTTTGTAATAGAAATATACCTATCTCCTTCTTGAAACCATTCAATGATTCAGACTCCACCGCGCTGTGGGGCAGCGAGTTCCACAAATTCATCACCCTCGTGAAAAGTAGTTCCTCCTCATCTCAGTTTTAAACCTACCGCTTCTCAACCTACATCTGTGACCTCTTGTTCGAGATTGCCCCACAAGGGGAAACATTTGGTCTACATTTACTTTATCAATCCCTTTTAAAATTTTATATACCTCGATCCCTCTCATATATACCCCTCTCATCCTCCTAAACTCCAGCGAGTATAAGCACAAATTGTTTAATCTCTCCTCATACGTCAACCCCTTCATCTCCAGAATCAATCTGGTGAACCTCCTCTGAACTGCCTCCAATACCACCACATCCTTCCTCAAATAAGGATTATTCAAATAAGATTGGATCATGAACAAGAACCAGCACCACGAGTCCTGCCACTATATACAAATTGGGGCCTAATTACTTAGTTGTAGAGCAATACAGTACGGAAACAGGCCCTTTGGCCCAACCGGTCCATGCTGACCATGGTGCCCTCCCAGCTAGTTCCAATTGCCCGCATTTGGCCCAACTAGGCATGCTATGTTGCTATCCTCTGAAGAAGGTTTCCTGAACTGCCAATCAGCCCTCACCCTTGCAACTACCTCATAGAGAGCAGCTTGCCTGCACGGAAGAGAAAACCAAGTGCAAAAGACAAAAATGTACATGTATCATTGTGTCAAAAAACAGCCTATGTAGATTCTTATCAGTGATAGATATCAATGTCACAGAGCATGTATGGGTTGACCACTGGCTATTCCACTGAGTTTTAAATAGAAACAAGTCTGAACACATTCTGTTGTTTCCGTTTTGTTTAAAAGTTCCAATTTTAAAATGTACCCAACCTGTTAAATTGTACAATCAGCATCTAAGCATATTTATCTATTGCAAAATTAATTTCTTATTTTTCTTACAATTTGTTCTTCAGTATTCAGGAAGAGTAACTCAGCCAACTGATCATCAAATTTTATCATCTTTACAGCTGGGAAAAGCAGCTAATTCAGATCTGAAAGAATGTTATCACACGGATAAATGATTCATATTGATTGAGTGCTATTAGAATGCCTAAGTAACCCCTTTCACATCAAGGGAAGTATTTTATTTACTGGGGATGTCAGTACAAGTCAACCTTTGAAGCCTCGAAGAATGCCCCAAGCAACAAGATCGATGCACATACAAGTGAGCCATTGGAGTGGGTGTGGGTAGTTACCATGCAGGGATGAAGGTATGTGAGAGTGTTGTAATCTTCTGCCTATCTTCGCAACAGCACACATCACCTACTTGATCCCTTATACCCAGTTATAAGGTGTCGGGAAGTGGGGTAAAAATTGAGGCTGACTACTAATACAAGTACACCATGTCGTAGCTAATGGAGGGCCAACTTATACACCGAGTATATGCAAAACCATGATTTTTGGGGCTGCAAAAATGGGTCATCTTATATGCCAGATCAGCTTGTATGTTGCGATCTACATTATGTGCATGGGCGGCTTTTAGCAGCAGTTAATGAACCAGAGATTAAGAGAATGGCCTACCTCTCCTAAGCGCTAACTTTGCACCTCAAATACATTTTGGGGGAACAATCGCAAAATTGCCAATTATGTTTTTGAAAAATCACTTTCTGTGCTGGGTACTGCAGTGAAAAATAGTAGATCAAATAACTTCAACTGCACTCTTACCTGAACCATAAAACGTCCTTGGTGATTTTGAAAAATTCTATACGTATATACAGTTCTTTGAAAGCTGAAAAAGAAAGATATTATCATTGAGTTTCATTGCACCATATTCTTCACTTCACCGCTTACTCCAATTCAGGGTCAAGGGGAGTCGGGGCCTATCCTGACTGACACTGAGCGTTAGGCAGGGTACACCCAGGATGGGATGCAAGTCCATACAGGGCACACGCTAAGACATAAAAATAGGGGCAACACACAAACTGGGGCGGCATGATGGCACAGTGGTTAGCACTGCTGCCTCACAGCGCCAAGGGAGCCGGGTTCAATTCGCAGCTTGGGTCACTGTTTGTGCGAGTCTGCGGGTTCTCCCCGTGTCTGCATGGGTTTCCTCCGGATGCTCTGGTTTCCTCCCATGGTCCGAAGGACATGTTTGTTAGGTGCATTGGCCATGCTAAATTCTCCCTCAGTGCGCCTGAACAGGCACCAGAGTGTGGTGACTCGGGGATTTTCACAGTAACTTCATTGCAGTGTTAATGTAAGCCTAATGTAAAAGCAATTTACTGCGGCCAATCCACCTAACCTGCACATCTTTGGACTGTGGGAGGAAACCGGTGCACCTATTGAAAACCCACACGTACACGGGAAAAATGTACAAGCTCCACACAGGCAGATACCCAAGCCGAGAATTGAACCCGGGTCCCTGGAGCTGTGAGGCAACAGTGCTAACCACTGTGCCACCATGTCACTCCCCCCCGCCCCCCCACCCCCCATGCCCCTATACGAATCTCCAAAAGAAACTTCATTACAGGAATAGTGTTGAGTGAAATTTATCACCTGTGTACACTTCTGCATTTGGACCTTGTAAGAGGCCATTAACATTACAGCACAGAAATTACTGCCCGAGATTCTACTACAAGAGCAGAGTTCCACTAGACATAAGCACAGGCACGAGATTGGATAACAAAACCATCACCTTTATTCTACATACCACATCCATGCCTCATGAGTCTCCACACCAGCAATAGTCCCTCACTATTAATACATTTATAATTCTATGGTAACACTTGGTCAGAGTTGAGGCCCCACCTGATTCAAGAATTAACTGGATTGAGATTTCCTCAACCAAAGTGTCAAGTTTTTGCTTCAATATCAAGTGAGATCTTAACTCCAGGCTTAGGTCAGATTTACACCATAACTTTAATGAAACTACTTTGTCCCATTGAAGGCTATGAATTTATGGAATTTGGCATTTGTGAATACTGTCTCACTGTCAGAGACAAGTATTTCTGGTACACTGTGGGTGGCAAACTATTGATGCAGCTTTACAAGTGTTGCATGTGAAGTTGTGGACCTCATTTCAAATACCTCTATCCATCTTGAATGGACATCAACTAATAAAAGGAACATCGCGTCCGTAAATGGACCAACATAACTCACATGACTACTTATCCATGATCGAACTGGCCATTCCCATAGGTGAAGGAGGCTGCAGTTCGTAGCTTCTGCTGGAACTGGCATTGGTCACATTGTTTGACAACCCTTTCCATATCAACATCAATGCCAGGCCACCAGATATAGCTTCTCAATAGCATTTTCATCTTTGACACACCTGGATGGGCACTATGCAATTCCTCTCTTCCTGGTACAGGGATGAACGCTCACTCCCCAAAGGATGACACCATCCTTACAAGGGAGCTCATGCTTCCTGAGCTGATAAGGCTTCATCTCCTCTGCAGGACTCTCATTCCACCATCCATGTAGCATCATGTTTAATCTTTGATAACAGTAAGTCTCTATTAGTCTAGTACTTAATTTGTCGTGCTGTTACAGGTAAAGTCCAGAAAGTTTATAGCCACTACAAATTCTTGCAGGATTAGAGGGGGTGGCACACTTTCGGGTTACGGGAGATGACTTAAGGCATCTGCATTTGCTTTGTGAACCCCTGGCTAATGTTTGAAAGTATATTCGGAAACCGATAAGAACGGTCCCCATTGCTCTATTCTCACAGATGCAATTGGTAGAATCACCTTGTCCTCCTTAAAAAGTCCTAGAAGTAGCTTATGATCTGTGATGATAGCAAAACGTCTCCTGTAAATGTATTGATGGGCCTTCTTTTGGAAGTAGGCTCTTTCTGCATCCGCCAGGGTTCTTGATACACATCCAATAAGTGTCCTGGACCCACCATGCATTGTGTGGGGTAACACAGCCCCAACCCCACATGGTGATCCATTGGATGTAAGTACTATCTTCTGAGAAAGGTCGAAATGCACTAATAGCATGTTGACAGAAGTGCCTGCTTAACTTGGCTAAAGGCCTATTTTTGTGGTGTTTCTCAACACCATGTCTGGCACTTCTTTTACAGCAAATGCAACAGTGCTGGTTATGTCAATAGATTTGGGAGGAACCGTCCATAATAGTTAACCATCCCAAGGAAGGATCTGAGTTCTGATGTGTTCCTAGGGGCCGGTGCCTCTTTAATCACTTTCACTTTCTCCTCCATTGGGTGCAACCCTTGAGCATCGACCCAATAACCAAGATAAGCCACCTCATATGCTTGGAAAGTGCACTTTTCTCTTTTTAGGTGCACTTCTGCCTTCTGGAACCTCTTCAAAAATTCATCCAAATTTGTCAAATGCTCCTCCTCGGCGGACCCTGTTATTAGGCTGCCATCCAAATAAGTGACAACACTTGGCAAACCCTGCAACAAACTTGCACTGAAAGATGGCACAAGCTGACGAAGCCCCAAACAGCAGACGTGTATATTGATGTAGCCCTTTATGTGTATTTATGGTGACATATGCCCTTGATGTCTTGTCAAGTTCAAGCTGTTGGTGTGTTCCCTTTACAAAATTATCACGATCAGATGCTTTGTAAAAATACATTTATGACTTTTTAATTTTACTTCCATTAAAAAAATTAGATCTGGAATCAAACCTATGGCCGGAATTTTACCACCTCGCCCGCCTCAAAATCGGGCCGGGTGAGGCTCACAGAACAGCATTCTTCATTCTCCTCAGGCGGGATCTTGCAAGCCTTGGGCGGGCGAGGTGGTAAAATTCCAGCATATATGTTTATCATGCCAGTACTTACTAGACACTGAGGCATAAAGCATTCGGGATGGTTTCACTCTCTCGCACTAAATAACTTCCGTCTTTCCCATTTTCTGAAAATAAAACTTCACAGTTCCTTTTGTTGATGTTTCCATGAAAATACGGGAGTGATGTTACATCAGACATCTAGTCTTGTTTTTTTTATCTCGTATCTTCTCTCCCATTCACATTTGGAATCTTGCTTCTTCTTCTTGGAGGCTCAGCATTAACTGATGAGTAAAAAATAAACATGTTACTTTATTGTGTTCTTAGTAAAAAAGCAAAATTAAAGACGACTAAATAAACCCAAGGTTCTGTGGATTCAGCACAAATAGAACATAGGATGTATTAGATAGAGGGGTAAGTTTAAGTTAATTTATTAGTCACAAGTAGGCTTACATTAACACTGCAATGAAGTTACTGTGAAATTCCCCGAGTCTCCACACTCCAGCACCTGTTCGGGTACACTGAGGGGGAATTTAGCATGGCCAATGCACCTAACCAGCACATCTTTGGACCATGGGAGGGAACCAGAGCAAATGCGTGCAGACAGAGGGAGAATGTGCAAACTCAACACAGACAGTGACTCAAGCCGGGAATTGAACCCGGGTCCCTGGCGCTGTGAGGCAGCAGTGCTAACCATTGTGCCACCATGCCGCTCCAAAATCAGATAGGGAGAAATTTTGGCTGAATTCTGTCAAGCAAACAGTTGTCTTGCCCCATGGGGGGAGAACCTTGTCAGTTGTGTTGGGGAGGCCTGGCGGAATCATGCACCCTTCAGGCATTTAGTGGCTCTTGTCAGGCCTACCCCACTAATGAGGTCCTTAACAGCGAAAATTCCACCGGCAACAAGCTGCCAGCCAAACAGTGGCCTGAAATAAATGCAGAATATGTTGGAAATACTCAACAGGTCCAGCAGTACCTGTGGAGAGAGAGAACTTAATGGGTCAGGATTTTGAATGCCTGTTCACAGCGGGTGTGCATGGTGACAGGGGCTCAAAATATCATGATAGGCCCAAAACACGAATTACGTTGGCAAGATTTCCATAACGATTGCCCCCAGCCCCTCTCCCCCGCCAATGATATATGAGGGTTCCTGCCATGCAACATCAGGCACCCTATTTTAATACATTTGCATCTCATTATCAAGTCTCACCACAGCAATTATCCCCCCCATGCTTGGAAGTATCCCAATGAGATGTGATGTCACAAAACCTCCATTTATGACAGCCTTTTAAAAATCCAAAACTGGCGAGTTCATCTCCGAGGGGAGTTTAAAGTGCAGCTCTCCACAGAACACCACTGCCTACAAGGTGAGCTCCAGTAAAGGGCCTCAGGGTATGGGGTATGAGACTGCGAAGGGCCTCAGGGTATGAGATGTGAGACTGCGAAGGGCCTCGGGGTATGGGGTATTAGACTGCGTAGGGCCTCAGGGTATGAGATGTGAGACTGCGAAGGGCCTCGGGGTATGGGGTATGAGACTGCGAAGGGCCTCGGGGTATGGAGAGTTAACTGGCAAAGGACCTCAATGCCAAGGAAAAACGGCATGACTGATGTGTTCTGTCAATGTGAGGGGATTCCACCTAATGTACTGGCTGCCTTGCAGAGAACAGACGGAGGAGGTTCTGGGGTGAACATCCAGCCTTTCAGTGGAACACAAACACAGTTGCCTAAGTGGCATTACAGGAAGACATCTCCTGAGACCCAGGGTGCCATAGAGAGGTTGCAGTAAGTGAGAGTTTATTTACAGAGGTGGGCGCTAACTTGCATAAGTGGACGCTATCTATGGCCATGTGTGCAACCCAACAGTCTTAACCTTTCTAACCCTGCTGCTATGTCCTTGTGTATCCCCAGAATCCACAGCAGAGGTGGAGATAGCCTGTTGCCTGCCTTGCCCTGTTGTCTATGATGAACTTGGCAGGCATCCTTTGGATGGCCGAGACCTGGAGGGCCCCGACCTGCTCTCGGTGTACTGCTGCGTGGCAGTGCCACCCTCCATGGCCTGTGGGACTGGAGCTGTTTTGGTCATAAGAAGGGGGGAGTCTGGTGGGTTGGGCACTCCTGAAGTCTCCTGGATGTGAGAAAGTATAAAGAAAAAGAATGAGGGATGTGCTTCCAGGGTAAGGGGTGCGAGATGTTATGTGATGGAGTAAGCTTGGCAAGTTGTGTGGGGGGGGGGGGGGGGGGGGGGGGGGAGAGCGGGGGGGCGGGGTGTAATGTGCACAACAGAATGCAAGTAAATGTGAATCTGGTTAGGCTATTAAAATATTTCCTACAATGAGTTCAGGAACATTGCATAATCCTTCTGCTGCTGACCTCCTGCGCTCTCTTCAACCATACCTTCAAGGTGGCCACAGAAGTTTCTGCCTCCCATTACTCAGGAAGAGTATCTCTCATTAATTCTACATGCTACAGTAAGTCACACACTTGACCTTCCTGAATCCATGATGAAACTTCTCTGTCTCCTTGTACAAAGTCCTCCAAATTCCATAGATAGACGGCTCTTAAATACTCCAGTTGACATCAATCACATTTTGCGGGTCTGCAACCTCACCTGCTACCATGTATTCAATGGAAATTATAACTAAGTGACTGTGTTAAAAAGCCACATATTATAGCAGGTTTCTCAGGGTTTCCCATCTGATGTCATATCCCATTGTTCTTTATCCTCCTTGGAGTTACTATCCGGACTATTCAGTCCTTTTGCCTGTCGATGGAAAATGGCAGCCAGAATGTCCTAACTGGATTTCAAGATCCAGAGAAGTGAGGAGTTAATAAATCTTCAAGTCTAAGTCTGCCCCTGTAGACCTTCCTGGGGGTGGTTCCGAGGCAGACCACATCATCCAACAAGCCTTCCATTGCAAAAATGAAGCTAGATGCTGGAAATGCCCTTAAAGGCTGCTTTAACACAAATGTTTCAGGACAGCTTTTTCCCCAATGAATTATCTCTGCCCTTTACTGGCCTTTCTGAGAGCTCGTCAGAGGCAGGGTCTGGAAAACAAACCCTATGGCTGGAATTCTACTGCCACACCCGCCCGAGGCTCGTAAGATCTCGCCCGAGGCTGGCAGAAAATGCCGTTCTGCGAACCTTGCCTGCCCCGATTCTGGGGTGGGAGAGGTGGTAAAATTGTGTATCTATGGGATTTGGGGGAAGGTGGGATCAGGGTATTGATTTTGATGAACAGCCATGATCATAATGAAAGGCGGAGCAGCTCGAAGGGCCGAATGGTCTACGCCTCCTTCTATTTTCTATGTATGTTTCGGTGATTCTATTTTGTGGTAGCAAGATGTCTGACAGGCTCATTACCAAGTATATCACTGTGCCTGATGCAGAGAGAGGATTCAGGATGGAAAGGTCAGCAATATTGTTATAAATGATTTTACATTGTTTTAGATCATACAATTACTGAAATCACAGCACTGAAGGAGGTTACTGATGCGCGATAAATCACACGGGAGGCAGGATGTACCCGGGAAATAAAGGCTTTTATTGCCAACAATAACAGAGCTACTATATACAATATACAATCCCAGACTAAAGGGTCACCAGGCAGAGCAGTGACCTTTATACCTCTCCCAGGAGGCGGAGCCAACTGGGGTGTACCATAGGACTATATTAACAGGTAGAACAGCCCAACCCTAACCCCAACAGTAACATATCTACAGACTCATAGTACTGGCCAGACCATGGCTCAGCACTCCTGGTGGTAACCAACAATGGTTCACCACAGTTACCAACCCAAATAACTGTGCTACCTGATCAGTTGGAACTATCTTAAACTAATCCTATTTTTTAAACTTTCCATGATTTCTTTTGCATTCTTCTTTTCAAATGCTTATCCATTTCCCTTTTACATAGTCAGACGCAGGGTTCTGAGAGTGGAAAGGAAAGTTTCACCCTGAGTGTATGCCATTTTCCATGACTTGAGAAACCAGTGAAACCAATCTCTCCAATTACATGGTGGCATGCTTGACACTGAAATATGGGCCGGAATTTTACTGCCCCACCTGGCACGGGAATCGGAGCAGGCGAGGGGCAGACAATGGTCTGTTGACCTTGGGCGGGGATTTTATGATTTTGGGACGAGCGAGGCCATAAAATCCCACCCATTATTCTTACCACATATCCATTCGATCAGCCTAAACCACCGAGTTTCACTGCATTACATCGCCCTACTCATTCCACCACTATCTCATCTCTGCTGCAATTGAAACCCATTTCTTTGCTTTTGTTATCTCTAATGCTCTCCCATCTTCTATGCTACATTAACTTGAGCTCAAGCTAATTTCTACTGCCCATTTTCTACTTCGCACAAAGTCCCATTCACTCATCACCCCTTTTCTCCTCAATTTTAGAATTTGTATTCTTTTTTAAATTTCTCCTTTCCCCTCCCTAAC
This sequence comes from Mustelus asterias, assembly GCF_964213995.1. Classification (NCBI taxonomy): domain Eukaryota; kingdom Metazoa; phylum Chordata; class Chondrichthyes; order Carcharhiniformes; family Triakidae; genus Mustelus; species Mustelus asterias. The sequence continues at coordinate 71,082,619 of NC_135817.1, forward strand.
TCTGTAGCCTCCCCAACCCTAGAACCTTTCCAGATCTCAGTGATCCTCAAATTTTCTCCCCTTGCACATCTCCAATTTTAGTCATTTCGCCATTGGTGGTCTTGCCTTCTGTTTTCTAGACCTTAAGCTCAGATATTCCCTTCCTAAACGTCGCCATCTCCCCTCTTTAGCGGTCCTCCTTAAAACCTACCTCCTTGTCCAAGCTTTTCGTCATCTGCTCTATTATCTCCTTAAGTAGCTTGGTGTCATATTTTGTTTGATTAGCACCTTTGAACAGTTCACCATGTTAAAGATGCTATATAGACGCAAACTCTTGTTAAGCAGCTGCAATTTTGGCAGAAAATGTGATGTCTGGTATAATATGTGAGATACGGCGTTCATTTATTTTATGAATATGTAAATTATACTGCGTACTTCACAAGAGTAGTGTGCGTCAATACTGCTCACATGTTTTAGCAATGTGGCCTCTGTCTGTAAATGTAGGAGGGTATGTTCCATGACAACGTAGTCTAGTTTCCAGTTCGTGGCCAGATCAAATGGCTATTACTCACGTCACAGGCATGTCACAGGAAATTTGGCATGTCAGCTACGACTCTCATCAACTTTTACAGATGCACCATAGAAAGTACTCTTTCTGGTTGTTTCGCAGGTTGGTATACCTCCTGCTCTGCCCAAGTCCGCAAGGAACTACAAAAGGTCGTGAATGTAACCCAATTCATCACGCAAACCAGCCTCCCATGCATTGACTCTGTCTACACTTCCAGCTGCCTCAGCAAAGCAGCCAGCATAATTAAGGACCCCACACATCCCGGACATTCCCTCTTCCACCTTCTTCCGTCAGGAAAAAGATACAAAGGTCTGAGGTCACGTACCAACCAACTCAAGAACTGCTTCTTCCCTGCTGCTGTCAGACTTTTGAATGGACTAACCTTGCATTAAGTTGATCTTTCTCTACACCCTAGCTATGACTGTAACACTACATTCTACACTCTCTCGTTTCCTTCTCTATGAACGGTATGCTTTGTCTGTATAGCACACAAGAAACAATACTTTTCACTGTATGTTAATACATGTGACAAGAATAAATCAAATCAAATCAAATCAAAACCACCTTGTGAATCTAAATCTGCCACTTTCACAGAAAATCAATAATTTCAAATGAAATCAGATTCTCAATATGTCATCAGAATATTCCTGCTTGGTTTGGTAGCTGCTTCCTCATTTTTGCATCTGTTTTATATGTAAAATCCACTAAAATATGGAAATTAAGAAACAATGACAGACGTCAATCTGCTTTGCAATGCCGGCATCTAATTTGTGTGTCCTCTCCACCTCCTTGGCAATTACATCCCATTTTCAAGACTTTGGTAAACATTGTTGTGTCTTTCTTTGACTCAGCCTGGCTGAGCTCTTCCTCACCTTGCAAACTTTTAACATTCTCTCCAGCTTATCACTCACTCTTCATGCTTTGTCTTGCTCATCTCTCTAGCTTAAAGTTAAAGTTCAAAGTATATTTATTAGTGTCACAAGTAGACAATGAAGTTACTGTGAAAATCTCTTAGTCGCCGCACTCTGTTCAGGTACAAAGAACAAAGAACAACAAAGAACAGTACAGCACAGGAACAGGCCCTTTGGCCCACCAAGCCTGCACTGATCACGTTTAACTATCTAACCAGCCACTTATATCCCTCTTTTCCCCGTTTGTTCATATGCCTATCAAGCTACGTCTTAAATGTGACTAACATAACTGCCTCAACCCCTCACTTGGCAGTGCATTCCAGGCCCCCACCACCCTCTGTGTAAAGAACTTCCCCCGCACATTTCTACTGAACCTTTGCCCCCTTATCTTGAATTTGTGCCCCCTTATAATTGTCATTTCTGCCCTGGGAAAAAGCTTACAACTGTTCACCCTATCCATATCTCTCATCATTTTATAAACTTTTATCAGGTCGCCCCTCAGCCTCTATCTTTCCAGGGAGAACAATCCCAGTTTATTCAATCTCTCCTCATAGCTAATACTCTCCATACCAGGCAACATCCTGGTAAACCTTTTCTGCACTCTCTCCAAGCCTCCACATCCTTCTGGTAGTTGGTGACCAGAATTAGACACCGTACTCCAAATGTGACTGAAACAACCTAATTGCGCAACTTTTGTACTCGATGCCCCATCCGATAAAGGTAAGCATGCCATATGCTTTCTTCACCACCTTTTCCACTTGTGCTGCCACTTTTAAGGATCTGTGACCTGTGCTCCCAGATCTCTCCATGTGTCTATGCTCCTCTTTGTTCTGCCATTTATTTTATAACTCCCACCTGAATTGGAACTTGAATCCCTGGTGCTGTGAGGCAGCAGTGCTAACCACTGTGCTACCGGGCCACCCCACTGTGCCACCGGGCCGCCACGGTGGTGATCTGTGGACTACCCAGATGTACTGTGCCTAGTACAGGCACCATGGCAGGAGAATAAGCCAATGAGGCAAAGTCCTGCCAAGGTGGCCATTCGTCATCTCACTTCAAGTAGGCTTCTCAAAACATTGAGCAAGTGACCACTGTAGGTACACACAGAAAGTCGTTGCATTGTTGGATATGGCTCCAATTGTTGCCCTTTATAATATGACCCTGGAGTTAAATGTTCAAGTCCATGAGAAATCCAACAAAGCAGCTGCACTGCACCCCAGCTAGCTCAGCATTCACATGTATGACATACCTGCCCTTATCCCCACAGCTCCACCCCTGAATCCATGAGCACCACTGAATTGTCCAACTACATGTCTGACATCAAATCATAAATGTGTCAGAACTTTCCTTAACTCAAGACGAGAAAGTTGTTGGGTGCCCTTAGAACATGTGTTTTAGTCACAAACATCATCTTCCTTCCCAGCTGTCTGCTCAGGGTAAATCTAACAGTGCTAATTCACCATCTTTCTTAACCTTGAATTCAGCTTCAAGATTCAAATTCATATCCCTGAGATGAATAATCCACTTCCAAAAAATACTGTCTTTCACCCCTCCCTCATCCATGGTCCTCACTCATAAGAACATAAGAAATAGGAGCAGGAGTAGGCCATCTGGCCCTTCGAGCCTGCCCCGCCATTCAACAAGATCATGGCTGATCTGAAGCAAATCAGTTCCACTTACTCGCCTGCTCCCCATATCCCCTAATTCCCTTATTGATCGGAAAACTATCTACCCGTGATTTAAACATATTCAACGAGGAAGCCTCCACCACTTCAATGGGCAGAGAATTCCAGAGATTCACTACCCTCTGAGAGAAGAAGTTCCCCCTCAACTCTGTTCTGAACCGCCCCCCCCCTTATTTTGAGGCTGTGCCCTCTAGTTCTGGTTTCCCTTCTAAGTGGAAAGAATCTCTCCACCTCTACCCTATCCAGCCCCTTCATTATCTTATATGTCTCTATAAGATCACCCCTCATCCTTCTAAACTCCAACGAGTACAGACCCAATCTGTTTAATCTCTCCTCATAAGCTACATCCCTCATCTCCGGTATCAACCTGGTGAACCTTCTCTGCACTCCCTCCAAGGCCAATATATCCTTTCGCAAATAAGGGGACCAAAACTGCACACAGTACTCCAGTTGCGGCCTCACCAGTGCCTTGTACAGTTGCAGCAAGACCTCCCTGCTTTTATATTCTATCCCCCTCGCGATAAAGGCCAACATTCCATTCGCCTTCTTGATCACCTGCTGCACCTGCAGACTGAGTTTTTGCGATTCGTGCACAAGGACCCCCAGGTCCCTCTGCACAGTCGCACGATGTAATTTTTCTCCATTTAAATAATATTCCAATTTACTATTATTTCTTCCAAAGTGGATAACCTCACATTTGCTAACGTTATATTCCATCTGCCAGATCCTCGCCCACTCGCTCAGCCTATCCAAATCTCTCTGCAGACTTTCCGCGTCCTCCACGCAATTCGCTTTCCCACTCACCTTCGTGGCTTTTGCAGCATCAGTACTTAATTTTTCCAATGCTTTTCTTGCCAACCTTTGACACATTAACCACAACTAATTAAGAAATTTGATTCCCATAACCTTTCCAAATGTCCCACACTCTTATTGCCTGAGTTATTGTTAACTCCAACCGGCCCCCAGACATCAAAACCTAGGATTTCAAATACCTTGTTCTCATTTTTAAACCTCTCCCTGGCAATGTTCTGCTCTTCCTCTGCAGTTTCCTCCAGAGTTATGATTTAACTTAATTTTTTGAAATCTGGTTTATTGTGCAAATTTCCTCTCCCCCTCCCTGCAAGCCCACCAAACACTCCCACCTAACATTCCGTTACAACGCCAGTGGCAAAACATTTCAAAAGTACACCCCCTTACTTAGAATTCTCTTCAAAAACTCCTCTGCTTCCTTTAAAAATTACCTTCTGGTTACAATCTGTATTTTTAACTCCATTTTTTGCTGATTTTCCTCCAACTCAGTAGAGTGCTTCGGAAGATTCATGTGCAAAACTATCGAAAAATAAGCACTGTGTTTGTTCAATCATTTATATGTCCAAATATCTGATGCACACAGTAGAAGAATTAGAAGAATTCTTTCTATTCCGCAATCGATTCCTAATGTACACCATAATAAGTAACTTCAGGCAACAGTGACGACTTCCATTTATGTGACATCTTTAGCGATGCAGAATGTTCAAGGCACTGGACATAGCAATATTAATTAACCAGTATAAGAAAGAAAGTGCTACATGTTAAGATGCTGCTTCTGGCGACCGTTACTATATTAATGTGAAAGCTGCAAGATAATGAGAGCTAAATTAAAGGCATATGCTTTCTTCACCACCTTTTCCACTTGTGCTGCCACTTTTAAGGGTCTGTGTACCTGTGCTCCCAGATCGCTCCAAGAAAGCATAGAGAGGTGTGATGGGATTAGATTTGAAAGACAACTACAATTCCTTGGGCATGAACGAAAGAGAGAGAAACTTGAACATCTGGCAGTGACTGGTAAAACTGAGGGCAGGAGAGCAAGAGGGAGACAATGCAGGAAATACACCGACCACTTAAAAAGCAGAACAGGTACAAGATTTGAGAGCAACAGCAAGATGTTGGCTGTTATCAAAGACCGCAAAAGTGGGAGAGCCATGACTGCTGCCATTGCGAAACGTGACTCTTGAGGAAGATAAAGAAGAATGGACCAGGATTTTACTTTTCCCTTGGCGACATTATCCATTCACATTCCAATGCTATTACTAACAATCCATTTTCACGCTAAAACTCAAATTTGCTCAATCCTGATCAGTCGTGGAAACAAAACATTTGCCTAATGTAATGTCCACTTTTATTTATGGTCTTATCATATATTAAGCTGTTCTTTCTCTTCACCCTACCTGTAACTGCAGCACTATATTCTGTACTCTAACCTTTTCATTTTCCCCTATGTACTTTATGAATGGTATGTTTTGGCTGTATAGCGCGCAAGAAACAATACTTTTCGTTGTATCCCAGTACATGTGACAATAATAAATCTAATCAAATCAAATCTCTACTGTGAGGAAGAGGCCATTTGGCCTATCAAGTCTGCACTGACTCTCTGGCAGAGTATCTTACCCAGGTCCTCTCTCCCGTCACCCCACACATTTCCCATGGCGAATCCATCTAATCTGCAAATGTTTGGACACTAAGGGGCAATTTAGCATGGCCAATGCCTAACCTGCACATCGTTGGACTCTGGGAGGAAACCAGAACACCCAGGGGAAAACCACACAGACCTGAGGAGAATGTGCAAAGTCCACACAAACAGTCACCCAAGGACAGAATTGAACCCAGAATTGAACCCAGGTCCCTGGAGCTATGCGAACCACTGTGCTACACACTAACCACTGTCCCACACACTTATTACCCGAGTTGTTAATTCCAACTGGCCCCCAGACATCAAAACCTGAGATTTCAAATACATTATTCTCATTTTTAAACTTCTCCCTGGCAATGTTCCACTCTTCCTCTGCAATTTCCTCCAGAGTTATGCTCTAACACAACTCTTTGAAATCTAGTTTTGTGTGCAGTTTTGCTCTCCCCATCCATCCACATCCTCACCCCTGCATGCCCATCAGTTAATCCATCTTAACCCTGGGAGACTGAGGCAAATTATATTATTTCGGCTGTGGCTCTGGCTGTGATGAGCTAGCTCAGCACAGATTAAGGTACAAACCTGGGACTTTCTTGATCTTTATGGTTTGAAGATTACTTTTCTGTTGACACAACATTAAAGTAAAATTCCGCCAATGCGAAGTTTCACACCATCATAGCTGCATTGATGTTGTCTGAGGCACATAGCCTCTGTTGTTTTATTGAAGCTCAGCAAAGGAAGTAAAATGATGAAAGCACAGATTAGCTATAGATTAGCAGTATATCTTTATCCGTGGAGCTATCATAGGGTTTAAACTAATTTGTCAGGGGAGTGGGAAAAGGAGTTGTAGTCCAGAAGTCAGTGAGGGTGGTGAGGTATTGGGGAAGGTATCAGGGTCAAGGGTGGGTACCGGTAGACAGGAAGGTGGGTTGAAGTGTGTCTACTTCAATGCAAGGAGCATCCGGAACAAGGTAGATGAACTTGGGGCGTGGATTGGTACTTGGGACTACGATGTTGTGGTCATTACGGAGACGTGGGTAGAACAAGGACAGGAATGGTTGTTGGGCGTTCCGGGGTATAGATGTTTCAGTAAGTGTAGGGAAGCTGGTAAAAGTGGTGGAGGAGTGGCATTGTTAATCAAGGATAGTTTAACGGCTGCGGAAAGGCACTTCGAGGGGGATCTGCACACTGAGGTAATATGGGCTGAGGTTAGAAATAGGAAAGGAGTGGTCACGTTGTTAGGAGTTTACTATAGGCCCCCAAATAGTAATAGAGATGTGGAGGAAGAAATTGCTAAGCAGATTATGGATATGTGTGGGGGTCACAGGGTAGTTGTCATGGGGGACTTTAACTTTCCAAATATTGATTGGAGCCTTTGTAGGTCAAATAGTTCGGATGGGGCAGTTTTTGTGCAGTGTGTGCAGGAGGGTTTCCTGACACAATATGTGGATAGGCCGACAAGAGGTGAGGCCACATTGGATTTGGTACTGGGAAATGAACCAGGCCAAGTGTTAGATTTGGTTGTGGGAGAGCACTTTGGAGATAGTGACCACAATTCGGTGTCTTTTGTTATTGCAATGGAGAGGGATAGGGCCGTACGGCAGGGCAAGGTTTACAATTGGGGGAGAGGTAATTATGATGCGATTAGGCAAGAATTAGGGGGCATAAGTTGGGAACAGAAACTGTCAGAGAAAGGAACTAATGAAAAGTGGAACTTTTTCAAGGAACAAATACTGGATGTCCTTGATAGGTATGCCCCTGTCAGGCAGGGAGGAAATGGCCGAGTGAGGGAACCATGGTTCACGAAAGAGGTGGAATGTCTTGTGAAAAGGAAGAGGGAAGCTTATGTAGGGATGAGGAAACAAGGTTCAGATGGCTCGATTGAGGGTTACAAGTTAGCAAGGAATGAGCTGAAAAAGGGGCTTAGGAGAGCTAGGAGGGGACATGAGAAGTCCTTGGCGGGTCAGATCAAGGAAAACCCCAAGGCTTTTTACTCTTATGTGAGGAATAAAAGAATGACCAGGGTGAGGTTAGGGCCGGTCAAGGACAGTAGTGGGGACTTGTGTATGGAGTCAGTAGAGATAGGCGAGGTGATGAATGAATACTTTTCTTCAGTGTTCACCAAGGAGAGGGGCCATGTTTTTGAGGAAGAGAAGGTGTTACAGGCTAATAGGCTGGAGGAAATAGATATTCGGAGGGAGGATGTCCTGGCAGTTTTGAATAAACTGAAGGTCGATAAGTCCCCTGGGCCTGATGAAATGTATCCTAGGATTCTTTGGGAGGCAAGGGATGAGATTGCAGAGCCTTTGGCTTTGATCTTTGGGTCCTCGCTGTCCACGGGGATGGTGCCAGAAGACTGGAGAATGGCGAATGTTGTTCCTCTGTTTAAGAAAGGGAATAGAAATGACCCTGGTAATTATAGACCGGTTAGTCTTACTTCGGTGGTTGGTAAATTGATGGAAAAGGTCCTTAGAGATGGGATTTACGACCATTTAGAAAGATGCAGCTTAATCCGGGATAGTCAGCACGGATTCGTGAAGGGCAAGTCTTGCCTCACAAATTTGATAGAATTTTTTGAGGAGGTAACTAAGTGTGTTGATGAAGGTAGGGCAGTTGATGTCATATACATGGATTTTAGTAAGGCGTTTGATAAGGTCCCCCATGGTCGGCTTATGATGAAGCTGAGGAGGTGTGGGATAGAGGGAAAGTTGGCCGATTGGATAGGTAACTGGCTGTCTGATCGAAGACAGAGGGTGGTGGTCGATGGAAAATTTTCGGATTGGAGGCAGGTTGCTAGCGGAGTGCCACAGGGATCAGTGCTTGGTCCTCTGCTCTTTGTGATTTTTATTAATGACTTAGAGGAGGGGGCTGAAGGGTGGATCAGTAAATTTGCTGATGACACCAAGATTGGTGGAGTAGTGGATGAGGTGGAGGGCTGTTGTAGGCTGCAAAGAGACATAGATAGGATGCAAAGATGGGCTGAAAAATGGCAAATGGAGTTTAACCCTGATAAATGTGAGGTGATTCATTTTGGTAGGACTAATTTAAATGTGGATTACAGGGTCAAAGGTAGGGTTCTGAAGACTGTGGAGGAACAGAGAGATCTTGGGGTTCATATCCACAGATCTCTAAAGGTTGCCACTCAAGTGGATAGAGCTGTGAAGAAGGCCTATAGTGTGTTAGCTTTTATTAACAGGAGGTTGGAGTTGAAGAGCCGTGGGGTTATGCTGCAACTGTACAGGACCTTGGTGAGACCACATTTGGAATATTGTGTGCAGTTCTGGTCACCTCACTATAAGAAGGATGTGGAAGCGCTGGAAAGAGTGCAGAGGAGATTTACCAGGATGCTGCCTGGTTTGGAGGGTAGGTCTTATGAGGAAAGGTTGAGGGAGCTAGGGCTGTTCTCTCTGGAGCGGAGGAGGCTGAGGGGAGACTTAATAGAGGTTTATAAAATGATGAAGGGGATAGATAGAGTGAACGTTCAAAGACTATTTCCTCGGGTGGATGGAGCTATTACAAGGGGGCATAACTATAGGGTTCGTGGTGGGAGATACAGGAAGGATATCAGAGGTAGGTTCTTTACGCAGAGAGTGGTTGGGGTGTGGAATGGACTGCCTGCAGTGATAGTGGAGTCAGACACTTTAGGAACATTTAAGCGGTTATTGGATAGGCACATGGAGCACACCAGGATGATAGGGAGTGGGATAGGTTGATGTTGGTTTAAGATGAAGGTCGGCACAACATCGTGGGCCGAAGGGCCTGTTCTGTGCTGTACTGTTCTATGTTCTATGTTCTCTATGTTCTATCATGACCACTTGCCTGTAGTATAATACTTATATTGTCCAACATGTACGTAGACCTGTGTTGCAGTTGGTACTTTATATGTTTAATAAGTTTATTTATTAGTGTCACAAGTAGGCTTACATTAACCCTGCAATGAAGTTACTGTGAAAATCCCCCAGTCACCACACTCCAGTGCCTGTTCGGGTATACTGAGGGAGAATTTAGCATGGCCAATGCACCTAACTTGCACATCTTTCAGACTGAGGGAGGAAACCAGAGCACCCGGAGGAAACCCACGCAGATACGGGGAGAACATGCAGACTCCACACAGACAGTGATTCAAGCCGGGAATCAAACCCAGGTCCCTGGCACTGTGAGGGATGTTTTTTACACAGAGGGTGGTGGGGGCCTGGAATGCGCTGTCAAGTAGGGTGGTGGAGGCAGACACGCTGGCATCGTTTAAGACTCACCTGGATAGTCACATGAGCAGCCTGGGAATGGAGGGATACAAACGATTGGTCTAGTTGGACCAAGGAGCGGCTCAGGTTTGGAGGGCCGAAGGGCCTGTTTCCTGTGCTGTACTGTTCTTTGTTCTTTTCTTTGTTCTTTGTGAGGCAGCAGTGCTAACCACTGTGCCGCTAGATTTGCTCTGAATTTATCCCATTTAACACAATGGTAGTGCTATGTCACACAATGGAGACTGTCCTAAGTGTGATACTGGGACTTAGTCTCCACAAGGATTGTCATGGATATTTATGTCTGTGACAGGCAGTTTAGTGAAGATGCCTTCAAGTAGATTTTACCCTTGTGTTGGTTCTCTTGTAACTTGCCACAGGCTCTGACTTGCAGATATGTCTTTCAGGACAGCACAACGCCAGGGACCCAGGTTCGATTCCCGGTTTAGTTCACTGTGCGGAGTCTGCACATTCTCCCCGTGTCTGCGTGGGTTTCCTCCGGTGCTCCGGTTTCCTCCCACAGTCCAAAAAACATGCTGGCTAGTTGCATAAATTCTCCCTCAGCGTACCCAAAGAGACTCTGGAGTGTAGTGTTTATCACATTGTCTGTTAAAAGCTATTATCTTCTCAGGAACTTCTTACCGTCGCAGCACTGCACTGTAGCTCTAACTGCGTGAAGATACACGATAACTTGTACTTTCAAAAATCTAACCAGACCGATTATTTAGCATTTGACACCATTTGTACACATCTTGCAAGTTAAAACCCCTCATAAATAATTTGAGCTTTTAAAATATCAAAGTGTATACAGTAACAACCAGGCAGGTTCATTTGCAGTTTTTGTCCTTGCTTCAGAACTTTACTAAATCCGCTCGTGCATATTTGTAATATAAGAGACAATCCTACCTTTTTTTCTGTTAGACTTAATCTTCCTTTGTTTAAAATACCAATAGAAACTGGAAGAGAAGTCAAAAGGCTATATTCAGATCATAGAATGTAGGTCATTTGCTTGGTGAAAGCTTTGATGAAATGTTAGTCAAACAGTGAGGCTTGGTCACTTCAATGTCTCAAAAACCACAGGATCCTCTGCAGCACCTTTGGGCTGCCTGAGGTAGCAGTCTGCTTAACTCTGAGGTCTGACGAGATCAGGCATTTCCGGACTAGTATGGCCACAGCCCAGTAATGTCTTCCAACTCTTTAGAGTCAGAAAAAATTAAACCAAAGTAAATGAACTGAGGGACAAAGTAAGAAGGGCAGCCCCTTAAAGAGGAACCACCCGAAACAAAAACAAAGCACAGATGAATCCTAAAACATCAAACCAAAGGGATCGATAACACATCCCAGTTCCTGTGGTGGCCAATGTGCACGGAGGGCCTCGATGGTGTCCGTGGACACTGCATGCTCCCTGTCCAAGGACAATCAGCTGCAAATATAGCCATGGTAGAGGGGCAGACAGTCAGGTCGGATGGGTCTCTTGGTCGCCCGTTGCCTGGACCTGTTGATGGCAAGTATGGCCAGGCCCAGGAGCAGGGTCACGAGGAAATCTTACTCCTTCACCTCCCCCCCACTCCATGTTCTGGGTGCCCATAGATTAGGATCATGGGGCTGAAGTGCAAACAAAACTGCAACAAAAGATTTTTAAGGGAGTACAGTTTAAATCACCCTATGTGAACATGGTCCACAACACCGGATAAAGGGCAGGTTTCTTGGGAGTCCGTGAAACAGTGTAAGCTACGGTTGTACTGTACACAACACCCTCCACCCCAGGTCCCCGAAACTAAGGAGGACAATCCTTCTTGTTCCCCGAGCTGGTGTTGGGGGTTTTGGGGTATGAGGGTGATTCCTCCCATTTCGCCTTTCAGCCACGTGGATCCTGTCCCCCCCCCGCCCGCCCCCCCCCCCCCCCCCCCGCCCCCCCTCCTCGACGGCAGCGGTGGCTGTTGCTGGAGGTGAGGCAATGGTGTCAGTTAGAACATTGAACGTAGAACATAGAAAAGCTACAGCACAAACAGGCCCTTCGGCCCACAAGTTGCACCGAACATGTCCCTACCTACTAGGCTTACCTATAACCCTCTATCTTACTAACTTCCGTGAACTTATCCAAAAGTCTCTTAAAAGCCCCTATCGAATCCGCCTCCACCATCACTACCGGCAGCCGATTCCACGCACCCACCACCCTCTGAGTGAAAAGCTTACCCCTAACATCTCCTCTGTACCTACTCCCCAGCACCCTAAACCTGTGACCTCTTGTGGCAACCATTTCAGCCCTGGATAAAAGCCTCTGAGAATCCACTCTATCAATACCCCTCAACATCTTATACACCTCTATCAGGTCACCTCTCATCCTTCGTCTCTCCAAGGAGAAAAGACCTAGTTCTCTCAACATATCCTCATAAGGCATGCCACCTAATCCAGGCAACATCTTTGTAAATCTCCTCTGCTCCCTTTCTATGGCTTCCACATCCTTTCTGTAATGAGGCGACCAGAAATCATAGAAACCCTACAGTACAGAAAGAGGCCATTCGGCCCATCGAGTCTGCACCGACCACAATCCCACCCAGGCCCTACCCCCATATCCCTACATATTTTACCCACGAATCCCTCTAATCTATGCATCCCAGGATACTAAGGGTCAATTTTAGCCTGGCCAATCAACCTAACCCGCACATCTTTGGACTGTGGGAGGAAACCGGAGCACCCGGAGGAAACCCACGCAGACACGAGGAGAATGTGCAAACTCCACACAGACAGTGACCCAAGCCGGGAATCGAACCCAGGTCCCTGGAGCTTTGAAGCAGCAGTGCTAACCACTGTGCTACCGTGCCGCCCACGGAGAACTGGGCACAGTACTCCAGGTGGGGTCTGACCAGGGTCCTATACAGCTGCAGCATTATCTCCCGATTTCTAAACTCAATTCCTCTATTGATGAAGGCCAGTATTCCATACGCCTTCTTAACCACGGCCTCCACCTGCGACGCTGCTTTGAGCATCCTATGAACCCGGACCCCAAGATCCTTCTGATGTTCCACACTGCCAAGCATCTTACCCTTAATATTATATTCTTTCATCCTATTCGACCTGCCAAAATGAACCACCACACACTTATCTGGGTTGAAGTCCATCTGCCACTTCTCCGCCCAGTCTTGCATCTTATCTATGTCTCGTTGCAACTCCTGACATCCCTCTACACTATGCACAACCCCACTAACCTTTGTGTCATCAGCAAACTTGCCAACCCATCCTTCCACTTCCTCATTCAGGTCATTTATAAAAATCATTTATAAAAAGTTAATAATCATTTATAAAAGGTTGCGGCCACCTCAGTGTTGGCAGTGTCACTTTTTCCGTACCTGCACCAGCCTCTTGCCCACATGGCACCACACACCCTCCATGGACCTGAGGACGCAGTGGTTGACCCCTCTCATGGGGACATCAAAGCTCCCTTCTAGACACTCCTCTCAGGCTGGGCCTTGGAAGGAGTAGATGTCCCGGGGAAGGCCTCCATGAGGCCAAGCAGGATTTGCACCTTGGACCTTACCTCCCCCAGTAGATGGAGGTGGGGGAGCAGGAGCTCAATGGGGAAGAAGGGCAGGACATTTGATAAAACAAGTTGTTGGCCAATGGCCTCTCGTGGGTCCACCGCCAGGAAGGTCCTGCCCACTGTGAGCCTCTTTTCAAGGGTGAGGTGGACTGTTCGCTCAGCCTTTAAAAAGAAGATGGATTTGCCATACATTTTTGAGGTGGTAAAAATGGCGGAGGGGCTGACAACCCCAGCCATTGCCCGAATTCATGCCTCAGTGGTCATTTCAGTGTGGGTGTAGCACTTTACGCCTCGATGTTTTGTCAATAATGTGAAGGGTGACGGGGCCACAGGAGCAGTGGGGGCCCCCAGAAGCTTCCAATCCTGCAGAACTGGCCCTGGAGGGCCCTGCCACTGGCAAAGGTGGTGTCACTGCCATTTGGGTGGTGCTACACTCACCCCAGATGTTTGAGTATTTGTTTTGTTAGAGTGAAAGGGCGGGGGGAGGGTGGTGGTGTAGAGGGCAAGTGAAGGAAACGCTCTCCCCTGGGTCTGAAAGTTATTAGTTTTTAGGTGGGGAAAGAGGGATAGAGTAGAGGGGGAGATGGAGGAGCAGGAGGCACAGGAGAGATGGCACCAAGATGGGCGGGTGCTCCAGGCCAAGCAGAAACTGCAACTCTGACTCTTTGCTCCTGGTGGAAATGATGAGGCAAAGTAGAGCCTGCAGCACAAGCCTACAGGCGAGCAATGCACAGAGTCCAAACCAGTCCCTCTCCCTCCTTCTCTTCAATAGCCAAGCAAAACAAGCACAAAGAATAAAGATTGTGCTTCTTACTGACTTGTCTGTAGTTCAAGAATCCACAAGAAGTCCTTCCAGCTCCTACTCCACAGGGAAAAGCTCTTCAACAGAGCTTCAACAGCCCCTCACAACAGTTCCCAAAGGGTTAACCATTGGGCGCCAATCAGTGGCACACTCGAGCATTGCAATGCTGACTAAATTGGCACAAGTGACTCATCAAGGAAGAGTCAGGATGACAATTAGGCAACTGGCTTCTCCTTCTGGCAGGCAAGGTACACCTGATGCATCTGAAGACTGAAATTCAGTCAGCTTCATCCTCCCATGGCACCCTCATTTCTCCAGCTCTCCTGGGATGTGGATTAGACAAGCATTCCAAATTGGACAGCCAGCCACCCGTACATTAATTCCCGAGAGCCAGGCTTCCAGAACCAGTGGCTTTGAACTTCCAGACAGCTCATGCCCTCTGGCTTCAAGGTTCAGACTGACTGTGGGGGTTCATTCTGACTGCGGGGTTCATTCTGACTGCATTCATCCTCCCCCCCCCCATGTGAGGGTCTTCAACCCTCATTATGCTGGCACCATCCCTTGCTACTCTGCCTATGCAGCCTGGCATCTCCCAGGATCCCACCCAGGGACCTCACAGTTGCCCCCTGTGCTGACCCTATGAATTCACCTTCTCCCACCCACTTACATCTGCCACCGCCAGAAGGGCAATCTCTCAGCAGCCATATCACCACAAGCCCAGCAAGGAGGACATGGGAAGTGCTGGCTGCAAACCAGCTTGTGGTGAACCATCGTTGGTTCCCACTAGATAGTACTGAGCCAGGGTCTGGCCAGTACTACAAGTATGCATATATGCTGCTGTTGGGTTCGGGATGGGTTGTTCTACTTGTTGCTGTTGGGGTTAGGGTTGGGCTGTTACACCTTGTATTATAGTTATTGTGGTACATCCCAGTCGGGCTCCGCCTCCTGGGAGAGGTATAAAGGTCTCTGCTCTGTCTGGGACCCCTCAGTCTGGGATCGTGTATATAATTAGTAGCTTTGTTGTTACAGCAAATAAAAGCCTTTATTTCCTGAGCATCTCAAGCCTCGTGTGTGATAACGCGCATCAATTTTATTTGCTGTAAATAAACTCTCGTCGGAAAAAAAAAACGATATAGAGAGTATGGAGCAGATACTGAAGCCTGAACGCCTTACAATGGATCCACGTGCGGCGGGCGCCTCTAACACCTTCGACCACTGGTTGAAATGTTTTGAGGACTACCGGCAGCCTCCGCAGCGGTCACCACAGATGATGACAGACTCCGGGTCCTTCATGCGAGGGTAAGCGACACTGTCTACCTCGCGATCCGTGCGGCCACCGACTACACAAAGGCCCTCGACCTTCTTAAGAAGCGTTATATTAAACCGCCCAACGAAATGCACGCTCGTTACCTCTTAGCCACTCGACGACAGCAGTCCGGCAAAACGACGGAGGAATACGCGAACGAGCTCCTACAGCTAGCCAGGGGCTGTAACTGCAAAGCAGTGTCGGCAGAGCAGAATATGAGCGACCTCGCTCGAGATGCGTTTGTGGCGGGAGTCGGATCATCTTACATCCGACTCAAACTACTGGAGAAAGGTAATCTTGACCTCACCCAGGCAATAGAACTAGCGGAGATGCTGGAGACGGCCTCCAAAAGCCTAGTATTGTATCCTGAAGACCACGTGGAGACAACGTGGCAGGAGCAGTCGCTGATCCCTCCTCGTCCCTCGGGTTCGAAAAGCTGCGTGATGGCGTGCCCACACTCGGGCCTGACGACGACAGCAGCTCTGGGCGGCCCGCGGTGTTACTTCTGTGGGGGAGCGAAGCATACTCGGCAACGGTGTCCCGCTAAAGTTGTGTTGTGCTCCGCCTGCGGTAAGAAGGGGCACTATTCGAAAGTGTGCTGATCTAAATGTGCTTCTCGGAACAGCAGTGCGGCCTGCGATTCCTCGGAGCCCGGTTCTTCGTCGTCGGCATCGTCGAGGATTTCGTCCATGTGCGAGGCCAGGACGATGCCATTACGGTCGACGGAGTCGGAGAGGTGTGACCACCAGGGGTCGCTGAGTTTGGCGCCATCACCCATGTGCGACCTATGGGAGCGGCCATGTTGGTCGGCACCGACCGCGAACGACCAGCAGGGGTCATCCTCGTCAATCTCCGCCGCCTGCAGTGGCGCTCATGAACCAACGGTGGCATCGATCATCCTGGACCAGGCCAAGCCTCATAGACTTGACAAGTCTATGATGGACATCCAGGTAAACGACCACTTGATTTATTGTCTGTTTACAGCGGGAGCACTGAGAGTTTTATCCACCCAGACGCTGTGAAGCGGTGTGGACTCCGGATTCAGCCTGTCAAACAGACAATTTCTATGGCATCAAGGTCCCGGTCTGTCACCATGCCAGGGAGTTGCGTGGGAACTTTAACGGTGCAAGGCACAGTTTACGAGCGTTTCAAGCTCCTGGTGTTGCCGCACCTTTGCGCGCCAATACTTCTCAGACTAAACTTCATGGTCCACTTGAGGAGTGTACCTACAGTACGGTGGGCCACCCCCTTCGCTTTCAGTGGGAGAACAGCAGCCTCCAAATTGCCCAACGCGCCCCGCCTGTAGCCTCTCGACGCTGAAGATTACCACACCCTCCCTGTTCCAGAATCTTGTGCCAGGCTGCAAGCCCATTGCAACAAAGAGTAGGTGTTACAGCGCTGAGGATCGGATCTTCATTCGATCTGAAGTTCAGCGGCTCCTCAAGGAAAGGATCATACAACCTAGCGCTAGTCCGTGGAGAGCGCAGGTCGTGGTGGTCAAGAGTGGGAACAAACCCCGGATGGTCATTGACTATAGTCAGACCATTAATAGATACACGCAGCTGGATGCGTATCCCCTCCTGCGCATATCTGACATGGTCAATCAGATTGCGCAGTACCGGGTGTTCTCCACCATAGACCTAAAGTCTGCCTACCACCAACTCCCCATTCGCCCAGAGGACCGACAATACACGGCTTTTGAGGCGGATGGTCGCTTGTATCACTTTCTCAGGGTTCCCTTTGGTGTCACCAATGGGGTCTCGGTCTTCCAGCGTGCTATGGACCGAATGGTGGACCAGAACGGGCTGCGGGCTACCTTCCCGTACCTGGATAACGTCACCATCTGCGGCCATGACCAGCAGGACCATGACACAAATCTCCTGAATTTCCTACGCACTGAATCTCGCCTGAACCTGACCTACAACAGGGAGAAGTGTGTGTTTCGTACGCGCCGTTTAGCCATCCTAGGATACGTGGTGGAAAACGGGGTCATTGGCCCTGATCCAGACCGTATGCGTCCCCTCTTTGAACTTCCCCTGCCCACTAGTGCAAAAGCACTGAGAAGATGCTTAGGCTTCTTCTCTTATTATGCACAATGGGTTCCCAATTACGCGGACAAAGCCCGTCCGCTCATCAAGTCCACTTCTTTTCCCCTAACACCAGAGGCCCGATTGGCCTTTGATAAACTAAAAGCCGACATCGCGAAAGCTACGATGCACGCTGTTGATGAGTCCATCCCCTTTCAGGTGGAGAGCGATGCATCTGATTTCGCCCTGGCCGCCACACTTAACCAGGCGGGCAGGCCCGTCGCCTTTTTTTCCCGCACCCTCCAAGGCCCCGAAATTTGGCATTCAGCGGTGGAAAAGGAGGCCCAGGCCATTGTGGAGGCCGTCAGGCACTGGCGCCATTACTTGGCGGGAAAACGGTTCACCCTGATCACGGACCAGCAGTCCGTGGCGTTCATGTTTAATAACACGCTGAGGGGCAAGATCAAGAACGACAAGATCTTGCGGTGGAGAATTGAACTCTCCACCTATAACTATGACATCATGTATCGTCCAGGGAAACTCAATGAGCCCTCGGATGCCCTCTCGCGTGGAACATGCGCCAGTATACAGGAGGACCGTTTGCAGGCTCTCCATAATGACCTATGCCATCCTGGGGTCACTCGGCTCTACCACTTTATAAAAGCCCGCAATCTGCCCTACTCGGTGGAGGATGTCAGGTCCATAACAAGAAGCTGTCGGGTATGCGCGGAATGCAAACCGCACTTTTACCGACCTGACCGGGCACAATTAGTCAAGGCCACTCGTCCCTTCGAAAGACTGAGTGTCGATTTTAAGGGCCCCCTTCCCTCAACAGATCGGAATGTGTACTTCCTCAACATCATTGATGAGTACTCGAGATTCCCTTTTGTTATTCCCTGCTCTGATACATCCGCTGCCACGGTTATCAAGGCATTCCGTGATCTTTTTGCCCTGTTCGGGTACCCCAGCTACATTCACAGCGACAGGGGCTCGTCGTTCATGAGCGATGACTTGAGGCAATACCTGCTCTCATATGGGATTGCCTCTAGTAGGACCATGAGCTACAATCCTAGGGGTAACGGACAGGTGGAACGTGAGAATGCTACAGTCTGGAAGGCTGTCTTACTGGCCTTCCAGTCTCCCGTTGGCAAGAGGTGCTCCCTGATGCGCTCCATTCCATACGCTCACTCCTGTGTACGGCAACCAACGCTACTCCCCATGAGAGGCTGTTTTCATTCCCTCGGAAGTCTTCCTCTGGGACCTCATTACCATCTTGGTTGACGTACTCAGGACCTGTCCTCCTGCGGCGACATGTAAGGGCCCGCAAGTCCGACCCATTGGTCGAACAGGTCCATCTCCTCCACGCCAATCCTCAGTATGCCTATGTGGCATACCCTGACGGGTGAGAGGACACGGTCTCGATCCGAGACCTGGCGCCAGCAGGGGATGTAGAAACCCCTGTCGCTCCCATACCCCCTGTTACAAACCCCATAACTCTTGTTTCCCCTCCGGACACGGCGCGGGCAGCATCGGGACCATTACTTAACCCTTTTACTCCCATGTACAGCTTGCCTGAGTCCAGAGGATGGTCGCCACTTCAGGGCGTGTCAGAACTCCATGGATTACCATCACCTCAGGGTCAACCGGCCCGTGAAACTGTGGAGGAACAGTTGGACATCGCCTTGGGGAGAACGCCACCGCGAGTGCCTACTCCGGTGTCATCGCCGGTATTGAGGAGGTCACAACGATGGTGCGGTCCCCCTGACCGTCTGAACTTATAGACTGATGACACTTTATTCTGTTTTTTTGTACCCCGCCGGCCTTTGTCTTCAAAGGAGGGGTGAATGTTGTGAACCATCGTTGGTTCCCACTAGATAGTACTGAGCCAGGGTCTGGCCAGTACTACAAGTATGTATATATGTTGCTGTTGGGGTTAGGGATGGGTTGTTCTACTTGTTGCTGTTGGGGTTAGGGTTGAGCTGTTACACCTTGTATTATAGTTATTGTGGTACATCCCAGTCGGGCTCCGCCTCCTGGGAGAGGTATAAAGGTCTCTGCTCTGTCTGGGACCCCTCAGTCTGGGATCGTGTACATAATTAGTAGCTTCGTTGTTACAGCAAATAAAAGCCTTTATTTCCTGAGCATCTCAAGCCTCGTGTGTGATAACGCCCATCACAGCTGCTAGACCACTTTAAACCTGGAGGCTCACAGGCATGAAGGGCTGCTAAGGCCTGCGAGTGACTCCTGTTCCCCCAACCCCAAGTTGCACTTAACTGGGTCCCCCATGTCCTCGCCGGTGCCCTCTCTGCAATTGGCACCCTGGAGGGTGATGGCACCTTGGGTGCTAACCTGCAATATCCCCTTCGGAAGTGAAGTCGCCAGGTTCCCGTTTTTATGCAGCTGTTGCAGATCGTGCTGGTTGGAGTAAAATCAAAATTAAAGGACACAAAATGGTTACCTGGCACAAAATGGACTCTGGGAAAAGACATTAAGATGCACTGACTTGGGCACAGACATCACACAGAGTTAAAACCTGTTAGTGTTTAAATTGCTGCAGGAAACAGATCAGACCTGGAGGCACCTCAGTTTTAGATAAAAGCAGGACCCAAAACAAAGAGTTTTGATAATGAGATCAGTCATTGATGGGGGACATAAATGTATAAATGTATCTACTCTACGTGGAACGATGTGTTAACTGCCGATGTCCGTCCTTGTCTATTATTTGTATAACGATGTGCTAACGGCTAATGTCCGTACTTGTCTATTATTTGAAAAGTATAAAGATGCTCAACTACCAATGTAAAGTTGAGAAGGTGACTGCCTGCACTGCGGAGAGCCCAGCGCTTCTCCCAAAGCTTTGTCCAATAAAACTGTGTTTTGAATCTTTACGTCTGACTCCGAGTGATAATTTTCCCACAACAATTGGTGTAGTCGGGCAGGATCTCACTGCTGGTGAGTTGAATCGGTTGGCCTCGATCGGCGAACCAGGGTAGAGATCATTGAATCTGTGGGAGTCAGACTGAGTCAACAATACAGTTTAAAATGGGTAAAAATTAGGGGAATTTATGGTATAGAAATAAGTATTGATTGTTAATGGTGTAGAAATAAGTATTGATTGTTAATGGTGTAGAAATAAGTATTGGTTGTTAATGGTGTAGAAATAAGTATTGATTGTTAATGGTGTAGAAATAAGTATTGACTGTTACTTGTGCTGATCGACTAAAGGACAAGGAAGTGCCTGTCTCAAACGCACAGCCTTAGACCAGTTGTTAAGAGGGGAAATCCCCCACACCAAGGTCAGGACCCTGAAGTGGGTGTAGAGGCACAAGGGCACTTAGGATTATGAAGCACAAGTGGCAAAGGTCATTTAACATCAAACTCTGTAGTGGTAAACAAACGCAGAGTTTGCCACCTGTTTGCATGAAAGTTTGTGTAGTTTGTGTACTTGTCTGTCACATTGTAAAGCGGTGTGGAAAAGGAGCTGATCACTCTGACCCAGAGCCGGACTCCGGTGGAGAAAACACGTTGCCAGGAAGTAATCATGGCCGAGGGTAGTGAAGTCTGCGAGATGGCAGATAGAGAAACTAAGTGGGGACCTGCGGGTTCTCTCATTGTGAAATACATGACAGACAGACACGCGTTCATTCAGAAGATGCAAAGGGATGACTGGGATGTTTCTCAGATCTTAGAACAACAGAGAAAGTGGGTAGATAGAGGAAAGAGAGACAAAACAAAAAAGGCTGGGGTATTATTAGTACATCAGTTAGCTGGGCTAATTGAACAAGTAGTCACCTCCACTAAAAAGTGGAACGAGGATAAGGATAAGATTAGAAATTTAGAATCCAGAGTAAGGGAATTGGAGAAAAAGAATCGAGTATTAGAGGAGAATCAATGGGAAGGAAAACTGTTCCCCTGCCCCCTTATGAGTCCATACAACAGGGACCAACCGCCTCTCCAGTAACTTGGCGCCAGTAACCCGAGGGGGGAACAGATGTGCAGCCAAAAGCAAATTACAAACCATTTACCCCGGGCGAAAGTCAACAGATAATGGCCTCCCTGGGTAAACTACAACCCAGAAGCGCAAACACTAAATTCTGGGAAGAATTAGATACGATTTGGGTAGACACCAACTGCACCTAAGGGATATACACCAATTGGTCAGAGCTGCATGTCCAGCGGATAAATGGAGACAGGTAGCCGGAGGGCCCGCCAGTCCCCCAGCACAAGACTACAGTGGGGGACGGTGGACACACGCCGTAGCCCTAATAGCAGAAATAGATGCCAAACAGGCACCCTTCGCCCTGTTTAAAACAGAAGTAAAAAGTCTCACAACACCAGGTTAAAGTCCAACAGGTTTATTTGGTAGCAAATACCATAAGCTTTCGGAGCACAGCTCCTTCGTCAGATGGAGTGGATATCTGTTCTCCAACAGTGCACAGACACAGAAATCAAGTTACAGAATACTAATTAGAATGCAAATCTCTACAGCCAGCCAGGTCTTAAAAGTACAGACAATGTGGATCGCAACAGACACCTCCAGACGCTGAAAGTTGCCCTCATAAGAACAGGATATGGCGCTCGACTCATCGATCAACAGTTCCGACGCACCACAGCGAAAAACCGCACCGACCTCCTCAGAAGACAAACACGGGACACGGTGGACAGAGTACCCTTCGTCGTCCAGTACTTCCCCGGAGCGGAGAAGCTACGGCATCTCCTCCGGAGCCTTCAACATGTCATTGATGAAGACAAACATCTCGCCAAGGCCATCCCCACACCCCCACTTCTTGCCTTCAAACAACCACGCAACCTCAAACAGACCATTGTCCGCAGCAAACTACCCAGCCTTCAGGAGAACAGTGACCACGACACCACACAACCCTGCCACAGCAACCTCTGCAAGACGTGCCGGATCATCGACACGGATGCCATCATCTCACGTGAGAACACCATCTACCAGGTACACGGTACCTACTCTTGCAACTCGGCCAACGTTGTTTATCTGATACGCTGCAGGAAAGGATGTCCCGAGGCATGGTACATTGGGGAAACCATGCAGACGGTACGACAACGGATGAATGAACACCGCTCGACAATCACCAGGCAAGACTGTTCTCTTCCTGTGGGGGAGCACTTCAGCAGTCACGGGCATTCAGCCTTGGATCTTCAGGTAAGCGTTCTCCAAGGCGGCCTTCACGACACACGACAGCGCAGAGTCGCTGAGCAGAAACTGATTGCCAAGTTCCGCACACATGAGGACGGCCTAAACCGGGATGTTGGATTTATGTCACATTATCAGTAACCCCCACAGCTTTCCCCCTGATCTTGCAGAATCTCACTAGCTGTTCTGTCTGGAGACAATACACATCTCTTTAACCTGTGTTGAATGCTCCCTCCACCCACATTGTCTGTACCTTTAAGACCTGGCTGGCTGTAGAGATTTGCATTCTAATTAGTATTCTGTAACTTGATTTCTGTGTCTGTGCACTGTTGGAGAACAGATATCCACTCCATCTGATGAAGGAGCTGTGCTCCGAAAGCTTATGGTATTTGCTACCAAATAAACCTGTTGGACTTTAACCTGGTGTTGTGAGACTTCTTACTGTGCCTACCCCAGTCCAACGCCAGCATCTCCACATTAAAACAGAAGTCCAGAGAGTTTTAGGAAATGCTCCTACTAATTAGAGTAGAATCACAACGACCAAGCAACAAAAGGGGGAAGGAGCTTCTGAATATGGGGAACGATTGTTCCAAGTATACCAGGAATGCTCAGGGCAAAGAAACCCAGACCGTGGGGATCGAGCCTTCATCCAGGCTTTCAACGATGGGCTCTCCAGCGCGCACCAAACCATCCTAAAGATGGGAGTGATTGTGTCCCAGGATTATGATGAACTAGTGGAATGGGTTAGTGGTGTACTTGGAGGCGGGGAGGAGAAATCTCAGACGAGGATAAAACCAGAGAGAGTAACCGTCTACGGTAGCGGGAGCGGAACTAAGCCCAAGCTGACCTGTCACAATTCTGGCCGACAAGGACATTTTGCAAAGGAGTGCAGGGTCCCAAGGAAAGGGAATAAAATTGGAAACAGTGGGAAACATTGTAATCACTGTAATAAAAAGGGACACACGGAAGCAATATGTTGAGACAAACATGGGAGACGCCCGCCCCGATCCATGACCACAGCAGAATCGGAGGGACTAAGGAACCTCCGAGGTCAGCAAGACTGACGGCCTGCAGCCCCCATTCATAAGGGTAAGAAGAAGGGAAGGATTTGGGCAGGCAATGTGAGATGCTGGTGGACACAGGAGCATCCATATCTGTTACTGACCTTCCCTTACACACTACAAGTAGGATGATTTATCTAACAGGGATAGGAGGGAACAAAACACCCGCCTACCTGAGCGTGACCACATTAGTAGAAATAAATAATTTGTATATACCTATGAGATTCTATATACGTAAAAATAACGAGGGTACAATAATGGGAAATGATTTAATGAAGGAGTATGAGATTTTGATTGACTATGGGAAGGGAGAATTAATCTGGCCAAAACAGGACAGCCGGAAAACCGGAGTCGGAAAACTCAGAAGTCACCTTGAGACTATCAAGGTGGCCACAGCCACCACCAGAGATTGGCGACTAGAAACAGAAGGGTTCGGAGCCATCTGTGCCTCCGTCCCCGGAGTACGGGCCGAAACGAAATTAGACACTGGCTTAACTAAAACTGACCCGATAAAGGTGCCTGGACCGGAGCACAAGCCCCACTGACAATACCCGATAAAACCGGAAGCAAAGGCAGCTGTAGCAGAGATAGTTAAAGGGTTAGTGGAGAAAGGGATCCTGAGGGAAACTACGAGTGCCACTAACTCCCCAACCTGGCCGGTGAGCAAACCCGATGGAAGCTATAGGCTCACGATAGACTACACTACCCTCAACAAAGTCACATCCAAATTGCACCCCATTGTAGCAAGCCCCTCGACAATCCTGAATGGATTGTCACCGGAGCATAAAATCTTTACTGTATTGGATGTAGCCAATGGATTCTGGTCCCTACCCTTGGATCCCGAATCCCAAGACAAATTCGCCTTCACAGTGGGAGACAAACAGTACACATGGACTCGCCTACCGCAGGGATTCCACAATAGCCCCGCTATCTTCCATCGAGTAATGAGTGACATCCAGAGCAGGGTAGAACTACCAGAGGGTAGCACGATTCTACAATACGTGGATGATATATTAATAGCTTCAGAAACTAAGTCAGGACATCAGGGAGCACTATACCTAGTGTTAAATGAACTAAAAACCGCAGGGTTAAAGGTGAGCTCCAAAAAGGCAAAAATTAGGACAGCGCAAGTCCTGTACCCAGGACACTTAATTTCACAACGGCTTAAAGAGATGCCAACAGACCGAAAGAAGGCGGTACAACAAATGCCACGGCCAGTCATCGTAAGAAGAGTCAGAAAGGTGCTGGGACTGTTTAACCATAGCCAAAGTTTTATCCCGGAATTCGCAAAATTGGCAGAGTCTATACAGAGATTAGTTAAAGGGGGAAAGCCAGCTTTAAACTCCGTAGAATGGGGACCTGAGCAAGAAGAGGCTTATGACAAATTAAAGACAGAACTGATATCAGCCCCCGGACTGGGACTACCAGATTCCAATAAAGATTTCCACATACACTAATAACAAAGGGGGATTCTACTCTGCAGTAGTAACACAGGATCATGGCAATAAATGGAGACCCATAGGTTACTATTCAACAGCAGAAGGGCCGGTAGTTACCGGACTGCCAAGGTGCATAGCCGCCTTAGATTGTGTCGCCTGGGCCGTAAAGGTTAGCGAACCAATAGTAATGACAGGAAATATAATCCTCCACATCAAACACATCTTGGTGGAAATGCTAAATACAGGAAAGTAAAGGTCTGTCTCGAACATAAGAAGTGCTAAATGGGAAGCCGTCCTCCTACCTCCCAGCAAATCAGGGACACAGGAGATAACCCAGCAGAAGGAATTTTGGGTACAGGAGAACCACATAACTGTGGAGATGTAGATATGGATGTAGAGGAAGGTAGGGTAAAGGATGTACCTTTAGCAACAGCTGAGGAGACCCTTTTTGTAGATGGCGCACGTAAATATGTGGAAGGATCACCCCGGACAGGGTGGGCAGTAGTAAATGACAAATTAGAAACAGTAAGGTCAGAAAGAATTGACGGAGATCTATCCGAGCAAGTGGCAGGACTAGTGGCACTCACACAGGCACTAGAAGTGGCTGAAGGAAAAACGGTAAACATATATACCGGTAGTAGGTACGCATTCGGGGTAATACACGATTATATGACGGCATGGGGTAGAAAGGGGTTTGTAACCACTGGAGGAACTCCTATTAAACAACAACAAAGGAGCAAGGCATTACCAAAAGCCAGCGAGAAACCCCGGGAAGCGGCTGTAATAAAAATTAAAGCGCACCAGAAAGAACCAGAAAGAGATAACCCAGATTGGTTAAATTACAAAGGGAACCAAGCCGCAGATAGAGCAGCACAATTAGTGTTAGAGCAGGAAACAGTTGGTGAGCTGCCAATAGCAGTAACGGGCCAGACAGGAGATGAAATAGATATTCGGGGCTTACACGAGGATACCTCAAAAGGGGAAAAGGGTAAGTGGGAAGCACAGGGAGCAAGCAGAGGGACTGATAACGTTTGGAGACAAAATGACAAGGTAATGGCACCAGAGTGCATACAAAACACCCTCTTGGAACTACACCATGGACTCTCACATGCAGGAAGAGAGGCCATGGCAATTAATGGTGGTGGAAAGGAATGGGAAGGGACATAGCCCGACATTGTCACCAATGCATGACATGCGTGCAATACAACCCCAGTCGACCCATAAAAATTAAGATGGGTCACCAGCCCCGACCAAAGGGGCCCTGGGAACATCTGCAAATAGATTTCACAGGGCCACTACCACAATCCCAGGGCAAAACCTATTGTCTGGATATTATAGACCAGTTCACCAGGTGGGTAGAAGCGTTCCCTACTAAAAATTGTACTGCTACCACGGTGCTAGAATATTGGCAGAGGAGGTAATCCCTAGATGGCGAATACCCATACAAATTGATTCAGATCAAGGGACACACTTCACCGCAAAGGTGCCAACTGATGGGAATAAAACAAAAATTCCACATCCCTTACCACCTGCAGAGTTCTGGAATGGTGGAACGCATGAACAGGACCCTTAAGAATGCCCTGGCTAAAGCCATGCAAACGTCAGGAAAAATGTGGACAGAGGTATTGCCCACTATATTAATGAGGTTAAGAACCACCACAAACTGGACAACCGGATTAACCACTTATGAACTAATGACAGGACGGGCGATGCAATTACCAGAAAGCATCATAACAGGTTGGACCGATGTAGGTCCACTAAAAGATAAAATTAAACGGTATGTTTTGGAACTAAGCGCCCAACTAAAAGGGATGCGTAAATTAGTAAAGCTTAATCAGGAAGAAAGAGACGTACAGAGAGAGCTTGAAATGCTCCCTGACGTCCCAACAGCGGGAAGTCGCGTCCTAGTAAAAACATTACCCGAAAAACAAGGGTTTGCACCAAAATGGAATGGGCCATATGAGGTTATAATTAGTGGAGACACCTGTGCCTGTCTGGACATAAGGGGGAAAGGTGTATGGAAACATTGGACCCAGCTGAAATTACACAAGGAACCGAATGAATGATATTAAAGTGACCAGAGTGCTTTCCCCAAAACAGGTGACGACTACAAGCAAGAGTAACTGACGCGTTCGGGTTGGCAATATAGCCTTTTGGAAAGCTGTTAACATAAAGTAATAAGATTGATACTTGCCTGTTGCAAACATGTCTGAGATCGCGTATGTGATTGTATTACTCTATGTTGTCGCGATTGTAAAATTGACTGGGCTAGAGGATAACTTATTCTATAGGGCTCATGTACATTTACACGGTAATTGAACCATATGTTACCTGCTGGCCGAATCTGTAGAAGCCCTATTTGTGGCCACCCCTGGGTGGACCCCCCCATGACTTATATACGACAGATACCTCAGACGCACCCTGTAAAAGACAAATAGGCAAATATAAAAGGGGTATACAGGGAAGATGTGTGGAACTTATAAATCCCACAGATCCTGTGTGCAGGGGGCTCCAGGGAGTGGGAGGAAGAGTATGCTCAGACGATGCAAGCTACCCGCTTTGCTTCTCGGGGCAGGGATGGGGATGTGCATATGCCTAGGTCCCCAAGAATGTTTCCTGTGTACAGACACAGTGTGTCCGTCAGCACTGTCAGGTAAATAGAGGTCAGTTTACTTGTACCTGTGTGGTGAACCATCGTTGGTTACCACTGGGGGTTGTTCTTATGTTACTGTTGGGTTAGGGTGTTGTCACTGTGGGGGTTGTACAATGTTGTTGGGTTAGGGTGTTTACCTGTTGTAAATGTTATTATGGCACATCCCGGTGGGGCCCCGCCTCCGGAGAAGAGGTATAAGACCCTCTGCTCCGGCAGGACCCCTTCAGTCTGAACTGGTGTATTCGTGTTAGTAGTTCCATTGTTAGACAATAAAAGCCTTCAATACTGAAGCCTTGTTCCACGTGCTTGATTGTCGCGCATCAACCTGTGACGAGCAAAGATGCCTGAATGTAACCGTGGGGAGGCAGCTCATTTGTGGTCAGTGTAATGGGACTCATGTCAGCTCAGCCAAATGGACATACCCGTTTGATACCGACCAAGTGGTAGGATCAGGCAGGGAGTCAAGTGAACCAAGCAATTGGCGGTATACACAAACCAGTAACCATGATATTAAATGCTACCGGGCCAAGAAGGGATTTGTGTTCCTCTTCAACGGCACCTACATGACAGCAACACCAACCCTCCCGATCCTTTTTGCAGTGGGGACAATAGGACCACTCACTGTTCCATGCCCTCAAAAGGGGCATATTTGGAGAAAGATAGTGACACGGGCCATCAGCAAGGAATTCTGTGCCGGTTGGGAAGTCCTGGTCACACTGGGATCGTCACTCGGCTACGGGCTCCTTGGGACCCTGTCTCTGGTTGGGGGTGAGGGGGGGGGGGCGGAGGGGGTGGGGGCAGCAGGAGTAATTAGTGCCAAAAATAGAAACCATATTATCTGTGGATTAACCATCCTGGGAAACAGTACATCAAAGGCACTGGAGGCTGTCAACCAGGAATTGGCTGAATTAAGATTATACGCACAGCAGACCCGCTATGCGGTAGACTACCAGTTAGCCCAACAGGGGGGAGTATGCACAATAATAGGAGACAAATGTATAACACATGTTACAGATGAATCTTACAATATCACCCAAGCCATTAATAATATAAAAAAGCAGCTTGATGACTTTAGACAAGGACCCAAGAAGGGGAGTAGCTGGCTCGAATGGCTAGTGGGGGGATCCTTGGGATCCTATTTACTGCATGGACTGATCATTCTCGTTGCAATAATAATTGTCTGTTGCCTAATTTTCGTTTGTCTTAATGTCTACTGCAAAGTAATGATGACTCAGATTGTGCCAGGAGCTAGTGTGATCATCGAAGAAGAACACCTGATGGGAACTCCCGAAGATACCGAGGACGACGAGGAAGGAAAAGGCGAGAAGGTGGACATCTACCTGTGAACGCGTGACCTGCTGGTTGCGGGTCAGGCATATCAATTGCCGGACCCACGATGCTGCTGTTGTTGGTCTGTGGATTATTAAATCATAATCCTGACCAAAAGGGGGAATTGTTAGAATAAAATCAAAATTAAAGGACACAAAATGGTTACCTGGCAAAAAATGGACTCTGGGAAAAGACATTAAGATGTGCTGACTTGGGCACAGACATCACACAAAGAGTTAAAACCTGTTAGTGTTTAAATTGCTGCAGGAAACAGATCAGACCTGGAGGTACCTTAGCTTTAGATAAAAGCAGGACCCAAAACAGAGTTTTGATAATGAGATCAGTCATTGATGGGGGACATAAATGTATAAATGTATCTACTCTACGTGGAACGATGCGCTAACTGCCGATGTCCGTCCTTGTCTATTATTTGAAAAGTATAAAGATGCTCAACTGCCATTGTAAAGTTGAGAAGATGACTGCGTGCACTGCGGAGAGCCCAGCACTTCTCCCAAAGCTTTGTCCAATAAAACTGTGTGTTGAATCTTTAAATCTGACTCCGAGTGGTAATTTTCCCACAACAGTGCTGATGAATATTCAGTGAGATTTTGATTTTGATTTGATTTGATTTATTATTGTCACATGTATTAATATACAGTGAAAAGTATTGTTTCTTGCGCACTATACAGATACAGCATACTGTTCATAGAGAAGGAAACAAGAGTGCACAGAATGTAGTGTTACAGTCATAGCTAGGGTGTAGAGAAAGATCAATTTAATGCAAAGTAGGTCCATTCAAACGTCTGATGGCAGCAGGGAAGAAGCTGCTCTTGAATCAGTTGATACGCAACCTCAGACTTTTGTATCTTTTTCCCGACGGAAGCGGGTGGAAGAGAGAATGTCCGGGGTGCATGGGGTCCTTAATTATGCTGGCTGCTTTGCCGAGACAACGGGAAGTGTAGACAGAGTCAATGGGTGGGAGGCTGGTTTGCGTGATAGATTGGCTACATTCACAACCTTTTGTAGTTTCTTGCGGTCTTGGCAGAGCAGGAGCCATACCAAGCTGTGATACAACCAGAAAGAATGCTTTCTATGGAGCATCTATAAAACTTGGTGAGAGTTGCAGCTGACATGCCAAATTTCCTTAGTCTTCTGAGAAAGTAGAGGCATTGGCAGGGCAGCACGGTGGCACAGTGGTTAGCGCTGCTGCCTCACAGCGTCAGGGACCCGGGTTTGATTCCCAGCTCAGTCACTGTCTGAGTGGAGTTTGCACGTACTCTCTGTGTCTGGGCGGATTTCCTCTGGGTGCTCTGGTTTCCTCCCACAGTCTGATAGATGTGCTGGTTAGGTGCATTGACCCGAACAGGCGCCGGAGTGTGGCGACTAGGGGAATTTCACAGTGACTTCATTGCATTAATGTGAGCCTTATTTGTGACTAATAAATAAACTTTACTTAACTATAGTGTCGGCATGGGGGGACCAGGACAGGTTGTTGGTGATCTGGACAGCTAAAAACGTGAAGCTCTTGACTGTTTCTACTTCGTCCCCATTGATGTAGACAGGGGCATGTTCTCCTCTACGCTCCCTGAAGTTGATGACAATCTCCTTCGTTTTGTTGACATTGAGGGAAAGATTATTGTCGCTCCACCAGTTCACCAGATTCTCTATCTCATTCCTGTACTCTGTCTCGTCATTATTTGAGATCTGACTCACTACGGTGGTGTTGTCAGCAAACCTGAAAATCGAGTTGGAGGGGAATTTGGCCACGCAGTCATAGGTGTATAAGGAGTATCGTAGGGGGCTGAGAACACACCATTGTGGGTACCGGAAGGGGGAAGCCCTGGTGGGACGGCTCACTAATTACTAATGCAATTAAATGAGGTTCCCAGCCTTCTTCAGCAGGAACCTCATTACGTTACTGGCGAGGGGGCTGGAAAATCAGGAAACACGATCTCACTGGCGAGAACAGCGTTTTCTCGATTCTTGCTGCTTTATTGCACCCACGTCGCCATTCTTGCCTACAGTTAACACAGGCTGAAAATCATCCCCATTGTCCCTCTCAATGTATTACCCATCAACAATACAGCCAGTGACTGACTTGACATCTCAGCCATTTTCGGCTTGTATGTCCATTTTCTAAAAACTCAAAGATCTTACTTTAAGTTCAATATTTCCAGACATAATTCAGTGCCTTCCTCCATTACTGTGACAAGTTTTACATTTAAATTTAACCTTTAACTTTCAGTCTAAGTTATATTTTTTTATTTCTGGGTTAAAATGGTGAACAGTGGGTTAAGTTTCATTTTAGAGTGGAGACAGAACGTCCGGAGCTGCATGAAAACCTACAATTTTAATGGGGTTTTATGACTACTGAATGGAAGTTGAAAAAAGAAGGGAGAAAAAACTGAGTTAAAGTAAAAGTAAAGTTTATTTATTAGTCACAAGTAAAGCTTAGATTAACACTGCAATGAAGTTACTGTGAAATTCCCCTAGTCGCCACACTCCAGCGCCTGTTCGGGTCAATGCACCTAACCAGCACGTCTTTCAGTCTGTGGAAGGAAACCGGAGCATCCAAAGGAAACCCACTCAGACACAGGGAGAACATGCAGACTTCACACAGATAGTGACCTAAGTCGGGAATCGAACCCGGGTCCCTGGCGCTGTGAGGCAGCAGTGCTAACCACTGTGCCACTGTTGCTTAGCAACAGGGGAATTTGAGAGAGACCCACGGAGTTATAAGGTGACCCAGAAGAAAGCAGCATTCCACAGAAAGTGCCAGAACAGACAGAACATGCAAATTGAAAGATAGCAAGTACCAAGCTGAAGAAATAGCCAAAATCAGAGAGTGTCACAGGAGAAAGCTCCCAAGAAAACCCTCTAGTCAACAGGAAAGAACAGGAATCTGGGAAAGGTCCTGTTAAGTGAAGTCAAGATTGAGTGGCAGAAAAAAAGGCTCACAGGTAAAAGACAGAGCTGCAGGAAGCAGACGTAAATCAAAATAGGCTTGCAAGAAACTTGAAGATCAGAGGAGACAAAGGCTGGTGACAACTTACTACGGGCCTGTGAAACAGTGGTACTCTGTAGCACTGCTGAGAGAGTCAGAAAGTGAAGCTTGAATGCATGTGGTAATCCAGGGGAGAGGAACATTGGAAGGAGAGGTTGAAACTCTGGAGGTGGACTCTTGTGGAATGCATCTGAGAGAACGCATTGTTTGGGAGAAGCTTCTGAAGCGAGTTAAAAGACAGTATAGTTGGCTCAGTGTGATCTGGAGTGTGTGTGTGGGGGGGGGGGGGGAGGGGGATGGGGGAGGAGGGGGCAGTTGATGAGAAATCCATAGAAGTTGCTTTGGATGGCATCTGTCACTTGATTTCAAAGTGTGGGGTGTCTGACCACAGGTTGCCAATTAGTATACTCAGCATGAACATTAGAGCATAACTTAGCTTTTGTAACTTGAGTTATCCTTACAAAACTATACATATATATATACATATATATATATATAAAGGTATAGTTGTGGGTGAAGGAATACTGTAATATAGTTAATCTTTTCTTGTTTAATAAATGTTTTACTTGTTTGTTAAAGGTTCATCAGCTGACTCCTGTGACTCTGTTCAATAGTTGCCTTCCAGGTTTCTAAACGAAAAATATAAGTTCGGATCAATCAAGCTGGGTTCCCCGCTGGGATCTGAATTGTCCACTGGTAACATCAGCTGGAATCGTAACACCAGCAGTAGAGCACAGTAAGCAGGATGATATTGAAATGTTAAACTCTATCAGTTGACAGTAAAAGGCCAGAGCTCTGAGATTGCAATTGCAAATCACCACAGAGGGATAAGTCATTTAACTTTCCATTGCAGAATCAACCACTTGCACGTTGTTATTGTGCTGTTGTAACTATTATTACTATTATTGTAATGCAGCTGTTGAGTATCTCTTTCGCACACATATGTATTTTAGATACAGAAACCAACTGTGTTTAGAACAGTAACTTTTCTTTAACAATAGAATAGTTTCATCAAGACCAGGAACAGGCCAGAAGCATCAAATAAGCAGACTGTTTCTGAAACACAGCTGCACAAGCGGGCACGGTGGAGTTGGTAGATTTGGTGCCAATGCGTGCTGTTTTTGTTTCAAAGTTACGTTTCTGGCATGTGTAGTCATTTTCGGCATGGCCCCGCACAAAATGCCCTCTAGACATGAGCATTGGAACAGCTCTCACCAGTGTATGCCGGAAATACGCAAAGCAGGCAATTCATAGTGTTTATTAACATGTAACAATGATTGGACACCGGACCTGCCATTTTGTACCTCTTCACTTTCAGTAACACCTTCTTTAACCTTGTACAGTTGAACGTGCCAGTCAGTTCAGCAGGAAGGAGCCTGGATAATGCTATTTAAAGGGGTCATCAACAATTTGCAGGTTAGTTGCTTATTGCATTTTAACTGGCTGTGTTTGAGTTTGTATAAGTGCCTGGTGTTTTGAGGAATTGGTTACAGTCAGTGATGTTTGCAGGGCCAGAAAAGGCATTGGGTGTGACTGGAGGCCTCTGTACAGACCACTTGCTCACAGTCACAGGTGTTATAGTCACATCTCACTTCAGGCTGCAGCATGAGAGGGAGATTGAGTAGAGGCAGCAAAACAAAAGATGTAATGATTGCAGAGGAAGGAGGAGCAGGGTGAAAACAGAATCTTGGCAGGAGAGAGAGAGACCTTATCTGCACGGGATCATCTGGGAGCACTTCTCTTTATCTCCACCATTCTTTTGGGTCAATCAATTGAACTAAATTAAAACAAACTAAGGGAACAAAAAAGGGCAGCCCCCAAAAAGGAAACCACCCAAAAGGAAAACAAAGCAGAAAGGAAACATTAAACCAAAAGGTGATTAAAAGGGTCGATAATGCACCCCAGACCCCCTGAGGTGCCCAACGAGCATGGAAGGCCTCGATAGTGCCCTCAGACATCGCATGCTCCCTCTCCAGGGACACCCAGCTGCAAATATATCCGTGGGCAGTCTAGAGGGGCAGACAGTCAGATCGGACGACCTCCTCGGTTGCCCGCTGCCTGGACCTGTTTACAGCACATTTGACTAGGCCCAGAAGCAGGTTCACGAGGAGGTCCTCCACCTCTTCCTGCTGCTCCCCACCCCCCGCATCCTGCCGCCGCACTGGGGGTGCCCATAAATCAGGAGCGTGGGGCTGAAGTTCAAACATAACGTCAACAAAAGATTTTTAAAATAACTTAAAAGGGAGTGCAGCTGAAAACAATTAATGTAGACATGGTCCACAACCTCCACTAGATCGCACGAAGGGCAGACTTCTTGGGAGGCTGTGAACTGCTGCAATTTGTATTGTGCTGCTGCATGCACTACGCTCCACCCCAGGCCTTATCTCCACCAAAGTCAGCAACACGAGGCAATGAGGTTAATGAGTTGCAAGCATAGCTGCAGATTGGCATTAGGATTACATTTTAGTGGTTATAACAGAGAACTTGCTCACACATGGGCAGGAAGAGAAACTAAATATTTCTGGCTACAATGAGTACAGGCGAACGAGGGAAGGCAAAAGGGCAGGAGGTGGGGTATAGAAATAATGGTCAAGGATAACATGACAGTTCTACAGATACACCAGAATGTTCAAAGACTGATCTTTTTGATTAGAGTTAAGGAACAGAAAGAGAACTGTTACATTACTGCACCCTTATTATACACCACGAAGGAATGCGAGGGAGATAGAGGAACAAAGCTGGAGACAAATTTCAGAGAAATATAAAGATAATCAAGCAGTTTAATAATAGCAATAGAAGATGTAGAGTGAAGGAAAAGTACAATTGTGGAGGAACTAGCTATAATTTTCCTATCTTCTTTTAGTGATGTGAAAGATGTTCCAGAGGATTTTGATTTGATTTGATTTGATTTATTATTGTCACATGTATTAGAATACAATGAAAAGTATTGTTCCTTGCGCGCTATACAGACAAAGTATACCGTTCACAGAGAAGGAAAGGAGATTGCAGAATGTAGGCTACAGTCATAGCCAGGGTGTAGAGAAAGATCAACTCAATGCAAGGTAGGTTAATTCAAAAGTCTAATGGCAGCAGGGAAGAAGCTGTTCTTGAGTCGGTTAGTACGTGCCCTCAGACTTTTGTATCTTTTTCCCGATAGAAGAAAGTGGAAGAGAGTATGTCCAGGGTGCATGGGATCCTTAATTGTGCTGGCTGCTTTTCCCAGGCAGCGGAAAGTGTAGACAAAGTCAATGGATGGGAGGCTGGTTTGCGTGATGGATTGGGCTACATTCACAACCTTTTGTAGTTTCTTGCAGTCTTGGGCAGAGCAGGAGCCATACTAAACTGTGATACATCCAGAAAGAATGCTTTCTATGGTGCATCTGTAAAGGTTGGTGAGAGTCATAGCTGACATGCCAAATTTCCTTAGTCTTCTGAGAAAGTAGAGGCATCGGTGTGCTTTCTTAACTATAGTGTCTGCATGGGGGGACCAGGACAGGTTGTTGGTGATCTGGACACCTAAAAACTTGAAGCTCTCGATCCTTTCTACGTCGTCCCCATTGATGTAGACAGGGGCATGTTCTCCTTTACGCTTCCTGAAGTTGATGACAAGCTCTTTCGTTTTGTTGACATTGAGGGAGAGATTATTGTCATCGCACCAGTTCACCAGATTCTCTATCTCATTCCTGTACTCTGTCTTGTCATTGTTTGAGATCCAACCCACTACGGTGGTGTCGTCAGCAAACTTGAAAATCGAGTTGGTGGAGAATTTGGCCACACAGTCATAGGTGAAGGAATATAGTAGGGGGCTCAGGACACAGCCTTGTGGGGCACCGGTGTTGAGGATGATCGTGGAGGAGGTGTTGTTGCCTATCCTTACTGATTGCGGTCTGTGGGTTAGGAGGTTCAGGATCCAGCCTCAGAGGGAGAAGCCAAACCCCAAGCCACGGAGTTTAGAGATGAGTTTCGTAGGAGTAATCGTGTTGAAGGCTGAGCTGTAGTCAATAAATAGGAGTCTGACATAGGTGTCTTTGTTACCTAGGTGTTCCAGGGTTGAGTGCAGGGCCAGGGAGATGGTGTCTGCTGTGGACCTGTTGCGGCGGTAGGCAAACTGTAGTGGATCCAAGCAATCCGGGAGACTGCAATTGATTCATGCCATGACTACCCTTTCGAAGCATTTCATACTGATGGATGTCGGAGCCACTGGACGATAGTCATTGAGGCATTGCTTGGCTTTTCTTTGGTACTGGGATGATGGTTATCTTCTTGAAGCAGATAGGGACCTCAGATTATTGTAAAGAAAGGTTGAAGATGTCTGTGAATACCCCCGCCAGCTGATCCGCACAGGATCTGAGTGCTTGTCCAGGTACCCCATCCAGGAAAGTCATTTTCCGTAGGTTGACCTTTGAGAAAGCTGCTCTGACATCTGGATATGCCCCTTCTGAGGGCATGGAACAGTGAGTGGTCCTATTGTTCCTACTGCAAAAAGGTTCAGGAGGGTTGGTGTTTCTGTCATGTAAGTACCATTGAAGAGGAATACATATCCCTTCTTAGCCCGGTAGCATTTAGTGTCCCGATTATGAGTTTGTTTATATTGCCAATTGCTCGGTTTACTTGACTCCCCGTTTGATCCCACCACCTGGTAAGTATCAAATGGGTATGTCCATTTGGCTGAGCTGACATGAGTCCCATTACACTGTCCACAAATAAGCTGTCTTCCCGCGGTTACATTTCTGTTCATCATAAGTGCAAGTAAACTGTCCCTTATTAACCCGACAATGCTGACGGACACACTGCGTCTGCACGCAGGAATCATTCTTGGGGACCAAGGCGTAGGCACATCCCCATCCCTGCCCCGTAAAACAAAGTGGATAGCTTGCATTATCTGAGCAAGCTCTTCCTCCCACCTGTTGGAGCCCCCTGAACACAGGATCTGCGGGATTTACAAGTTCCACACATCTCCCCTGTATACCTCTTTTATATTTGCCAATTTGTCCCTGACAGGATGCATCTGATGTATCTACTGTATAAGTCATGAGGGGTCCATCCAGGGGTGGCTACAAATAGGGCTTCTACCGATTGTGCTAACGGATAATATACAGTTCGATTCCCATGTAAGTGTATATGAGCTTTGTAAAATAGGTTATCCTCCAATCCAGTCAAATTTACAGTCGCGACAACGCAAAGTAATACAGTTACATATGCGATTTCATACATATCCACAACGAGCGAGTATCAATCCTAATACTGTAAGTTATACAATTTTCAAAAAGTTATACTGTCAACTCGAACGCGCCAGTTGCTCTTGCTTGCAGTCTTTGCCTGTGTTGAGGAAAGCAATCAGGTCATTTCATTCATTCATTCATTTCTTTGTGTAATTTCAGCTGGGTCCAATGTTTCCATACACCTTTCCCTCTTATGTCCATACAGACACAGGTGTCTCCACTAATTATAACTTCATATGGCCCGTTCCATTTTGGTGCAAACCCTGGTTTGTCAGGTAATGTTTTGACCAGGCCGCGACTTCCCGCTGTTGGGACATCAGGGAGCATTTCAAGTTCTCTCTGTGCGTCTCTTTTTTCTTGATTATCTTTTACCAATTTGCGCATCCCTTTGAGTTGGGCGCTTAGTTCCAAAACATATCTCCTGATTTTATCTTTTAGTGGACCTACATTGGTCCAACCTGTTATGATGATTTCTGGTAATTGCATCGCCCGTCCTGTCATCAGTTCATAAGGGTTTAGTCCGGTTGTCCGGTTTCTGGTAGCTCTTAGCCTCATTAATATAGTGGGCAATACTTCTGCAATTCACTTATATGTCAGGAGTGCAAAATATTTAATTGCATATCCCCCCTCCATAGAAAACTTAGTGTAAATCAAATAACACTTTGCACTGGCTTTTTGGCTGCAGCTGGACATCCATTCATTTGTATATAATCCCATCAAAAGACATTGCTTTTCCCATTAAAATCACATGCCGTACAGCTCGGTAGCACAGTGGTTAGCACTGCTGCTTCACAGCTCCAAGGTCCCGAGTTCGATTCCCGGCTGTGTGGAGTTTGCACATTCTCCTCGTGTCTGCGTGGGTTTCCTCCGGGTGCTCCGGTTTCCTCCCACAGTCCAAAGATGTGTGGGTTAGGATGATTGGCCAGGTTAAAAATTGCCCCTTAGAGTCCTGAGATGCGTAGGTTAGTGGGATTAGCGGGTAAATATGTGGGGGTAGGGCCTGGGTGGGATTGTGGTCGGTGCAGACTCGATGGGCCGAATGGCCTCCTTCTGCACTGTAGGGTTTCTATGATTCTATGAGCTCCGATCTTTATATGGTGTACTCTTGCATTATCTCTAATTTGATCATTTGTTTGCGTGCAAGCGCTGCATTACAGTACTTCACAAAATGCCACTACCCTACCTACAAAGAAGTGCATTCAAATGCTTAGCACCAACATTTAGCAGCGTTGTGCAAGTTATTGCAAACTATGGCAAAGAATGGTTAAATGCGTGGAATAAATAGCCTTTTCATGGAGGAAAACAGGAAGCTCCTACAGAATTATGTTTTTATCAATACACAATAATATTATATAACATTGGTTAAGGCTTTTCAGGATTTTATTTTATTCTCGGGTCTATATGGCAGTGCTATACTGTATAATAAAAATAATCAGGCGGCAGTTGTATCATACCACTTTGCACATCATAACCATGATATCCAAACCCTTTTAATTTAAGTTGTTTCTATTTTTAACAATAGATGACACATGAAATTCCAACGGCAGTACATAATTTTAACCAGTTACAGAATACTAAACTATCAGACGTTCGTAAATCATGATATTCTGTGGACCTTAATACTGCATTCTAACTGGGCAATTTGCATTGGTGAGACAATATATTTACCTCATTCTTTTGTTCCTGCTTTTCTACTTTTCCACAAAATTACTTATTTTCTTCTCCTAACTTCTCAACTAACTCTCATAATTTCTACTTCAAGACAAAGGAAAGAGCACATGGTTCCCTCCAAGGTTTAAATCTTTTCTTAAATTTCAATTTACTTTCCAATTTTTATTTAAACTCTGTACCAAGCCCACTGTTGTAAGATCACAATTAGAGGAAGAACATTAAAACATTAAAGCAAACAACAACAAAAACATCCACCCAACCACTTTGTTAAACACACACAGACTCACATGGAAGCTTCCAACATTCATTCACAGCCCTTCCTCTTTCATTCAAACTGGGATCTTAAACTGGGATGAAAATAAAACATTTAAAGAGAATACAGAACATTGATTAAGACAGTCGCTTTTATTCTTCTTTCTTCCAAACTGTAATTAAACTCAAAACAGAAGTAAATTCAAGAAATCTTATCACTTTAATCTTTAACAGTTTTAACACTTCCCCAGCCCCTCGAAGTTAAACTCAGGTGCAAAGCACCACATCCACTGCCTGCAACAAACACTTCACAAGAACAAGCAGGCTTCAACAGCTCCTGCTCGTACTCTAATGCAACAACAACCACCTACATTCGACAAGCAACCAAACCACACAAACACACTGAAATACAAAAACTAAGATTTCTCCTCTCCACCTCCAGGTACGCCACTAGCCCATTCTGCCAATTCATTGTAATCTTGGGACATAATCACTCCCATTTTTAGGATGGTTTGGTGAGCACTAGAGAGTCCATCCTTGAAAGCCTGGATGAACGCTCGATCCCCACGACCTGGGTTTCCTTGCCCTGAGCATTCTTGATATACTTGGAACAACCATTCCCCGTATTCAGAAGCTCCTTCCCCTTTTAGCTGTTTGGTTGTGGTAATTCTGCTCCAGTTAGTAGGAGTATTCCCTAATACTCTCTGAATTTCTGTCTTAAACTGGGTGAAGGGTCCCTGTTGGGCATCTATTTCTGCTGTCAGGGCGACTACATGTGTCCACCATCCCCCACTATAATCCTGTGCTGGAGGAGCGGCGCGTCCACCTGCTACCTGCCTCCACTTATCCGCTGGACAGGCTGCCCTGACCAGTTGGTGTACGTCTCTCAGGTGTAATTGGTGTCCTACCCATATTGTATCTAATTCTTCCCAGAATTTAGTGTTTGCGCTTCTAGGTTGTAATTTACCCAGGGAAGCCATTATCTGCTGCCTCTCACCTGGGGTGAAGGGTTTATAATTCGCTTTTGGCTGCGCATCTGTCCCCCCTCGGGTTACTGACTCTAAGTTGTGTTCTCGTGCTTCCCACTCCTCTGGAGGAGCAGTTGGTCCCTGTCGTGTGGACTCATAAGGAGGTAGAGGAACAGTTTCCCCTCTCCATTGATTCTCTTCTAACACTTGGTTTCGTTTCTCCAGTTCCCTTACTCTGGATTCTAACTCTCAAATCTTTTTATCTTCACGACACTTTTTAGTAGAGGCGACTACTTGCTCAATTAGTCCAGCTAACTGATGAACTAATAATACCCCTATCTTCTTTGTCTTCTTTCTCTTTTCTCCATCTATCCACTTTCTCTGCTGTTCTAAGGTCTGAGAAGTATCCCAGCCATCCCTTTGCATCCTCTTTATTAATGCTTGCCTGTCTGTCATGTACACTTCGATGAAAGAACCTGCAGATCCCCTCTGAAGTTCTTTATCTGCCATTTCACAGACTTCACTACCCCCGGTCACTATTGCCTCCTCGGCAACGTGTTTTAGGCACCGTCCGGTCACGATTACTCCCTAGTAAAGTGTGCTCTCTACTGTAGGGACTTCACTACCCCTGGCCACTATTACTACTCTAGCACCGTGTTTCACTACTGTCTCAGGGTTTCAATTTATACTCACGGCTTCCACTATTACTATCTCGGCAATGTGTTTCTCCACCGGAGTCCGGTTCTAGGTCAGAGTTGATCAGCTCCTTTTCCGCACTGCTTTTACAACATTGACAGCCCAGTACCCAACTATACAAACTTTCATGCAAACAGATGGCAACTCTGCGTTCGTTCGTCACTACAGAGTTTGATGTTAACCGACCTTTGCCACTTGTGCTTCACAATCCTAAGTGCCCTTGGTGCCTCTACACCCACTTCAGGTTCCTGACCTTCGCGTGGGGGAATTCCCCTCTTAACAACCGATCTAAGGCTGCGCGTTTGGGACAGGCACTACCTTGTCCTCTAGTCGGTCAGCACAAGTAACAGTTACTTATCACGATCAGCAGTTAGTACTTATCACTATACCATATACAATCAATACTTATCACTATAAATACCCCTTAATTTTAACCCCTTTTAAACTGTATTCTTGACCTCGTCTGACTCCCACAGATTCAGCGATCTCTACCCCGGCTTTCCGATTGTGGCCAATCGATCGAAACTTACCAGTAATAAGATCCTTGCCGACTACGCCAATTGTTGTGGGAAATTTACCACCGGAATCAGACTGGAGGTTCAATAACAGTTTTATTTCAGATACAAAGCTTCGGGGAGAAAGCACTGGTACTCTGCAGTACTTAGCAGCTACCTTCTCAATCATACAATAGCAGTTGATCATTTTTATACCTTTCAGACAATAGGTAGTCCGGACATTAGCCGTTTAACACATCGTTATAGGTTGAGTAGACAGATCATGGTGATCGATAATTAACACATCGTTACAATCAGACAAGTATAGACATGGGCAGTTAACATAGCATTGTTCATAGAATGGATACATTTCCTCTATCAATGACTGGTTTCGATCTATACATTCAGTGATTGGTTTCGTTGCATTTATGTATTCATGTTCCCATCTAGAGCAGATCTTATTATCAGACCTTATTGTTCTGGGTCTGCCCTTATCTTAAAGTGCCTCAGGCTCTGACTAGCTTCCTGCAGCATTTCGGTTACTGCATGTTTTAATGTTAAGTAACTTGGCTGTGCTAAAAGCCAAAGCCTGTTAATGTCCCTTTCCCAGGTAACCATTTTGTGTGCCAGGTAACCATTTCTTTTTATTTCCCCACTACACAGTGAAATGTTTCCTCATGGCAAGGACACACACTCCAGCTCCTCTGGGGCGTATTAAGTAATTTTTGATCTGATTTGATTTATTATTGTCACATGTACTAGCATACAGTGAAAAGTATTGTTTCTTGCGCGCTATACCGACAAAGCATACCATTCATAGAGAAGGAAAGGAGAGAATGCAGAATGTAGTGTTACAGTCATAGCTAGGGTGTAGACAGAGTTAATGGATGGGAGGCTGGTTTGCATGATTGATTGGGCTACATTCACGACCTTTTGGAGTTTCTTGCAGTCTTGGGCAGAGCAGGAGCCAAACCAAGCTGTGATACAACCAGAAAGAATTATTTCTATGGTGCATCTGTAAACTTTGGTGAGAGTCGTAGCTGACATGCCAAATTTTCTTAGTCTTCTCGAAAGTAGAGGAGTTGGTGGACTTTCCTAACTATAGTGTCGGTATGGGGGGACCAGGACAGGTTGTTGGTGATCTGGACACCTAAAAACCTGAAGCTCTTGACCCTTTCTGCTTCGTCCCCGTTAATGTAGGCAGGGGCATATATTGTCCTTTACACTTCCTGAAGTCGATGACAATCTCCTTCGTTTTGTCGACATTGAGGGAGAGATTATTGTTGCTGCAACAGTTTACCAGATTCTCTCTCTCATTCCTGTACTTTGTCTTGTCATTGTTTGAGATCTGACCCACTGTGGTGGGTGTCGTCAGCAAACTTGAAAATTGAATTGGAGTGGAATTTGGCCACATAGTCATAGGTGTATAAAGTGTATAGTAGGAGGCTGAGAACACAGCCTTGTGGGGCACCGGTGTTGAGGATGATCGTGGAGGAGATGTTGTTGCCTATCCTCATTGATGGTGGTCTGTGAGTTAGGAGGTTCAGGATTCAGTCGCAGAGGGAAGTGCCGAGGCCCAGGCCACGGAGTTTGGAAATGAGTTTTGTGGGAATAATGGTGTTGAAGGCTGAGCTGTAGTCAATAGGAGTCTGACATAGGTGTCCTTGTTATCTAGGTGTTCCAGGGTTGAGTGCAGGGCCAGGGAGATGGGTCTGCTGTGTACCTGTTGCGGCGGTAGGCAAACTGTAGTGAATCCAGGTCATCCAGGAGGCTGGAATTGATTGGGGCTAGGACTAACCTTTCGCAGCATTTCACGATGTATGTCAGAGCCACCGGCCGATAGTCATTAAGGCATGCTGCTTGGTTTTCTTAGGTACTGGGATGATGGTCATCTTCTTGAAGCAGATACGGACCTCAGATTGTTGTAAAGAGAGATACTGGCACTGTCTTGCCGGCGAAATCGGCTTTGCATCCTTTCATTTAAATATTAAATGACATAATTTAAATGTCATTGACGAGTCCCGAACGCTATCAAAGAACAAAGAACAAAGAAAATCACAGCACAGGAACAGGCCCTTCAGCCCTCCAAGCCTGCACCGACCATGCTGCCCGACTTAACTAAAACCCCCTACGCTTCCGGGGACCATATCCCTCTATTCCCATCTCATTCATGTACTTGTCAAGGCGCCCTTTAAAAGTCACTATCATATCTGCTTCCACTACCTCCCCCGGCAACGAGTTCCAGGCACCCACCACTCTCTGTGTAGAAAATCTGTCTTGTACATCTCTTTCAAACCTTGCCCCTCGCATCTTAAACCTATGTCCCTTAGTAATTGACTCTTTCACCCTGGGAAAAAGCTTCT
Source organism: Mustelus asterias (assembly GCF_964213995.1). NCBI lineage: Eukaryota > Metazoa > Chordata > Chondrichthyes > Carcharhiniformes > Triakidae > Mustelus > Mustelus asterias. The sequence continues at coordinate 71,126,435 of NC_135817.1, forward strand.
GACTATCCACTCTGTCCATGCCTCTCATAATCTTGTAGACTTCTATCAGGTCTCCCCTCAACTTCCATCGCTCCAGTGAGAACAAACCAAGTTTCTCCAACCTCTCCTCATAGCTAATGCCCTCCATACCAGGCAACATCCTGGTAAATCTTTTCTGTACCCTCTCCAAAGCCTCCACATCCTTCTGGTAGTGTGGTGACCACTACACTATATTCCAAGTGCGGCCTAACTAAGGTTCTATAAAGCTGCAACATGACTTGCCAATTTTTAAACTCAATATCCCGGCCAATGACTACCTTCTCCACCTGCATTGCCACTTTCAGTGATCTGTGTACCTGTACACCCAGATCCCTTTGCCTATCAATACTCCTAAGGGTTCTGCCATTTACTGTATATTTCCTTTCTGTATTAGACCTTCCAAAATGCATTACCTCAGATTTGTCCGGATTAAACTCCATCTGCCATCTCTCCGCCCAAGTCTGCAACTGATCTATATCCTGCTGTATCCTCTGATGGGCCTCATCGCTATCTGCAAATCCACCAACCTTTATGTCATCCGCAAACTTACTAATCAATCCAGTTGCATTTTCCTCCAAATCATTTATATATATTACAAACAACAAATGTCCCAGCACTGATCCCTGAGGAACACCACTTGTCACAGCCCTCCATTCAGAAACGCATCCTTCCACTGCTACCCTCTGTCTTCTTTGACCAAGCCAATTTTGTATCCACCGTGTCTGCGTGGGTTTCCTCCAGGTGCTCTGGTTTCCTCCCCTAGTCCTTAAGACATGCTGGTTAGGTGCATTGGCCGTGCTACATTCTCCCTCAGTGTACCTGAACAGGCGCCAGAGTGTGGCGACTAGGGTGGTGGGGGACAGAGTGAGGGCAGCGTCAGAGTGGGGTGGAGATATGATGGGCTGACACAAGGGGGGAGCTCTGCAGGGGTGGGAGGGAGGGACCTCTGCCAAGGGGGACGGGGATGGGGGAGAGGGGGCGATTGGCAGGGGGTGGGAGAGAGGGAACGTGCCAGTCTGCAGTCGGGGACAACTCTTGGCACTGGAAGAGCAACAAGTTTCAGATGGACAAACGAGCGTCTTTCATCAAGTTGATGATCCTCCAGCAGCAGCAGCTGATGTTGTCTCGGTGTGTGTCCCTGGGAACAGTCCGTGGGGCACAGAGTCCTGCGTCACAGAGCTGCTCCGAATGAACCTCAACAAAAACCACCTCATCTCTCTTCAGGCCTCGTTTGCAAATTACATTCCACAAGGAGGTGGACAACAGTCTCTTCCCGAACACAGTCACCTCGAGGGCAACGTGCAGATGGGGTGAGACTCCGGTGTGTAGGAAGGATCTAACGGGGAGGGCCTTTCTTACCACCCTCAGTGAAGCTAGATCTTGGTGCTTGATTGGACGTTCTGGTGATGAGGCGTTCTGCCGGATGACCTTGATATTCTGCTCAGGGAACCATCCAACAGGATCCACCATCTCCATTTCCTGCAGGGCCTATAGGACATTCTGCACAGACCACTGTGTGATGGAATTGTGGTCAAAGGTATTTCTCTGCATAAATGTTTCCACGATGGTGGTACTGAACCGTCCAACTACTTGAATTGTCCCACGGCAGCATGCCCTGATCCATCCTTCACAACGCTGGGGACAGGTAGAACCTCTGCATGCATTTGCATACTGAGGATCTACGCACAGCTTGATGCTGCCACACCCAAAGGTGGCATCGGGATTGGGGCCATGTTGAACATATTTTGTTCCCCACTCCTCCATCCCTGTGAACGTGGTCCCTCCAGATGACACAGTAAATGCCTCGGGTGAGTGCCACAGCGCAGGAGTGAGGAATGGGCCAGACACGCGCCACATACAGTAACATCGAGAGCGCCTCACACCCGATGGCCAGGTTCTGACCTGCAATAAAGAGGAAACGTCTCTCCCACATACCCAGTTTTTGGTTCATTATAGTTACTCGCACCCTCCAGTTTCTGACGGGTGCCCTGGCCCATCTGAACCATCTCCCCAGCACATTAAGGCAGTCTGACCTGACAGTGAAAGGGACAAGGGATCGGCCCAGTTCCCGAGAACATGGCCTCACTCTTGCCACGATTTACTGTGGCACCCGAGGCCAGTTTGAACTGGTCACAGACGTTGATCAGTCTGCGCACCCACAGCGGATCCCAGCAGAAGACGATGACATCATCCTCGATACAGTCATCTTGTCTCTGTATGCATGAATACACAATTTTATAATCAAGTTGTTCGTTAGAGCAGGGACCAATAGAAAATCCTCATGTAAAAGTCATAGTAGTGTTTCTTAACATCATAGATCCCCATAGGAAACCTAAGTTAAGTCCTTTCAGACATTTCTTGCCTAGAAAAACCAATGTACAAGTTGAAATGCTGCATGTGTGCATTCCTAGCTGCAATAACTTACAAAATAAATCACTAAATGTAAACTAGATGGGTACCTTAGGATCTTCCTCATCAGAAAAAAGATATTATAAGTAGAAATGCTGTACAGCGGGGAACAGCTTAAGCAGTTGGGACAAAAATATAAAATGCTGGAAAATCTCAGCAGGTCTGACTCAGCAGGGGCTTAGTTATGAGGAGAGATTGGGTAAACTGGGGTTGTTCTCCCTGGAAAGACGGAGGATGAGGGGAGACTTAATAGCGGTGTATAAAATTATGAAAGGCATAGATAGGGTGAACGGTGGGAACCTTTTCCCCAGGTCGGTGGTGACGTTCACGAGGGGTCATAGGTTCAAGGTGAAGGGGGGGAGGTTTAACACAGATATCAGAAGGACATATTTTACACAGAGGGTGGTGTGGGCCTGGAATGCGCTGCCAGGCAAGGTGATGGAGGCGGACACACTGGGAACGTTTAAGACTTATCTAGATAGCCATATGAACGGAGTGGGAATGGAGGGATACAAAAGAATGGTCTAGTTTGGACCAGGGAGCGGCACGGGCTTGGAGGGCCGAAGGGCCTGTTTCCTGTGCTGTATTGTTCTTTGTTCTTTTGTTCTTTGACATCATCTGTGGAGAGAGAACAGAGCCAACATTTCGAGTCGAGCAGCTCTGACAAAGTCATCCAGCCACAAGGTTGTGCAGTAAAAGGTCATCCATTAACCTTCTGAAGGACCAGCTTACTCTGCACTCTGTCAACTTCCACAAGCAAACACGGCACCACCAACTGTTTAGTTTTTTATTAATTCATTCATGGGACACGGGCGTCGCTGTCTGGCCAGCATTTATTGCCCATTCCTAGTCACCCTTGGAGGGCAGTTGAGATTCAGCCACATTGCTGGAGTCACATGTAGTCCCGACCAGGTAAGGATGGCAGATTTCCTTCCTTAAAAGGACATTAGTGAACCAGATGGGTTTTTCCGACAATCGACAATAGTTTCATGGTCATCAGTAGATTCGTAATTCCAGATATTTTTTATTGAATTCAAATTCCACCATCTGCCGTGACAGGATTCGAACTTGGATCCCCAGAACATGAGCTGAGTTTCTGGATTAATACTCTCGCGATAATGCCACTTCGGCCATTGCCTCCCCATAAATCTGCGACAAGTACATCCAGCAAAACGCGCAAATAGCTGAAAAGAGCATTGTCTAAAATCAGTTTCCCTTACAGTTTTTAGCCAAGCTCTCCATATTTCCAGCTGTCAGAAGACCCACCGAAGCCTCTCTCTCCTCCACTCATCCCAAACAGCCCCTCTCCTCTTATACGCCCCACAACCCAAACATTTAAGGAAATATTTAACCGCAGGCAACATTTTAACTCTCCAGTGGGAACTGTTGCTTCCGATCTTCAGGCAGCCCCTGGTTTCATTTTTTTTTAAAAAGCTCACTGCAAAATCAAAAAACTGCCTGAAAGTCAAAAGCAGCAGTCCCCACTCGCAATACTTTTTAAGAAAAAGTCAGACATTCAGATCAGAAAGGAAGATGCAAATGGCGGATTTCTGAAACCCCAATGTCAGAAATCCACCATTTGGCTGAAGTCTCACATCCTATGATGAAATTAATTTTCTGTTTACACACCCATTCTGTGAGCTTCTTAACACCGCATTTTATTTTGCTGTGTTTTTTTCTCCTGCAACCGTAGCCCCCAATTTGAAGTCATCAACAAATTTTGAAATTTGACATCTGCTTCCCAAGTCCAAATGGTTGATGTAAATGATAGGAACACAGGAATTAGGAGCAGAAGGAGGCAAATTCAGCGCTTCAAGCCTGCTCTGCCATTCAATCAGATCATGGCTGATCTCTCCCTGGTCTCAAATCCACCTCCCTACCTGTTCCTCAAATCCTCTTTCCCTTTTTTTAATTAGAAATATATCTATCTCCTTCTTGAAACCATTCAACGATTCAGACTCACTGCGCTATGTGGCAGTGAGTTCCACAAATTCACCACCCTCTGCGAGAAATAATTCCCCCTCATCTCAGTTTTAAATCTACCACCTCTCAACTTATACCTGTGACCTCTTGTTTTAGATTGCCCCCAAGAGGAAACATTTGGTCTACATCTACTCTATCAATCCCTTTTAAAATTGTATATACTTCAAGGAGATCCCCTCTCATCCTTCTAAAGTCCAGCAATAATGAGCCCAAACTGTTTAATCTCTCCTTATACATCAACCCTCATCCGCTGCTCACAGTGCGGGGGGGGGGGGGGCGGGGTCTGATGGATGACGTGGCGGGGAGTTGTTGTCAGTGAGCATGGGTGGGAAGGTCTGACAGTGAGGTGGGGAGGGGACAGTGTTGTTACTGAGGGCGAAGGTATCTGGGATGATGGTGGGGTGGTGGTGTAGGAGGGAGGGCTGTGGGCTGTGGGCCAATGAGTGTCACTGAGGGTAGGTTAGTAGTCTGCGGTGGTCTTGAGCAGATGTATCGGCGAGAGAGGGGGATTTATGAGCAGGGAGTGGGATTGACAACATTATTTGTCCACAAGATGGGGTGTCTTTGATGAAGGAGTGTTTTCTTTTTGTTTGCGAGGCTCTCTCTCTGTCTCTCTCTGTGTCTCTCTCTGTGTCTCTCTCTGTGTGTCTCCGTATTTGTGTGTGTCTCTCTGTCTCTGTCCCTCTCTCTCTCTGTCTCTCTCTCTGTCTCTCAGTGACGGGTGGCACAGTGGTTAGCACTGCTGCCTCACAGCGCCAGGGACCCAGGTTCAATCCCAGCCTTGGGTGACTGTCTATGTGGAGTCTGCACATTCTCCCCATATCTGCATGGGTTTCCTCCGAGCGCCCCGGTTAAACCATACACTCCAAGGATGTGCGGGTTGATTGGCCATGCTAAATTGCCCCGACAGATACCCGATGCCATAGGAGATTTGTGTGTAAAACTGGCTGGGCATCACATATTTTCCAAATTACTCATGAGCCACGCCTATCTCCAACTGGAGCTTGAGGTGTCATCCAGAAAGTGTGTCACCATAAATACTCACAAAGGACTGCACGAGTACACTCGCTTGCCCTTTCGGGTGTCTTCGGTTTGTGCCATTTTTTTAAAAGGGTAATGGAGAGTGTCAATCTATCTAGGTGACATTTAAATCTCAGGAGCTACTGCATTTGGAGAGTTTGGAAGAGACTTTACAGCATTTTTCTGATGGTGGCATCCGATTAAAAAGGGAAAAATTGTGTTCAAGTCAATGAGGAAGTGTACTTTGGGTACAGAGTTGACAAAGATGGATTACACTCTGTCGAAGAGTAGGCGAAGGTCATAAAAGAGGCTCCAACTCCAAGGAACACAACAGAGGTGAAGTCTTTCCTAGGTCTCATAAATTACTCTGGAAAATTCACACAGAACTTGGCGACTCTGCTGACACCCCTTCACGTACTGTTAAAAAAAACAGAAATGGTTGTGGCAAATGTCACAAGGGAAAGTCAAACAACAATTGCAGTCAACAAATATACTAGCCCATTATGACACTCTGAGACCTCTCATTGTAACCTGTGACATCTCCACCTGTGGGATAGGAGCAGCATTATTGCACTTTTAGGATAATGAGACAGAACATCCAATCACATACGCATCACAAAGCCTGGCGGATGCAGAGAGGAAGTATGCCCAGATCGAAAAAGAAGGTCTGGCCCTGGTGTTCGTGGTGAAAATGTTCCACCATTACGACTACGGTTAGCATTTCACCTTAGTAACCGATCGCAAACCTCTGTTAGGCCTCTTCAAGAAAGACAAGGTGATTCCTCCCATCGCATCAACTCGGATCCAACACTGGGCACTGCTATTAGGTGCCTTTGAATATACCTTAGAACACTGTCCAGAGAGACAGATAGCGAACGCAAATGCTTTGAGCTGCTTACCACTTCCCATCAGCCTATCTTCTCCTCGGAAGATGGATGAAATCATCATGAATTTAAACTTCATGAACGCTCTGCTCTGCCAGTGTCAAAATCTCGACTTCCGAGTTTGACTTTAACACAAACACACATTAACACAAGATACTTAACCGACAGATTGTTTTTATTTTACTTGCTAGAAGGGGTTTGGTTCTCGGCACAATAGGCCAGGAACACCACTCCACCGGACAAAGAAAATCATCCTGGTTTATACAATTCTTCAGCTCATGGTCAGTTGGACACAATCCAATCAAAAGTGTTACAAATGACATACTTTACATATTGATATAATAGAAAAAATACTGAACCACCCTGATCTATAAGATCACGATACCTCGTGGGATACCCAATATATCATCCCTAAGCCTGCCCTCTAGTTCTTAGTCAGAGATCATGTCTCTATTTTTGATAGCAGCCTCACAAATCATCTTCACTAAAACAGTCTCACATGGGCATCCTTTAATTGATAAAGGGGGGCCAACAAAAGCCATTAGTATTTATGGCCTTGTCAGTGAAGTTAACTGAATCTCTAAGGAATGTGGTCAACTCATCTTGCCTTCAGGATATTCCCCGATTATAGCCCTAAGTTTTGTTTATTGCCAACATATTGAAACACATCTATATATTGCTTAACAATTCAATGTCTGAGCTTTTTATCACTACCTACAATTAAAAGGGGTAGCATCATGTTACCATTAATTCTTGTCAGTTCCCACGAAGTCCCCTACCATAACTCTTTCGTTAGCAAAGACATTAATATCTTTCTGACTCTGTTTTGATTAGAAACTGTGAAGGCAGCTTCATTAAAACTCACTCTTGTATCAGTTGTTTCTGATAAGGTGTCTGGTGAAGCAATTAAGTCTCCTTTATGGCCTTGTGATTCCAACAGTTAGGAGCTTTAAAGGAATGTATCTAACATATGTTTGGTATCAAAGGGCAATCTGTAACTGTGCATCTAAGTTTCTTTGTTTAATTTCTAAAAATGTATAGAAAATATATTTATATGTATGGGCTAATTAAAGGTATTACACATACCTTTAAAACTACTACAAAGTTTTTAAAACACTTCATTACAATTTCTAGCAAACTTGCTCCCCATTGATTTAAAGTGAATCCTACATCTAAGTTGATTATCAAAAACCCTAGCAGAGTCTGCCAATTTTTTGTAGCCCTTTTCTTTTCTATCTTTCTACACCAGTATCCGCCAAGCAATTGCAGATACATTGACATCCCCTGACTTTGTTTCAAATTAAAGCTTTAAAAACAAAAATAAATTCAAGGGCACACTTTTATTCAATCCAAACAAATGGAAACAAAGTAATGTGCTTTAACATAGATTACACATTTCCTTCACTGTATTTGCATAGAATCCAAAAAATCCCGACAGTGCAGAAGGAGGCCATTCAGCCCATCTAATGTGCATTGATATGGGCGGCACGGTAGCACAGTGGTTAGCACTGCTGCTTCACAGCTCCAGGGACCTGGGCTCAATTCCTGGCTCGGGTCACTGTCTGTGTGGAGTTTGCACATTCTCCTTGCGTCTGCGTGGGTTTCCTCCGGGTGCTCCGGTTTCCTCCCACAGTCCAAAGATGTGCGGGTTAGGTTGATTGGCCAGGTTAAAAATTGCTCCTTAGAGTCCTGAGATGCGTAGGTTAGAGGGATTAGCGGGTAAATATGTGGGGTAGGGCCTGGGTGGGATTGTGGTTGGTGCAGACTCGATGGGCCGAATGGCCTCCTTCTGCACTGTAGGGTTTCTATGATTTCTATGACTGTCTGAAAGAGCATCTTATTCAGCTCCCACCCACATACCCCCCCCCATTTCTGTAACCATAAGACCCTAAGGTATAGGAACAGAATTAGGCCATTCGGCCCATTGAGTCTGCTCCACCATTCAATCGTGACTGATAAGTTTCTCAACCCCATTCTCCCACCTTTTTCCCGTAATCTTTGATCCCCTTACCAATCAAGCCTATCTATCTCTGTCTTAAATATACTCAATGACCTGGCCTTCATAGCCTTCTAGCTAATCCATCTAACCTTCGCTATTTGGACACATACACAATTACAAAACAAATTGTTTTCCACTTCATTATTATGAAACAATATGCCCCTCTTCCAGTACATTTAGCAATCTCTTGGAGCAGGCATTCCTTTTCATAAAACTGTCTTATAACTGGTGACTTGCGTCAACACATTTAAGCTAGCTAGGATCTCACAGAAAAATACCATACTTGACGCATGTTGCCGGGTTCTTCGAAGGCTAGGAATTGCCAAAACTTCAGCTAATACAAGGACTCATGAAAGGATTATACATCCGTAAATCGAGACATACCAAAATATATGTTTAAATCAGAAATACCTGTTCACATCTCATTATGTGCCTTTAAGCAGGCAGCTTCCCTGTTAAACTGTTAGTCTGATCTGAGGTCATTTCACTTTTTGCTGGTACTTTATTAGTGACTTAAATCCCTAATTATTTGAAATTTTTCTAACCTACTAGGATTTTCTCCCCAACAACGCATCAGACTGTAAACACACTTGTTCAATTTCCACTATTTTCCTTCTATACTTAGGTGGTTTCAAAAATACTTCACTGTTAAATTGCTCACCCTGCAACAATGCTGCTTTTATATCCATCAATCTACATGCCCAGTGTATTGATAAAATGGCCAAAAAAATCTTCATGCTTACTTTCCCTGCAGTAGGGAAGTCCACTCTGATATCTTGATCCCCAAGTCTTTCCTCAAAAGCTTAAGCTACTAGCCTAACTTTAGCCTTGAATGTGCTGTCAGGGGGCATTTTTTCCGTGCATTTCCACCCTTACGGCAGGAATTTCAGCATACACTCCAAATTCTCTCCAACTTCCCAGTTCTTTCTGTTTTGCTTCTTTTATCAACTTATCTTCCAATTTATTGGCTTCTCATGAGGACTTCTATCTCTCATGACATTCCTACTTTGTTCTGTAGCTCTCTTTCTGGTCATGCTATGACCTTCTCTCTTCCTGGATTGCATGATCTTTCTTGCATGTGATCTGCAAGTCCGAGATCTTTTCCCGGTATCACGGCCCCTTTCAGGTTCACTGTCAGAAGTTATACCGTTCTTTCTGGTCTCGCACATCTTTACCTCATTTTGCCAATCATCTCCTGTCCTTCATCCTGCACATTTATATTTCCAAGTGGCCGTTCCTGCTCTTCTTACGATGGTGACATCCCTCCACACATTTGCCCCTTCCAGCTTGCATGTTATCTTTGTTCCTACTTTTGCATAAATGGCACTATCCGTCACTTTATCCTTGTTCATCAATCAATTATTTATTTGCCATAGTCGGTTCCTCGTTCTTGCCCATTACGTGCATATGTGAAGTGGACAGCATCTTATGTCTTGTTCAGAATCTGTAAAAGTATTTCATTTCAATTCACTTCCGGCACCTAGTAATGCACTAAGACAAGTTTTGTCTATTTTCACAGCTAGTTATTCTTAGAATGGGTTGTTAATCTGTTCAGTAAGTTCTCCTTACTGTGTTTACCCCAGTCCAACGCTGGCATCTCCACATCATTGTTAGTCTGTTGCCAGGGGCTTATAGCTTGAGGAGTGCTGCTCCCCATCAAGCGTGGTTGAGCAGGAGTCTCTCCCACTCTTACCGCCAGCCGTTGGTTGGTTACTATCACATACTTGTAAAACAATTCAACATACCTTCTGCTTTTGGACAGTTGATGAAAGAAAAGTATGGTTTGTCTGTCCGTAACACTCGCCCCTTAAGAATAATGTAACACGAGGCATTCGCATTTTGTCAAACACTTAGATTTCCTTATTCTCTTGATGCAATAAATGTCATTCTTAACGTCATTAACACGTGTTAAATTCTACCCTGGAAGTTTAGTGTAAATGGACCCAGATATGTTCCTGAGCAAACTTTTAACGAGTTGGTGAATAATGTACAATCATGTAAGTTTGTTCAAATCGGAACATTCTTAATAAGTGTGTTGTTGGAAGTATTTAAGTGGCTATGCTATGTGAGTAAGAAGTCTCACAACACCAGGTTAAAGTCCAACAGGTTTATTTGGTAGTAAATACCATAAGCTTTCGGGAAAGCTTATGGTATTTGCTACCAAATAAACCTGTTGGACTTTAACCTGGTGTTGTGAGACTTCTTACTGTGTTTACCCCAATCCAACGCCGGCATCTCCACACTATGCTATGTGATCCAGGAAGCTGCGTTCACTTTCTGGATGCAGCGGAATGGTTCCAGCAGTCCACATTGCTCCGCCCACATTCAGCCGGTCAATTCTGGGAAAGTTTTCCTATGGTCGAACAAGGAAGTGGATTTGGTCTTTATCGCGCAACTCGTTTTAAGGATTTAGGTGACCGCACTTCAATTCACAATTAATTTACATGAAATAAAATCTGAGAAAATGACGGGAAATAACCTCAGCAGGTTTTTTGTGCCTCGCTCACATTGCAAGTCATACACCTCTGAGTGGTTTTGTGGTTTAATGTCTCGACCAGGACTGGTTTCCAAAGGTGTTGCTAAATTGGGTTATTCGTGCGGCAGAGAATTGTTCTGAAATAATCTGGCAGTTTCACCTGTCCTTTAGGTCTAATATTTGATTCCGGCAATCTGCTCATTTTACCCGGCAGAATAAACTGCAGGGAAAAGTCTCCGAGTAGTGGCAAACTGCGCACTTTAAACAGGACAGCAAGGCGGAAGTGTACGCCCACCTTCAGTTTCAAAGTAGGCGGGCTAATTAATTAACTTCTAATTAATTTCTCAACATTTAACTAACTTCTAATTTAATCCTAATTAACTTCTCAACATCTCTTCCAAATGTATCAAACCAAATGATGAAACGAGCAGAAAGAAAGAAGGAAAAATAAGTGAACATTGTGAAATAATTGGGGGTCCTTGTCTTTGTCATTTCAAGGACATTTCACCAGTTTTTTTCTGTTTTTCCCTGTTAGCAGTTACTTGACTGAGCGCCCAGACTCAGTCCTTTACAGCGGTGCCAATTCCGACATGCCAACTCAGCTTGCTAGTAACCTCTCTCAGTTCAAACCAGTTCCAGGAACAGGAACTCGAAACTTACACCTCATCGAAAATCTGGCTCAGTTGGATCATTTTGGAAAATATTCGGTTCAATAATGGAATGGTTAGGGCTCTTCACATCAGTGCTGGATCGACGAAGAAGCAATTCACCTCGTGTCACTTCACTTAATCCCTTTCAGATAATCACCCAATTCCCTCTTGAATGGTTCAACTGTGCCCACTTGCCCCACACTGTCAGGCATTGCGTTCCAGTTCCTAAACAATATGAAACTTTTTCTTTATGTCACTACTGCTTCTTTTGTCAATTAACTTAAATTTGTCCCCTCGATCCTTCCACCAATGGGAACAGTTTCAATTCTGTCCAGACCCCTCATGATTTTGCATACCTCTATCAAATCTACACCCAACCTTTTCTCCAAGGAATACAGTCGCAGGACCATTAGTGATTTGATTTGATTTATTATTGTCACATGTATTAGCATACAGTGAAAAGTATTGTTTCTTGCGCGCTGTACAGAGAAAACATACCATTCATAGAGAAGGAAACAAGAGAGTGCAGAATGTAGTGTTACAGTCATTGCTAGGGTGTAGAGAAAGATTAACTTAATGCAAGGTAAGTCCATTCAAAGGTCTGACAGCAGCAGGGAAGAAGCTATTCCTGAGTTGGTTGGTACGTGACCTCAGACTTTTGTATCTTTTTCCCGAAGGAAGAAGGTGGATGAGAGAATGTCCGGGGTGTGTGGGGTCCTTAATTATGCTGGCTGCTTTGCCGAGGCAGCGGGAAGTGTAGACAGAGTCAATGGATGGGAGGCTGGTTTGCGTGATGGATCGGGCTACATTCACGACCTTTCGCAGTTTCTTGCGGTCTTGGCAGAGCAGGACCATACCAAGCTGTGATACAACCAGAAAGAATGCTTTCTATGGTGCATCTGTAAAAGTTGGTGAGAGTCGTAGCTGACATGTCAAATTTCCTTAGTCTTCCGAGAAAGTAGAGGAGTTGGTGAACTTTCTTAACTATAGCATCAGCATGGAGGGACCAGGACAGGTTGTTGGTGATCTGGACACCTAAAAACTTGAAGCTACTTTCTACTTCGTCCCCATTGATGTAGGCAGGGGCATGTTCTCCTTTATGCTTCCTGAAGTGTTGGAGGGATTAGCAGTATAAATACATGAGGTAACGGGGATAGGGCCTGGATGGGATCGCTGTGGGTGCAGGCTTGATAGGCTGAATGGCCTCCTTCTGCACTGTAGGGATTCTGTGATTCTCCACAAACGATTTACATAACTGAAGCTCATCATCCCTGGAACCATTCTGGTGAATCTTTTCTACACTCTCTCAAGGGCAACAGATAGCCCAGGATAAAGGTACATGTCTGGGAGCTCCTTCTCGAGCTGTCTGTCTACATGAATTTGAATCAGGTTCCTCCTTCACAGGAACACTGGGATTTTGGATTACTGAAAATTGCAGCAGCTAATGAGGTCACACAAATGCATTCCCTTCAGGATAATGGTCAGTCAGTATTGTGCTGTAATTTTGTTCTGGATTTTAGTCAGACTCATTCATTGTGGGTTATCAACTGTACTAAGAGGTTCAGTTGGGGCCACGGAGTGATGTCAGGAAACTGGAAATCACATTGAATGAGTGGATTCAATCAGAGGTGCAGTTAGTTCTGTGAGGTTTTTTTTGGATGGGTTACAGATATTTGATGGGGGGGGGGGTGTTGGGGGGGTTGGTGGGGGAGATGTAGAAGTCACCATTTAGCTCCATTCAGTGAGATCATAGCCACAAATGTGACCTAATTAATGTGCCCTACATATCCTTTAATACATAAAATTGAAATTAGAATTTCCACATTGGGGGACATGTGGAGGTGCGCAAGTGAGAGATTTCAGTTGGCAGTATCAGCCTCACAGCACCAGGGTTCGATTTCCAGCTTGGGTTACTGTCTGTGCAGAGTCTGTATCTTGTCCCCGTGTCTGTGTGGGTTTCCTCCCACAGTCCGAGTCTTGTTTTTGTTTCAGGTTCCAGATCTGCAGTATTGGCTTTACACAAATCATTAACTCAAGAGAGCTAAAGTTTATTTATTTATTAGTCACTTCAAAGTTAAAGTTAAGTAAGAAGGTAGATGAGAGAAGTAAGGCTTACATTAACACTGCAATGAAGTTACTGTGCTGGTTAGATGCATTGGCTATGCCAGATTGTCCTTCAGTGTACCTGAACAGGTGCTGGAATGTGGTGACTAGGGGATTTTCACAGTGGCTTCATTGTAATGTTGTGGCACAATGGTTAGCACTGCTGCCTCACAGTGCTAGAGACCTGGGTTCAATTCCTGGCTTGGGTGACTGTGTGGAGTTTGCACATTCTCCCCCTGTCTGCGTGGATTCCCTCCAGGTGCTCTGGTTTCCTTCCACAATCTGAAAGATGTGCTGGTTAGGTGCATTAACCCGAACAGGTTCTGGAGTATGGCTACAAGGGGAATTTCACAGTAATTTCATTACAAGCCTTACTTGTGACGAATAAATAAAAAGTTTAAACTTTAATGGAAGCCTATTTGTGACGAATAAAATCAACTTTGAAAGTTATATCTCTGAAGACGAGTCACAGGACTCTCTAACAGGAAGTGAAACCCCTGAAGGTGAGTGAGTCACAGGACTCTAAAAGGGAGTAAAACCCCTAAAAAGGTGAGTCACAGGAACTTTAGGAGGATGTTGGGTTTTGTTCGGCCTTCTCTTGTTCCAGGTTCCAGATCTGCAGTATTAGCTTTACTCTAATCATTAGCTCAAGAAAGTGAAAGTTTATTTATTAGTCACTCCAAAGTTAAAGTTAAATTTAGTCACAAGTGAGGCTTGCAATAACACTGCAATGAAGTCATTGTGAAATTCCCCTAGTTGAATATCACCCCCACCATTTTTTGTTTCTTTATGATTGCCAGCATCTGCAGTATGTCCCTTGTTTCGAATTAAATCATCCTGGGAGCAGTGATTGAGTTTTTGGTGGGAAGGGGCAGGAACTGAATCAGGTTTTGGTTGGTGTTGTTGAGACGAGTTTTGAATAGTTTTCAGCGGTTGCTGCCCCGCCTGTTGTGCAGTCACAGGAAGTACCGAACCCACAATCCGTCACCAGGATCTGCTGCTGCTCGGAATAAAGTGCCGAGGAGACCTCACTTCACACAGAGACTTATGGCTGGGAAAGGTAAGCTTCAGGTCTCAGTCACAGGGGGAATAACCCGGTGGACACATGCTCCTCTCCACTGTATTTTTTTCTGGTCCTCAAGGCGTCCGGAAAATGGCGGCACCGAGCCAACAGAAACCAAGATCCGGGAATATAGGCAGCACAAATGGTGCTGGAGCGCATCCTGACTCCTTGATAGGGTGAGAATAAACCCGGGGCCATTCTGTGCCCCGCCCCCCGCCCCCCCCCCCCCCCCCCCCGGGCTATGCGGCCGGACAGGCCGCCAACACCCCTTCCGAGGCTCAAACCCTCTCCCGAAGCCCAGGATTTACCACCCCGTCCCCCCAAGCCGAGGTTTACACCCCCCCCCCCCCCCCGGGTTTACACCCCCCCCCCCGGGTTTACACCCCCCCCCCCCGGGTTTACACCCCCCCCCCCCCCGGGTTTACACCCCCCCCCCCCCGGGTTTACACCCCCCCCCCCCCGGGTTTACACCCCCCCCCCCCCGGGTTTACACCCCCCCCCCCGGGTTTACACCCCCCCCCCCGGGGTTTACACCCCCCCCCTCCCCGGGTTTTACACCCCCCCCCCCTCCCCGGGTTTTACACCCCCCCCCCTCCCCGGGTTTACACCCCCCCCCCCTCCCCGGGTTTACACCCCCCCCCCCTCCCCGGGTTTACACCCCCCCCCCCTCCCCGGGTTTACACCCCCCCCCCTCCCCGGGTTTACACCCCCCCCCCTCCCCGGGTTTACACCCCCCCCCCCTCCCCGGGTTTACACCCCCCCCCCCTCCCCGGGTTTACACCCCCCCCCCCCTCCCCGGGTTTACACCCCCCCCCCCTCCCCGGGTTTACACCCCCCCCCCCCTCCCCGGGTTTACACCCCCCCCCCCCCTCCCCGGGTTTACACCCCCCCCCCCCCTCCCCGGGTTTACACCCCCCCCCCCCCCCCCGGGTTTACACCCCCCCCCCCCCTCCCCGGGTTTACACCCCCCCCCCCCTCCCCGGGTTTACACCCCCCCCCCTCCCCGGGTTTACACCCCCCCCCCTCCCCGGGTTTACACCCCCCCCCTCCCCGGGTTTACACCCCCCCCCCCTCCCCGGGTTTACACCCCCCCCCCTCCCCGGGTTTACACCCCCCCCCCCCTCCCCGGGTTTACACCCCCCCCCCTCCCCGGGTTTACACCCCCCCCCCCTCCCCGGGTTTACACCCCCCCCCCCTCCCCGGGTTTACACCCCCCCCCCTCCCCGGGTTTACACCCCCCCCTCCCCGGGTTTACACCCCCCCCTCCCCGGGTTTCCGCCCTCCCCCCCCCCCCCCGCGTTTCCACCCTCCCCCCCCCCCCCCCCCCCCCCCTCCCCGGGTTTCCACCCTCCCCCCCCCCCCCCTCCCCGGGTTTCCACCCCCCCCCCCCCGGGTTTCCACCCCCCCCCCCCGGGTTTCCACCCCTCCCCCCCCCCCCCCCCCCCCCCCCCCCCCGGGTTTACACCCCTCCCCTCCCCCTCCCCCCCCTCCCGGGTTTACACCCCTCCCCCCCCCTCCCGGGTTTACACCCCCCCCCCCCCCGGGTTTACACCCCCCCCCCCCCCCCCCCCCGGGTTTACACCCCCCACTCCCCGGGTTTACACCCCCCCCCCCCCTCCCCGGGTTTACACCCCCCCCCCCTCCCCGGGTTTACACCCCCCCCCCCCCTCCCCGGGTTTACACCCCCCCCCCCCCCCCTCCCCGGGTTTACACCCCCCCCCCCCCCCTCCCCGGGTTTACACCCCCCCCCCCCCTCCCCGGGTTTACACCCCCCCCCCCCCCCTCCCCGGGTTTACACCCCCCCCCCCCCTCCCCGGGTTTACACCCCCCCCCCTCCCCGGGTTTACACCCCCCCCCCCCCCCTCCCCGGGTTTACACCCCCCCCCCCCCCCCGGGTTTACACCCCCCCGGTTTACACTCCACCCGCCCCCCCCCGACCTGGGTTTACACCCCCCCGTCCTCCCCCCGGGTTTACAACCCCCTCCCCGGCCCCCAGGTTTACACCCCCCCCCAACCCCCATCCTGCCCAGGCCCCACCCCACCCCATGCTGTCCAGGCCCCACCCCACCCCATGCTGTCCAGGCCCCGGGGTTTAACCCCTAAAGTAAAGTAGAAGTTTATTTATTAGTCACTAGTCAGCCTACATTAACAATGCAATTAAGTTATTGTGAGATTCCTCTCGTCGCCACAGTCCGGTGCCTGTTCGGGTTAATGCACCCTAACCAGCACGTCTTTCGGACTGTGGGAGGAAACCCGAGCACCCGGAGGAAACCCACGCAGACACAGGGAGAACGTGCAGATTCCGCACAGACAGTGACCCAAGCTGGGAATGGAATCCATGTCCCTGGCGCTGAGGCAGCAGTGTTAATCACCGTGCCACCCTCCTCCCAAGGCCCGGGGTTTTGAACCCTCTGCTGAGGCCTGCTGTCCTTCACCATAACAACTCCAGGCCCGTCTCAAGGCACAGCTCCCCTGTGATGTCCATTGATCATCAGCACCTTTAAAGAAGGGATAAAAGAAGAAGCGACAATTCTAGAAATCAAAAACACATAACTTCTCATGAATATATGATCGCTTTCGCGTTGTAATATATGATTGCATTTTACTGCCTTATTCACAGGGAGGGGTCACTAACGTTGAACTAGGGCCACAAAAAACAGAAGATGCTGGCAAATCCCAGCCAGCCTGGCAGCATCTGCAGAGAGAGGATAGAGCCAGTGGGTGAAAACTAACAGCCTCGCTCGAGCGAGACTGGAAATTCCCCCCTGAGGTCACCGGCCATTTCTGTTGTCCGCCCTTTGCCTGCTCTGGTGGTGGGTGGGGTGGTCAACTTTCGGCATATGTTTCGACATTGGCTTTATTCTCTCTCCACAGATGCTGCCAGACCTGCTGAGATTTTCCAGCATTTCCTGTTTTTGTTTCAGGTTCCGGCATCCGCACTTAGTGCTGAACTGGGGCCCAGTGCCTATCCACCAACCCCCGACTCCCACTGCTGTGCTGCCCCCCCCCTCCCATGATAGGTGGGCAGCTAAACATCAGACTGAGAATTATGGGGGACCCCTGTCCCGGCCTCTTCAGGCCTCTCTACCTCCACCCGTGGCTGGGGAAGGGTGGGCAAAAGAGACCCCAGCCTGCTCCTTTGCCATTTTGGGCTGGTGTGGGTGGGGGTATTTCCTTTTGGGGGGGCTGCCCTGTGCCCATTGGGGTTACACTCCCTCCCCCAAATGGTACCCCTCCCCTCCTGAAGGAAAAAATGGAAAATAAAAATACTGATCAGAATTTGCCTTTACTTTAAAATGGAACACCAGTTTAAAAACTGGGAAATAAGAATATTGGTCTGAACTTGTTTTTTGTTCACCTTCTTGGGGCTTTGTACCTCTCCCCTGGCCTCCAAAACCCGATCGCCCCAGGATCTCCGATTGCTCCCGCCCTCGGGTCCCTGATCAGACTTCCCTTTTAACCCGACATGTTCTGTCTCCTCCTCACTTGTTGTCGAGCCAGTAATGGCCTCTACTGAGTTCTGGTGCTGCTGGGACTACTCAGCAGTCCGCCAATCAAATTGGCTGCATCTCGGGGGGGGGGGGGCGGCGGTGGATTTCCCTGAGGGCCAGAAGTCCCACCCTCGGCTTCAGGGCTACAGGGCAATCTTTATAAAAGGCAATCAACCAGCCCAAGACTGCCTTTTCTGCCCACTCCATAACATTCAACCTTTCATATCTTTTAATAAAACATTACTGCAGATGCTGGAAACTGAAACTGAAAGAGTAAATGCTGGAAAATTCCAGCAGGCCTGGCAGCATCTGTAAGGAGAGAAAAGAGCTGACGTTTCGAGTCCAGATGAGGCTTTGTCAAAGCTTGTGTTTTCATGTATCTTGTTCTTTCCAGAGTTGATTGTGGAATTTGATTTGATTTACTATTGTCACATGTATTGATATACAGTGAAAAGTATTGTTTCTTGTGCGCTATACAGAGCATACAGTTCATGGAGTATATAGGGGAGAACAAAAGGAGAGTGTGCAGAATGTAGTGTTACAGTCATAGCTAGGGTGTGGAGAAAGATCAACTTAATATGAGATAGGTCCATTCAAAAGTCTGATGGCAGCAGGATAGCCTTGGAGTGAATCATTGAATCCCTACAGTGCGGAAGGAGGCCATTCAGCCCAACGAATCTGCACCAACCACAATCCCACCCAGGCCCTATCCCTTAACCCCAAGTATTTACCCTGCTATTCCCACTGACACTATGGGGCAATTTACCATGGCCAATCTACCTAACCTGCACATCTTTGGACTGTGGGAGGAAACCAGAGCACCCGGAGGAAACGCACGCAGACAGGGGGAGAACATGCAAACTCCACACAGACAGTGACCCGAGGGCGGCATTGAACTCAAGTCTCTGGCGCTGTGAGGCAGCAGTGCTAACCACTGTGCTGCCCCAACACCGAGTGATGTTTGCAATAGTTCCTGGGCCTGGCTGGAATGGATTTAATTGTTACCTGGCTGTTTTGTCCTATATTATTTTGCTTACAATTCTTTTACAAGAGTGGAATTTTGTCAACAGTTTTCCCCAATGCACATAGATCTGGATTTGATGCTGGTGGTGTCCCATCAATGTTTTCTCTCTCTTTCATTCAAGGCTATAGATCAGGTGCTAGAATATGGGATTAGAATAGATCGATATTTAATGGCTGGTACAGACACGATGGACCCAAGGGCCTCTTTCTGTGCTGTTAAAATCTTTGACTCTATAACTCTGATAACATTGTTGTGTCTCTAAAATTTTGGGTCCAGGAGCCACAGATATTTAATATAGGCAGTCAAGTATTTGTATGTAATGTTAAGTGATTTTCTCAAGTTTATTAAGAAGCAATAGTTTAGATATGATGTTTTAGATACATAGGGCATGATCTTACGAAAAAAAGTCCAAGTGCTGAATGAGTGAGAAAATGGGAGTGAATGGCATTGTTTTTTTCGATGAGCGGTGAGTCACAATCTTATGGAATTTAAGGAACCTCGCTGCGATTCTTGCTAGAATGGACCCTCTGGGCGTGTGACTTTCTCAAAGTGGCTGCAGCTGTATGCCGTCAACAACGGAGGGCTACGTCTAAGCATTAATGATGGACACACAGGCAGTCACACCAGGCTCCTAGACAAACAGCCCCAAGATTCACTGAGGGAGAGCTGGGTCATCTGCCAGACACGTTGGAAGAGAGGAGGAATATTTTCATTTCACCCCTGCCCCGGACGGGCGACAAGCCAAGGATCGTGCTGCCAAAGAGGCCTGGGAGGCGGCGGCAGCGGCAGTCAGTGCCTGTGCAATGGCACATAGGAGCGGCCTCCAGTACAGGAAGAAACTAAATGACCTCGTTCAGGCATCAAGGGTAGTGTCCATCCTGTTCTGTCATCAGTCCCGTCTGTCACGCCTGCAATGTCAATCCACCCCCTGACAACTCACAGCCTTCCAGCATCCGGTGCCCTAGCACCGACCCCCAACGCCCATCGCAACCCTTGTCTGCCAAAGCACTGTCCCGACATATGCCACCTGATTGCCCCCACCCCTTCCTGCCATCAGGTTTCAAACTTTTACCCCCCCCATCCTGCTTCAGTCCCAACAGGAGAAGATGGCCCATAACAGGAAGGAGCAGGAAAAAACTGGACTTGGGCCTCCAGGACACACACACACCACCACCCTTGTGTAGCACTGGGGCTGCATCAGTGTGCCGCATAGCAAGTCGTCATCACCCTCCTGCCTGGAGCAGTAACTCACTAACCCGGCCAACCGAGGCCCATTGTCCTCGTGTGATGTCAAATGGGACCCATGGCAGGCGGGTGGAGACAAGAGTTGGGGTGGGGGACTGGGTTGTAGGCTCCAGGGGCTGGGGATAGGAGGTGGTGGATGGCACACTCCCTAGTCATTGAACCTTGTGGCGATGTGGACATCCCTCACTGCCCTGCCATACCGTTGCCGCCGCATGTCTTCCATCTCCTGCTGCTGCACCAGGTTGTGCAGCGCATAGCAGACCTCAGTGATATGGGAGCTCCTCGGGGGCTGTACTGGAGGGCCTCGCCAGAGCGGTCCACGTAGTGGAACCGGATCTTCAGGAGCCTGATGCTCAATGATGAACCGAGGGGCTCATTATAATGGGTCTCACCATCGGTCTCAGGCCTCCGCACTTGCATCATCAGCCAAACCCTTAGCGAGTGGCCCTTGACGCCCACGAGCCATCCCGGCAGCCTGGGCTTCCTGCTGGGCCTGGCCTACACTGAAATTGCTGTTACTGGCCTGCCTGGGTGAACTGAGGATTGGGTGATCCCACAGAGGTCTCCACTGGTGGCCTGAAAACACCTGGTTGCGTAGAGGGCCGCGGTAACCTTCACCAGGATCGGGTGTCCCCCTGTCCCTTGAGGTGCCAAGTCCTTGGGAACCTGCCACAGGTGCCACACACTAGCTCCTTGTTGAGCCGGAGCCTGTGGCAACACATGGAGTCCATCTGCTCATTGAAGTATCCTGAACTGCCTGGGTCTCCGTCTCCTCTGTGCCCTTCTCCCCCGGGCCTATGGATGCCCACCTCCTGCCCAAAATCTCCACCCCCCTGTTCTCCTGTTACTCGGGCTGGCCTTGCATTACGCGGGCACCTCCCTCCCCTTCTGCAGCAGAAGCCTCAAGAATGACTGCCAGGTCTAAATGCTCCATGCTGAATCCCATCTTTGCTGTGGGTGGCGGCGGGGAGGGGTGCAAGAGAGAGGGAGATGGTCTGTGACGTTATCCATCCTGGGACCCGCACTCCCTCCCATTCCAGTGCTATGCTACTCAACGGGTTGGCAACTGTCATTGCACCCTCGCCATGGAGAGCATGCAGGCGGCTGTGCAGGTTCCCGATTGGGAACCCTTGAAGCATGGGCATGGGTGCAGCTACTCGGACCTCTGGTGCAGTGGCTTCCAAGAATGGATTGCAGTTCAGACAGACAGTCAAGAAGCACCCTGTGACTAGGGCAAGACGGGTTCCCATTGAGGGCAGCCCTGCAGAGTCCATGCAATGTGAGGAGCTGTGTTATTACCAGCAGAGCTTCCTTGATTGGAGCAGCAGCTAACTTTGCTGCTACTTGTTTCTGTTACTGGGTTCTGGGACGGGATGTCAGCCACAGGGTGTGTCCAGCAGAAAGATGGCAGGGTAACTGTGGTGATGTCAGTGGGGTTGTGGGGGATCAACCTCCGTATGCAACCCCTTGGGGGTTGTTCATTGGGCAGGGGCAATGAATGCAACATGTTGGTACCCCAGACTGGCATGAGTCTCCTCAAACCACTGCATCAGGCAAGCTCTGCACACCCACCCCACCCCAGAGATTGGTGCTCAGTAGTACTCGCCTTCATCGCTGGTGCACCTGAAACTCATTTATATAGTGCAGCTGTAATTCTCACCAGTGTGACCTCTGACCAACGAGGCTGTGAATGTAAGTGAGGGTGGGGCGGCAATTGCGTGCCACACTCACAAATGACATTGAATTGCATGCAAATCGATGTCATGCCCATTTTGGTTGCAAAGCTCTTCACACCTGGAGGAGGTGGCTGGTGAGCTGGGATCCGGCGTCGAAACAGGCACATTTCTGAAATATAACTTTGCATGCAATCTTACCACCTCCTCTCACCGAATGATGGACGAGACAAGGTTGTAAGATTGCACCCATAGACAGGAAAGGTAAACGGCCCATGACAGTTGGGAGTAGTTCACTGATCCCAGAGGATGAATGGATGGTTGGCACAGTGTGGTGTTAATCATAACTGGTGATAGCAGCAATCTGCTCCCTAGATGCTGTATCAAGAAACTTTCTCCTGGTCTTCTGAACTTTTTAAACTATTTCATGAGATGTCGGCATTGCTGGCTAAGCCATCATTTTTATTGCCCTTCCCTAAGTGCCTTTGAGAAGGTGGTGGTGAGCTGCCTCCTTGAACTGCTGCAGTCCATGTGGTGGTAGATACATTCACAGTACTGCTGGAAAGGGAGTTTCAAGATTTTGAGCCAGCGACAGTGAAGGAAAGGCAATATATTTCCAATCAGGATGATGAGTGACTTAGAGACGAATGTGCAGTGATGGTGTTCCCATGCATCTGCTACCCTTCTAGGTGGTAGAGTTTGCAGGTTTGGAAGGTGCTGTTGAAGGAGTGGATGTTCAAGATGGTGTATGTGGTGCCAATCAAGTAGGCTCTTTATCCTGAATGTTGCTGGAGCTGCACTTGCTGAGGCAAATGGAGAGTATTCCAACATAAGAACAAAGAAAAGTACAGCATAGCAACAGGCCCTTCGGCCCTCCAAGCGTGCGCCAATCATGATGTCTACTTAAACTAAAACTGTATGCACTTACGGAGTCCGTATCCTTCTATTCCCATCCTATCCACATATTTGTCTAGTTGTCCCTTAAATGCCGCTATCATACCTGCTCCCACCACCTCCCCAGGCAGTGCGTTCCAGACATTCACCGCCCTCTTTGTTTTAAAAAACAAACCTGCCTTGCACATCTCTAAACTTTCCCCCACTCACCTTAAACCTATGTCCCCTTGTACTTGACTTTTCTACTCTAGGAAAGAGCATCTGACTATCCACTCTTTTCCATGCCACTCATAATCTTGTAAACCTCTATCAGGTCACCCCTCAACTTCCGTCGTTCCAGTGAGAACAAACCGAGTTTATCCAACCTCTCCTCATAGCTAATACCCTCCAAATCAGGAACATCCTGGTAAACCTCTTCTGTACCCTCTCCAAAGTATCCACATCCTTCTGGCAGTGTAGCGACCAGAAGTGTACACAATATTCTAAATGAGGCCTAACTAAGGTTCTGTACAGCTGCAGCATGACCTGCCAATTTTCATATTCAGTGCCCCGACCGATGACGGTAAACAGGCTGTATGCTTTCTTGACTACCGTATCCACTTGCGTTGCCACTTTCAGTGATCAGTGGACATGTACGCACAAATCTCCCTGCCTGTCAATACCCCAAAGGATTCTACCATTTACTGTATAATTCTTACATGCGGTGGACCTTCCAAAATGCATTATCTCACACTTGATTAAACTCTATCTGCCATTTCTCCACCCAAGTCTCCAACCGGTCTATATCTTGCTGTATCCTCTGACAATCCTCTTCACTATCTGAAACTCTACCAATTTTTGTGTCGTCTACGAACTTACTAATCAGACCAGCTACATTTTCCTCCAAATCACTTATATATACTACGAACAACAAAGGTCCCAGAACTGATCCCTGTGGAACACTACTAGTCACAGCCTTCCATTCAGAAAAGCACCCCTCTACTGCTGCACTCTGTCTTCTATGGCCAAGCCAGTTCTGTATCCATCTTGCCAGCTCTCTTCTGATCCAGTGTGACTTCACCTTTTGTACCAGTCTACCGTGATGTACCTTGTCAAAGGCTTTAGTGAAGTCCATGTATACAATATCCACTGTTTTTCCCTCATCTATCATCTTCGTCACGTCCTCGAAAAACCTGATGAAGTAGTGAGGCACGAGCTCCCCTTCACAAAACCATGCTGTCTATCACTAATAAGTCCATTTGTTTCCAAATGTGAGTAAATCCTGTCCCTAAGAATCTTTTCCAATAATTTCCCTACCCAATGACCCCTCGTGAACGTCACCACCGACCTGGGAAAAAGCTTCCCACCGTTCACCCTATCTATGTCTTTCATAATTTTATACACCTCTATTAGGTCACCCCTCATCCTCCATCTTTCCAGAGAGAACAACCCCAGTTTACCCAATCTCTCCTCATAACTAAGCCCTTCCATACCAGGCAGCATCCTGGTAAACCTCCTCTGCACTCTCTCCAAAGCCTCCACGTCCTTCTGGTAGTGTGGCAACCAGAACTGGGCGCAATATTCCAAATGCGGCCGAACCAACGTTCTATACATGTGCAACATCAGACCCCAACTTTTATACTCTGTGCCCCATCCTATAAAGGCGAGCATGCCATATACCTTCTTCACTACCTTCTCCACCTGTGCCGTCACCTTCAAGGATCTGTGGACTTGCACACCCAGGTCCCTCTGCGTATCTACACCCTTTATGTTTCTGCCATTTATCGTATAGCTCCCCCCTACGTTAGTTCTACCAAAATGCATCACTTCGCATTTATCAGGATTGAACTCCATCTGCCATTTCTTTGCCCAAATTTCCTGCCTATCTATATCCTTCTGTAGCCTCTGACAATGTTCCTCACTATCTGCAAGTCCAGCCATTTTCGTGTCGTCCGCAAACTTACTGATCACCCCAGTTACACCTTCTTCCAAATCGTTTATATAAATCACAAACAGCAGAGGTCCCAATACAGAGCCCTGCGGAACACCACTAGTCACAGGCATCCAGCCGGAAAAAGACCCTTCCACTACCACCCTCTGTCTTCTGTGACCAAGCCAGTTCTCCCTTTATCCCATGAGATCCAACCTTTTGCACCAACCTACCATGAAGGACTTTGTCAAACGCTTTACTAAAGTCCATATAGACGACATCCACGGCCCTTCCCTCGTCAACCATTCTAGTCACTTCTTCAAAAAACTCCACCAGGTTAGTGAGGCATGACCTCCCTCTCACAAAACCATGCTGACTATCGTTAATGAGTTTATTCCTTTCTAAATGCGCATACAAAATGGGACAACATTGGCTATCCTCCAGTCCTCTGGAACTTCACCTGTACAGTAAGAAGTCTCACAACACCAGGTTAAAGTCCAACAGGTTTATTTGGTAGCAAATACCATAAGCTTTCGGAGCACAGCTCCTTCGTCAGATGGAGTGGATATCTGTTCTCCAACAGTGCACAGACACAGAAAACAAGTTACAGAATACTAATTAGAATGCAAATCTCTACAGCCAGCCAGGTCTTAAAGGTACAGATAATGTGGGTGGAGGGAGCATTCAATACAGGTTAAAGAGATGTGTATTGTCTCCAGACAGAACAGCTGGTGAGATTCTACAAGCTGTGGGGGTTACTGATAATGTGACATAAATCCAATATCCCGGTTTAGGCCGTCCTCATGTAGCCAATGAGGATACAAAGATTTCTGTCAAGGCCCCAGCAATGTCTGCTCTTGCCTCCCTCAGAATTCTGGGGTAGATTCCATCAGGCCCTGGGGACTTATCTACTTTAATGCTTTTGAAGACACCCAATACCACCACCTTTTTGATATCAACATGACCCAGAATATCTACACACCCTACCCTCGGCTCCTCATCCATCAAGTCCCTGTCTTTGGTGAATACTGAGGCAAAGTATTCATTTAGTATCTTGCCCATTTCCTCTGGTCCATGCATAGATTCTCTCCACTATCCTTGAGTGGACCAACCCTTTCCCTGGCTACCCTCTTTCTCTTTACATCCTTCTAAAATGCCTTAGGATTTTCCTTAATCCTGTTTGCTAAGGACCTTTCATGACTCCTTCTAGCCCTCATAACTCTTCCTTAAATTCTTTCCTATGTTCTTTATATTCTTCAAGGGCTTCATCTGTTCTAAGCCTTTTAGAACTTATGAATGCTTCCTTTTTCTTTTTGACAAGGCTCATAATATCCCTCTTTATCCAGGGTTCTCAATATTTGCCACACTTATCTTTCATCCTCACAGGTACATGCCGGTCCTGAATTCCAACCAACTGACATTTGAAAGACTCCCACATGTCAGATGTTGATTTACCCTCAAACAGCCTCCCCCAATCTACACTCTCCAGATCCTGTCTAATGTTGTAGTTAGTCTTCCCCCAATTTAACACCTTTGCCTGAGGACCACTCTTGTCCTTTTCCACAAGCACTTTAAAACTTATGGAATTATGATCACTGTTCTCGAAATGCTCTCCTACTGAAACTTCGATCACCTGGCCGGGCTCTTTCCCCAATACCAGGTCTAATATAGCTCCTTCCCAAGTTGGGCTATTTACATACTGTTTCAAGAAACCCTCCTGGATGCTCTTTACAAATTCTGCCCCATCCAAGCAGTAAATGAGTCCCAGTCAATATAGGGAAAGTTAAAATCACCCACCACAACAACCCTGTTGTTTTTGCACCTTTCCAAAATCTATCTGCATATCTGCTCCACTATCTCCCGCTGGCTGTTGGGAGGCCTGTAATAAACCTCCAACATTGTGACTGCACCCTTCCTGTTCCTGAGCTCTATCCATATTGCCACCCTCCGAGGTGTCCTCCCTCAGTACAGCTGTGATATTCTCCTTAACCAGTAATGCAACTCCCCCACCCCTTTTACACCCCCTCTATCCTGCCTGAAGCATCTAAATTCTGGAAGGTTTAGCTGCCAATCTTGTCCATCTTTCAACCACGTCTCTGTAATAGCAACAACATCATAGTTCCAAGTGCTAATCCAAGCTCTAAGTTCATCGGTTTTACCTGTTATGCTCCTCGCGTTGAAACAAATGCATTCAGACCACCAGTCCCGCTGTGTTCAACAACTACTCCCTGCCTGCTCTTCCTCTTAATCTTATTGGCCTTAGTCTGTAGCTCTCCCTCTGTTATTTCTCCTGCTGACCTACTGCTCTGGTTCCCACCCCACTGACATACTAGTTTAAACTCTCCCGAGTGACTCTCGCAAATCTACCTGCCAAGATATTGGTGCTCCTCCATACTCCGAACTTCCACCTTATAGAAGGTGGATAGGCTTTGGGGAGGCAGGAGGTGATTTATTCTCTGCAGAATTCCTAGCCTCTGATCAGCTCTTGTAGCCACAATATTTATATGGCCTCCCTCTCTCTTCCCTGGCCATCCGAAAAAATCAGTTGCGCGATGAGTACTGCCCCCTGCCTCCCAGTACTCTATTAATATACTTTATTTCTAGGGGCTGGTAGTTTATCCAATGTCAATCACTCTTTCGAAAGAGTGTTAATGTAAGCCTACTTGTAATGCTAATAAATAAACTTTAAAACTTCAAGTCTTTTTTCCTAAGTGCCAAACCAAATAATGGAGAAAGCTGTCATTGATGTCAGCAGCTTCAGAGCCACTTTTCCCGCCCGACCTTGGTCTTTGCCGATATCAGGGAAAATGCTGGCCTAATTGTGGGAGAAGAACAGAACCTTTCTCATCTCTCTTTTGTGTTTCCTTAAGTTCTGTCCAGTGAATATAGAACAGGTACCCAAGAGGTCAGTGTGGTCACCTCCACCAATCACCCTCTGTCATCACTTTGGCTTGAGGTAACTTTTTAATGTCGTTTATGTTGGAGGCCGTTTGTTAGATGTTGAGGTCTCAGGGTGCCAGATGGCTTCCTGCTATTGGTTCAGGAACGTTGCATAAAAAACCTGTTTAAAAAAAATCTCAAAAACCAAAGTCATTGTGGCCTAATTAATATCTGCCCAATTTCAAAATTTAGTAATGTCAGAAACATGTATTTAGCAATATGAAAGTTATGTGGTTTTTTTTATGGAAGCAGCTGTGAGTCTGTTTCTCCAAGATGTGGAGTAGAACCTTCTCAAGTACATGCAATAGTGCCACGTTACTTTTTTTTAAGCTTTCATGATCAAAAGGGCCATTTTTGCTTCAACAAATTATTTGGTTATCTATCCTTTAACTTTGCCCAGATTTTAGATTAACCTCCAATTGTTTCAAAAGGTTTTAGAGTTTTATGAAATGTTTCTCATCCAAGATTATTTTATTGAGCGCAATCAGGATTGTAAAACCAAAAGAGTTAAAGAGAGACGCGAGTTTTTTAAGACCAGGAATTTCTGCTCCCGTTCACATTGGGCAGGTTTGGTGATGGGAGTGGAAAGTATCGTAAGATGGCCAAAGTTGCCTTTCATGATGAAGTCAAACCAGGAAGCGATTTCACGTCCCCCCCACCACGCCTCATTGATGCATTGCCCGTCATTGAACATCAGGAACCTCATAAACACATAATTATCGGGTAAATCAGAGGCTGCCCACCAATGATATGTCGTGGAATCCATGACTTGGGTGACATTGTGGTTAGAACTGCTGCCTCACAGCACCAGGGATCTGGATTCAATTCCTGGCTTGGGTCACTGTCTGTGTGGAGTTTGCACGTTCTCCCCGTGTCTGCGTGGGTTTCCTCCGGGTGCTCCGGTTTCCACCTGCAGTCCAAAAGATGTGCTGGTTAAGTACATTGGCCATGCCAAATTCTCCCTCAGTGTACCCAAACAGGTGCCAGAATGTGGCGACTAGGGGATTTTCACAGTAACTTCACTGCTGTGTTAATGTAAGCCTACTTGTAATGCTAATAAATAAACTTTAAAACTTCAAGTCTTTTTTCCTAAGTGCCAAACCAAATAATGGAGAAAGCTGTCATTGATGTCAGCAGCTTCAGAGCCACTTTTCCCGCCCGACCTTGGTCTTTGCCGATATCAGGGAAAATGCTGACCTAATTGTGGGAGAAGAACAGAACCTTTCTCATCTCTCTTTTGTTTTTCCTTAAGTTCTGATGTTTGTTGCTTAACCAGATTTAAAAGGAACAGTCTGTAAAACATGTCTTACCAATTCTTCTTTAACTCTGGGACAACTGTTTTTTGAAAAGTTCAAATTGGATTTGGTAAACTTCTTGTCTCAATATTGTGGGAAACAAACTGTAAACCCTTCCCATA
This sequence comes from Mustelus asterias, assembly GCF_964213995.1. Lineage (NCBI taxonomy): Eukaryota > Metazoa > Chordata > Chondrichthyes > Carcharhiniformes > Triakidae > Mustelus > Mustelus asterias. The sequence continues at coordinate 71,155,633 of NC_135817.1, forward strand.
GCTTCGTAAGTGTATTTGAATTTGTTTAAAAGTCTTGTTTTCGCTCAGTAGCTTCATGTTTAATGCGAACATTGTGCTTAACAATGGCTTCTTGAAGTTTCAAATCTATGGTATACACTGTTCGGTAACTGCTTCTGTGCAGGAGGTGGGGGCAAGTTTGGTTCACTGTTATTGCTAGCCTCCACAATGTATCTACTGGGACAGTCACGGGCAATGTGGCCCAGTAATTGCACTACACCTAGACAACAAAGACACCAATTTCAGACTCCTATTTATCGACTACAGCTCAGCCTTCAACACCATTATTCCTACAAAACTCATCTCCAAACTCCGTGGTCTGGGACTCGGCTCCTCCCTCTGTGACTGGATCCTGAATTTCCTAACCCACAGACCGCAATCAGTAAGGATAGGCAACTACACTTCCTCCACGATCATCCTCAACACCGGTGCCCCATGTAGCAGGGGATGCTGAAATCCTTGCTTATAAATAGGCTTTTAAAACAAAGTAAATTAGTCTAAAATAGCAACCATAATGTGTCTTATATATACCAACGGTATCACAATGTGCCTCATACACATATCGTACGAAGGTATTGACTTAACCACACATATAATCAATAATAATGGGATTTTTAACAAGTATTGTAACTTTGAAATGTTGTTTTAAAGGTATTTGTGAGCTTTGGTCAAAAGCAACTGCTCTACAGGATAGTGGGAAATAGCAGAACCAGACAGGCCAAATTCAAATGGAACAATGAAGTATTGAACTTAATCAGTGAGATGCTTTGGAAGACCTTGCAGCTGTGAGGTACTAGATAGTGAATGAATAGAAGGATTCAACTGCTAATTAAAATGTATAGGAGCATTCATAGAACATAGAACATTACAGCGCAGTACAGGCCCTTCGGCCCTCGATGTTGCGCCGACCAGTGGAACCAATCTAAAGCCCCTCTAATCTACACTATTCCAATATCATCCATATGTTTATCCAATAACCATTTGAATGCTCTTAATGTTGACGAGTCCACTACTGCTGCAGGCAGGGCATTCCACGCCCTTACTACTCTCTGAGTAAAGAACCTACCTCTAACATCTGTCCTATATCTCTCACCCCTCAATTTAAAGCTATGTCCCCTCATGCTAGCCTTCACCATCCGAGGAAAAAGGCTCTCACTGTCCACCCTATCTAATCCTCTGATCATCTTGTATGCCTCTATTAAGTCACCTCTTAACCTTCTTCTCTTTAACGAAAACAACCTCAAGCCCCTCAGCCTTTCCTCATACAATTTTCCCACCATACCAGGCAACATCCTGGTAAATCTCCTCTGCACCCTTTCCAACACTTCCACATCTTTCCTATAATACGGCGACCAGAACTGTACGCAATACTCCAAATGCGGCCGCACCAGAGTTTTGTACAGTTGCAGCATGACCTCCTGGCTCCGAAACTCAATCCCTCTACCAATAAAAGCTAACACACCGTACGCCTTCTTAACAACCCTATCAACCTGGGTGCCAACTTTCAGGGATCTATGCACATGGACACCCAGATCCCTCTGTTCATCCACACTACCAAGTATCTTACCATTAGCCCAGTACTCTGTAATCCTGTTACTCCTTCCAAAGTGAATCACCTCACACTTTTCTGCAATAAACTCCATTTGCCACCTCTCAGCCCAGCTCTGCAGCTTATCTATGTCCCTCTGTAACCTGCCACTTCCCTCCGCACTGTCTACAACTCCTCCGACTTTAGTGTCATCCGCAAATTTACTAATCCATTCTTCCACGCCCTCATCCAGGTCATTAATAAAAATGACAAACAGCAGTGGCCCCAAAACAGATCCTTGCGGTACACCACATTCCATTCCTTATTTGGCCTGATAAGGTAGCCAGTTAAACAGGGTGACTTCCTTAGCTCCCACAGTATGCAGGTGGCAGGAGTGAACCTTGAACCGGTCAGATGTGCATAAGCAGGTTGCTAAGCAACGAAGGAAGGACTTTTGGGGTCCAAGTAGCCAATGCATTCCTAATTATGTCAGGGAGTAGAATATTATTGGCCAAGGTAAATAATGTGTATTAATGTAATTGGACCATCCAGTTGTCTTAACCTGTCCTGTGCCCCTAACGTGTGTGACCACACACAATGGCATTCATACACACTGGCATTCCCCCGTCAAATAGGAAAAGCGAAGGACGGGGTCACCTGCCCTGGTTTTGGAGACAACAGCCACGAGTGCTTGCTTTTGACTAATTTGTGACTGGTTGTTTAATTTTACCTACAGTACAGCCTATAGAACAATGTAGAGTCACATGATAGTGAACAGAGTACAGTAGAGTTAGCAGAAGCCCACACGGTGATGGTATCTCGTTTATACTCCGGAGATGTATATAGTTACGTGTTACAAATAAACACTTACTGTTCAACCACACAAGCCTCCAGACTTCTTTGTGGGACACAAAATAAACCCTTGCAGCATGGTAGCCGCTTATGCTAAATTCAAAACTGAAGAAGCTGGAGTCAGACTCCAGAATCTCCAGGCATGAAAAACTCAAGAAACTGAAGCTGTGGCCTGACTAAAGTGCTCCTCAAGTGAAGACCCAGCCAGAGATCACCTAAAAAAGAAGCTCCACTGCCGGACCTAATCAAATCACAAGAGGCTGAGCAAAATTTTGTAAAGAAAAATGAGGCTGGTAAAGGGTAGAAGAAGAATCCACTGTGCAGCTGAAAAGTCAAACCTGATCCAACACAGAGTCAAAGGACCTATCCAGATCACAAAAATAGTGAGCAAAATTCATTAAAAGGCTGAATTTTAAAAAAAATATTCAGAGAGCTAATCAGACAAAGCGGAGTGTTTAGCCAGTGGTCCTGGTAGAAAGCTGCAGTTCAGTCCAAAGTTGATGTCATGCCAGATAATCACTCCGTTCGAATTGTTGGCGGGTGGGAGGGGGAGTTTTAAAATGGCAGCCAGAGTCTAATTCACCTTCCTACTGAGATTTTGCAGGACTAGCAGCCAAAACTAATGAAATTCTTGAACTTCAATCCAATCTAAAGCATATGAAATATGAGATGAACAGCAAATCCAGACTTTAAAAGCAGAAAAGGAAAATTCTAAGAAACAGATTGAGGATCTAAAGAGTGAACTGCACGAGTCTCGGGAGCAGTCAATGACTATGAAAAAAAAACCCCGAAAGTAACTGAATGGCGAGCTAACGTTGTAAACTTGTGCAGGGTTCCCCTGATAACTATGCCAAATGCATTTAACAACAAACTAAGACTGTTCAATGACACCCCAACTACTATGGATCCCACTCCTGACGCCAATCTGAGAGATTTTGGGTTTAGCAGCCAGAGTTATTTAAGAAAGGCAGTCGAGTATTTGCAAGTAATTTTAAGGAGGTTTATTAAGTTCATCAGCTACCTAGACAGGAAAAGTATACAGCACGTTACAGTTGGGAATGGTTCACTAATCCCATAGGATGGACAGATAGGTGACACATTGTGTTGGCCTCAGTAGCAAGTGATAACAGCTTTCTGCTGTCTAGTCGAT